>NW_026607141.1:685000-1212338 GCF_029890125.1 Rhinichthys klamathensis goyatoka | reverse complement strand
TGTAAATAAGGCTGTTCTGTCCCCCTTGTGGTCCATAGAAGCAATAACATAAAGTTTCACAGACAGGGCTTAGATTAAGCCACAGTTAGGCCTTAGTTCAATTAGGGGATTTAAAGGTGCATTGCGCAAGTCTCTGAGTTTTTGCAGAACTATGCCCCCTCTAGCGACAAGCGAAACTGCAACCAGGGATGTGCACGCTTATGGACCACACGCACACGCACGCTTGCACGAGCTCTTCATAACCAAAGGAGCATCAGCCGCACAAATATTTTGTTTAGTCATAATGTCTTCAGAGGTAATAAAGTTATAAATCTGCAAGTCATTTTAAATATATGAAAGGAAAGGCATTTGAGTAAATTACACACTTATGTGTGAGGGGAAAACGGGGGTAGTAGAAAACTTCGGTTTTTGTTTCCATCTATCTCCATGTTGAACTGTTTTATGTGTTTACTGTATCCATTTATGATTGTATTATTATGGAAACACGTTCATGAACCGTTTTATCAAGAAAACAGCCAACTGAGGATCCCGTTTGAGCCCTAGAGCAGACCGGAGATCTCTCCATTTGTTGAAAGCCTTCCCGATGTTGACTCTCGCCTTATTCCGACGCCTGTCTGACTCCAATTTGACCCTTTTGGTGGCACTAGACAAAAGTTTTCTTTTCTTTGTCTTACGTGGAGTTTGCGTTGGGGTTTGGAATGAACTACAAGCCGGTCTCTTTGAATCCATCTTCTACTTTTGTCGAAAGTTGACTAAAGTTTTGACACTCGAGTTGTCTTTGCTGATACGGAGAATGGCGGCGAATACACAAACCTGCCAGACACATAGACAGTATAAGAAGTGGACAGAGCCATCTCATTGTAACTCAATTGAGACAAGTGAAGCCCATTTTTAGCTATTTTTTAGCACTTCTGTTCCTGACACGCAGACTCAAACCGACTCAAACTAAGCTTGATGACGTGAGCAACCTGTCTGACAGATGTAAATCTTCTAGTAGCTGTGCGTGCAAACCGCCAACGTTAATCTTGCAGAGACGGCGAGCTTGAGCAAAGAGTTCTTTGGCGTGAGTGAGCAGGAGTAAGTATTTTGTATAATATTTATTTTAAAATGTAACGCCAGTATGTTATCTATGGGCTTCTCCCTTGACGTCCCCCCGATTGCCTGCGAGCTTCTCCTCCTGTCTGTACGGTAATTCCTGTACTGTGCGACAGAGAGTCGCGTGGTATGACGCAATCGTTAGCCTATTTTTACAAAAACTGTTTCTACGGGGCCATAATGTAACATAGAAGGCAATGGAGCCCTTTATACATTGTCGTGTTTCTTTAGAAATAAATATTGGACAAATGGAGTCTTTAAACGCCTCAGATGTAAAGTTATTCGCTGTCAAAGTGACGCCAAAATGAATGGGAGTCAATGGAATGCTAACGCAAGTGAAGTTCTGCTACAAGATGGCGGCACGCGGCCGGCTTCAACTTCCGATCGATGGATTGCCCCCTTGGCCAGACATAGCCAGGTGAGCGTGAACGCGCATGACGTCAAGCCCAGTCTCAAATTCCGTCCCGAATCCCTCTTATTTATTTTACTTTACAGGATTATAGAGGCAATCGCAGTGATCAGAGAAGGGCTCATTCAGCCCATCAGGCAATTGTTTAAGCATGTATGGGTTAGAAAAACGGGTATTTTTAACATGAAATGTTGCGCAATGCACCTTTTTAAGTAGCTTTTTTTAAAGTCCATTGAAAAAATTGTGCAAATGTAATAAAATGCATGTTTTACCTTTAAAGGGATAGTTCACTTTGAAATTAATTTTTGATGTTTTAGCTGACCTCATCCAAGATGTAGGTGTCTTTGTTTCAGCAGTAGTTTCAATTTTGATATTTTTAGGTCAAGCCGTTCTTGTCTGTCAGTCAATGCAGGTCTGGTCACCAGATCAAAGAGCATGCACAGAAACAATCCTGTCAGAAACCAGACCAAACATCTGGACATCACTCAACTCTGTCAGATGTCTTCAGGTCAGTCAGTGTCTGAGAATAGAATAGTACACAATTTTGTCCTGTTGTTCTGATTAATTGACATCTGACTGTCAGTGCTCTGGTGTTTATGCAAGTTCCGCCAAGCTTGTGTTTAGTCACTTTATGAAGTTTTGTTTTTTATGCTGGTCTTCCCTTAGACCCTGACAACTGTTGTGGTTTCTCTGAAGCTGTGATCCGATTGGTCATCTCTGCTGTGGTGGGTGTGGCTACTGTTGCTTTTCTGGTTTATGACATCAGATCTAGAAGAACTGAAGACAGCAGAAAACAGACTTGACCATGAGTCTCTAAACAAGAGACTTTTTTTTTCCCTGAAAATGAGAACTAAGAAAATGCGTTTTAAGAAATG
Organism: Rhinichthys klamathensis goyatoka; assembly: GCF_029890125.1. Classification (NCBI taxonomy): domain Eukaryota; kingdom Metazoa; phylum Chordata; class Actinopteri; order Cypriniformes; family Leuciscidae; genus Rhinichthys; species Rhinichthys klamathensis. The sequence continues at coordinate 1,209,959 of NW_026607141.1, read as the reverse complement.
AGCACAGAGCATGTATATATCCCACTCTTAATTTCTCAATCTCAGAAGTCAAGTTTGAACTAAAGGATCAAACTAATTCTAAATGACAATGATTTTTTAATACAGGATGTTCCCCTTTATTTCTATTCATCATTGTAATCTGATATATCTGGGTTAATCAACAAGGTCATTATGATGTTAGCTATTATTTTTGGTTTAAAAAAAAAAACTAAATAAACATTTGAGTGCTTTTACTCAATTACTGGCATTTTCCCTGTTTTTATGACCTGATCCATATCAGTGTCCCGCACTTCTTTGGGGCAGTCCAGAAGATTGCAGGTTTGATTCTAAATACCAGCAGAAAATGACTGAGGTTAAATGACCTATAACCTCCCGGGTGCTACAGCAAATATGGCTGCCAACTGATCTGTATGTGTCCATGGTTTGCAGTGTGTGTTCACTACTCATAATGTGTGTGCACTAACTTGGATGGGTTAAATGCATAGGAAAAACTTGTATGGGTTACCATACTTGGCCTTTACATGTCACTTTCACATCGACCACTAGATGTCTCTCACACCCCATTGGCTTCGATGGCAACCTGTGGTTGGCACACATGACTTCGTACAAAGTATACATGCACATTGTTAATGCACCATATTCTTCACTGAACACAACACGGCAAATTAAGCTCGGGGTTCTTTCAGATGCTGAAGGATTACATGAGTTAATCCCAACCCTGTTTTGCAGGCACACCCGCACTATCCAGCTCCTAATCAAACACACCTGAATCAACTCATCAGCTCGTTATTACAGTACAAACAAAATTACAACAAACCAATGATATCAGACAGATAACTTTCGATGGAGATTGAAATTGAATGTTTGGAATGAGCATGATCATATAATCCTGCAAATAAACATCTGCCATATGCTCCACCCACCTCCACCTTCATGTCCATTTTATGCATTCAATTCATTCAAGGTGGGAATTTAAAGCTCGAGTCAGGACTCTTGCTGAACAGCCTGAACAGCAAGTTAAATATGTTTTCCTATTATCTCACTTAAGGATTATATAAACATGGAAACTCATCGTTGTGACGCCTACTATCTATATTTTGTATATTGAAAAGAGTTTGTTGTGACACAATAAATTATATGAGTGAATACACATCACCCTTTGTCATTGTGAATAAAAGAATCAAACGAGTCTCGGCTATTTTCCCATACCTTCACTTTTATTTTAACTTCACTTTGGTCCAATGAGTCAGCTTTATAAAAAGAGATGGTTAGAGCCTTGTCTGTCCCTCACAGATTTGTTTAAATTTGTTTAAATTCAAATATGGTTTTCCCCTGGCTAAGGTCTGTGAAACTTCCCCCGTGGGCATCTATCTGACATTAACATGAAAATGACTTTGTTCTCTTTGATACACCCTTCCCCCACAGATCATCTGTACTGTACACAGACGGCAGGTGGGCCATTGTATGCGTTCTATTTTAAAAATGTGAAGAGGAAAAAGAGATGGGTTGTGCCAATGGTCTGCTAACAAATTTATAACTGAGTCATTCTCAAAATTAGGTGTTGTGCCCTTGAAAACCTCATGAAAAATATTTCAAATATTCAAATAAAACCCCAAAGGCATCATTCTATAATCTGTTTTTAAAATGGTTTGACTATTTATTTTTATTTATGTTTCTCCAGTGTATTTATTTCAAACATTGTCTAGAAGAGTATATGACTACAGGGAGGAAAATCACCAGTGATTTTTTTCTTTTGTTTTTAATATTGGGAAAACATCAACTGGATTCAGTGCTTGTGGAAATAAGGAGTCTACTTGGGAAGAACATTTTTTCAGTGGGGCACAGTAAATGGCTGCGTCCGAAATCACATTCTTTTCTTAAGTATAGGCGAAAAACAGTATGCGACAAAAGAAGTATGTCAGAATTCACAGTACTCATTAAAGTAAAGGCAAAAAAGAACCCAGATGACCTATTTCTTCCGGCAAGATTCTGGAGTGTGCATACGATGGACTATATAGATAACTATATTGTGTGCAATCTGTCACACCCACTGGAGCTTCATCAATAGGTCACGCATGAGCTGAACACCTCTGAAGTAAACTAACCCTGGAACATGAGCTGCTCCTGAGCAGGATATGTTCAGAGAGTAGGCTGCTATGGCTACTTAAATACCTGAAAGATACCTTAGTTTTGGAACCGAAAGTGAGGTCATGTACACTTACTTACCCTTACACATATGTCACATAACCTGCTTTCTGGAATACCCCCTTTTCATGTGTTTCTAGATTAGCTCATGTTCCTCATCCATTATCTTGTTAGTCATGTCCGCTGTGTATTTAAGCTCTGTGTTTGGTTCAGGTCACTGTCTGTTATTGCTGCGTTTAACCGGTTGTTCTGTTCACGTTTTGTAATTTATGAGATACCTGAGTATTTTGGCTAGTTTGATTTTGTTTTCAATAAACACTGTTGTACTTGGATCCAGTTTCATCCTTCCTCGCAGCCGACGGGGACAGTATCACATGATAATGACAACATGGCAAATGTGGTGCGTTCGGATTACATTCATAATACACACTCCTTATATATAAAACAACATCCTTTTTTTAGTGGTCGCAAATTCATTATTCAATCTACTCAAGAGAATATGCGATATTTCTCCAATCACACCCTTGAACTGGTAGCACTTTTGCAATTCATATAGTTTTCAGTCATGTGACTGGCACGGAAGACAAAATATCCATAGAACTGCAGCACAGGCCTGTCAATTGTACATCTCATAAGAAGAAGAAAAAAGATAGTTTTGGGCACTTGTAATCTATATTCAGCACCCGTTGCAGTATTTCAAAAACTAATAACAGCGGGACATTCTAAAAAACAAAGTGCCTAAAGTATTCAGGCAAGTAGATGAACCCAGAGTATGAACATAATGCACCAAATGCCATGTTCTTTATAATGGTTTTCTATTGAAAAACATTTAACGGGAATGTGTTTCATTTATATTCTGGTCTTATCTATACATAGTATGCATCATTAATAAGGTAGCCTAATTTTGGTCTTTTAATATCACTGTCTTCTTGCTACATTAGTACTACGTACAAAACCTGGTAAAAATGATTGGTGGACAATGGAGGAAAGCTGAAAATTACAGGCATAAAATAAAAAAAATAAAAAATTGAAGAATGACCCAGTTATGTGATGGGATAATGTTATTTTTTTATTTGTTTGTTTGTTTATTTGGTTGACTTGACATGATTTGTTGTTCAAATGTTTTCACAGGATGTGGTGTATAAACAAGTGAAAGGGGCGATGCAAACATTCACACAACCCACAGACATGGGTTTTCCATCCTCAAAGTAAAGCAATCATATCATTTAGATGTCTTTGTTTATATATATATATATATACAGTTGTGTCCAAAATAATAGCAGTCCAACATCACTAACCAGATCAATCACTGTTTTTGGTAGAAATTATATTTCTACATGGCAAATAATTTACTAGTAGGTGTAGTAGAGTAATAGAAAAACAACAGACCCAACAGTCATGACATGTTTGTTGCTAATTCTGTATAATTGAATCATTAATTTAAAAGGATGTGTTCAAAATAATAGCAGTGTGGAGTTCAATTAGTGAGGTTAATCATTCTGTGAAAAAACTAGTGTCAATAAGTGGCCCTTATTTAAGGACGAAGGCAGTACTGGACTGTACATGGTGGTTATAGTGCATTTCTCTCTGAAGATAATAAAATGGGCCGTTCCAAACATTGTTCAGAAGAACAGCGTACTTTGATTAAAAGGTTGATTGGAGAGGGGAAAACTTATAAAGAAGTGCAGAAAATGATAGGCTGCTCAGCTAAAATGGTATCAAATTTTTTTAAAATGGCAACCAAAACCAGAAAGACGTGGAAGAAAACGGAAAACTACCGTTCGAATGGATAGAAGAATAGCCAAAATGGCAAAGACTCAGCCAATGATCAGCTCCAGGGTGATCAAAGAAGATCTAAAGTTACCCGTGAGTACAGCAACAATTAGAAGACGCCTATGTGAAGCCAAGCTATCAGCAAGAAGCCCCTGCAAAATCATTGTTGAAAAAACGACATGTGCTAAAGAGGATACAATTTGCCAAAGAACACATTGACTGGCCCAAAGAGAGATGGTGTAATATTTTGTGGACTGATGAAAGCAAGATTGTTCTTTTTGGGTCTAGGGGCCGCAGACAGTTTGTCAGACGACCGCCAAACACTGAATTCAAGCCACAGTATACTGTAAAGACTGTTAAGCATGGTGGCACAAGCATCATGACATGGGGATGTTTCTCATACCATGGTGTTGGGCCTATTTATCGTATACCACGGATCATGGATCAGTTTGAGTACATCAAAATACTTAAAGGGGTCATGTTGCCTTATGCTGAAGAGGAAATGCCCTTGAAATGGTTTCAACAAGACAACGACCCAAAACACACCAGTAAGCGAGCAGCATCTTGGTTCCAGACCAACAAGATTAACGTTATGGAGTGGCCAGCTCAATCCCCGGACCTTAATCCAATAGAAAACCTGTGGGGTGACATCAAAAATGCTGTTTATTGTGAAGGTAAAATGATGCCTAAAAGAAATGCGTGCGCAGGGTAAGATTTGTGAAAGTGTACATAAGATTGCAAGCGTAAATTAAATTTGCGTGTGCAAGAGAAGATTTGTAAGCGTGTAAATCATGATTGTTTATATTAAACAATCATGATTTATGTATTTATTTAACATGTATGTTTGCATTAAAAGTAACGAGAATGAGCCAAATGAAGATAAATATGCGTTCTGAAGACTGACGTGTTTATTGAACCAATCAGATAAGAGTAAATCGATTGTCAGCGAGAAGCTCATCTGATTGGCTGCATGATGAAGGTGGACCCGCCCTCCTCTTCGCGCTTGCAAGACTCATTCAGTGAGAGAATTGTGCCAAAATTGGAAGCGCAGGTAAAAGAAAGACGCAACTGTACAAATCGGGTTATTTCGGGAACTTTTTTGCCGCATGTTCACAATAAGTCATTTAGACATTTGCAACAGTTTATTTATTTATACAAAGTTTGATTTTACGCGATCAATCTGTTTTGCAGTCCTTGACTCTGTTGGTTTCGGTTGCAAATAGCTGTTCACAGGCTTGCAATGCTTTTGGCCGCATTTGTGCGCAAAAACCGTGCCAAAAGTGTAAGCGCGGAAAAATGGAAGTCAGAAGAATACAGATCCTATTTATTTTGCGTTAGCATGAAGCTGCAGTTTCACAATACATGTATTACACTTACCAATAACAGTAAAATGCTGCAAATATTTTTTTCTTACACCTGATATGCGATTTACACGCTTACAAATCTTCTCTTGCACACGCAAATTTAATTTACGCTTGCAATCTTATGTACACTTTCACAAATCTTACCCTGCGCACGCGATTCTTTTAGGCATCATTTTACCTTCATAGTTTTTGAGGCAAAACCAAGAAATGCAGAGGAACTGTGGTCTGTAGTGCGATCGTCCTGGGCTGGAATACCTGTTCACAGGTGCCAGAAGTTGGTCGACTCCATGCAACACAGATGTGAAGCAGTTCTCAGAAACCATGGTTATACAACTAAATATTAGTTCAGTGATTCACAAGAAAGCTAAATCTTCAAGCATTTTTCAGTTTATACAGTAAATGTTTGACTTTGTAAAGAAAAATGCAGACACTGCTATTTTTTTGAACAGCCTAATATTCCTTTTTCTTCACTTTCTATAAAGTAAAAACAAATTTCATACATTTTTCTTCATGTTTTGATCTTGAATAGAATGTGCAGTGTTCCCAACGCATTTTTGTGTATTGAAATAAAAGTTATTATTAGGATTTTGAGCTTTACTGTATACACAACTGTATATATAACACTAATTACAATGAAGTTTTATTACTTAGGTCTACATTATTGACCTAAGAATGAGTTCATAAAAAAAATATAAATATATCTAGCATCACTGTTGATGTGTTATACTATATTAAAGTTGGCACAAAAATCTAAATTGACCATTGTTATTTATTTATGAAATTGACCATTTGGGAGCCGATGTGACAGTGTCTTCACTGCAGTTGTGTGCGCATTGTGGAGACAGAGAAGGAAAGGTAACAAGTGGAAGAAAACGGGTGAGATACACGGAATAAGAGAAAAAGGTCCTGTTGTGCCTTTGGATGGCTGAGGGTCTTCATTTTGTGAGGTGAGTCATTTTTGCTATGCCCAATGTGGCAGTGCATAGACAAAGCGGGCAGTGCGGCAGGCACTTCTTCAGCATGGCAGAGTGGATATGTGTTCCTCATAGTGTCATCTCAGATGCAGTGAAGAGTTCCCATTCAAAAAGGGAATGTCTCAGGTTACGGATGTAATCATGTTTCCCTGAGAAAGGAATGAGACACTGCATCTCGTTGTCGTGCCTCGGGCCTTTCTGATCATCTACTTCAGATGAAAACATTGATGATGTAAATAGCAGGCGCAACTCTAACATTTAAGGAGAGTTGTCTTGTTTTATCAAATGAGAACTTGTGTCAGATGACTGTCATGGCTGATAGATGTTCTGAGCCTTATGATGCTTTTGTCAAAGAGTGTGTCAGCAGATTTAGGCCCGTATGCAATAAACCCACAGCGTTATTATGCTAGAGTTGAGGGAAACAGCCTACACATGGATGAGTCAGGAGTTCAAAATTAGACACAGCAAATTGTACTGTAAACTGTTATGTATTTGTAGTGATGTTGACAAAATGTTATCTGTTTATACCAACATGGAGCCAGTTACTGGTATTAAAATGCTTTTCTCTGACATTAATTCAGCAATGTGTTAAACATTGCTGTAGTTGTCACAGTCACCAACTAGTCACGTCTTCCTTTGTTCTGTTTTCCCGCCACTCATCTGTTTCCTTGGTGCCCGTCCAGAGTCTTGTCCCACCGAGACCGCCAGAGACTGTTCACGTCATGCCCGCCGAGCCAGAGACTGTTCACCCGTGGTCAGCCTCCACTGAACCCTTACCTACAGCCAAGATGGCTGCCTCGCTGCCTGAACCCTCACAGCCTGTCCCTGAGCCTACCTGAGCCTGTGCCCATAGCTGTCCCTGAGCCTGTGCCCATAGCTGTCCCTGAGCCTGTACCTGAGCCTGTGCCCATAGCTGTACCTGAGCCTGTCCCTGAGCCTGTACCCATAGCTGTCCCTGAGCATGTGCCCATAGCTGTACCTGAGCCTGTCCCTGAGCCTGTACCCATAGCTGTCCCTGAGCCTGTCCCTGAGCCTGTACCCATAGCTGTCCCTGAGCATGTGCCCATAGCTATACCTGAGCCTGTGCCCATAGCTGTCCCTGAGCCTGTACCCAGGGCCGTCGCTATGGGGTGAAAGGTGGTGACAATTATAGGGGCCCCCGCTGCCCAGGGGGCCCCACAAAATCCAGCAGTTATACTATTTAGGCCCCTGTTGTATGAATAATTCTAATATTTATATTGTATGCCTGAGATTTAAATGAAAACCACAAAAACGTGGAATTTGGGTAAATATTTTTCCAAATATCTGCTTCTCTTACCTCCATAAAAATGGTTTAGTCCGACCTAAATTATTTATTATTATTCAGTCAGAGTCAGTGACAAACATCAGATGGACCCAATAAAATTGTAAGTCCCACCCCAGCTCGTGAACAGAACCAATCAGAGTTGAGGCGGCAGAGCCTGAAGTTAACGATGAACTTGGTGGAAGAGCAGGAGACTGACTGACTGACTGAAAAATGTCGGGGAAAAGAAAACAAAAATCAGGTACCAGAAATGCCAGGAAAAGACGGAGAGGGAGGCAAGGAGAGTGGTTGTATCCCAGTCGATCAAGACGTTCTTAAAGACCGGTTAAATATTGTTATTTCGCTGGGAATTAGAAAACTTGTGTCTACAGTCTGCCGTGTACAGTCATTTTTTATTATCGGTGCGCGCCACAATCGACCGAATGATTACGTGGTCTAAATTCCTGTCTTTTTACACTATTGTAAATAGAGTTTTAAAAAAAATTACACGAGTCACGACGCATTGCATTATGCATCTGACCTGCCGGCTGATGATATTTAAAACATCGAGAAAACACGCTGCACTTGGATGAATAAATGTATTCGCTTTTTTTAATAATATTACCAGTTCCATATTATCTATCATATTATTAAAAAATAAGGCAATATGGTTTTATTTTTTTAATTAGACTGCATTCTTGTCAATTTCTAAATGTTTACTTTTTGATTTATGAATTATAACAGACTGATGGGGGGGGGGGGAAATTATTTAACAATTTCTTGCTTTTTGTTAGTTTTTATTAGTTGTAATTTTTATATAAACATTTAACTTTTAAAATAAAGGTTTCACAACAACATCACCATCTTCTGTTATATGTGGGCCTCCATGTTCATCTATTGTACAGTATATGATATTGGTGGAGGGTGGTGGGGGCCCACATCAATATTTTTTCAGGGGGCCCGAATCCTCTAGCTACGGCCCAGCCTGTACCCATAGCTGTCCCTGAGCCTGTGCCCATAGCTGTACCTGAGCCTGTGCCCAGCTGTACCTGAGCCTGTGCCCATAGCTGTACCTGAGCCTGTGCCCATAGCTGTCCCTGAGCCTGTGCCCATAGCTGTCCCTGAACCTGTCCCTGAGCCTGTGCCCATAGCTGTCCCTGAGCCTGTCCCTGAGCCTGTACCCATAGCTGTCCCTGAGCCTGTGCCCATAGCTGTCCCTGAACCTGTCCCTGAGCCTGTGCCCATAGCTGTACCTGAGCCTGTGCCCATAGCTGTACCTGAGCCTGTGCCCATAGCTGTCCCTGAGCCTGTCCCTGAGCCTGTACCCATAGCTGTCCCTGAGCCTGTGCCCATAGCTGTCCCTGAGCCTGTCCCTGCGCCTGTACCCATAGCTGTCCCTGAGCCTGTGCCCATAGCTGTCCCTGAGCCTGTGCCCATAGATTGTCCCTGAGCCTGTGCCTAGGCGCTATACATCCTCTGTGCATCCATAGTGGCCAGACCCTCTCCTCCGCCATGGCCGACCGAAGGGACATCTCCACCATGGCCGCCTGAAGGGTCGTCTCCACCAAGGCCGCCCGAAGGGACATCTCCGCCATGGCCGCCTGAAGGGTCGTCTCCACCATGGCCGCCCGAAGGGACTTCTCCGCCATGGCCGCCCGAAGGGTCGTCTCCACCATGGCCGACCGAAGGGACATCTCCGCCATGGCCGCCCGAAGGGTCGTCTCCACCATGACCGACCGAAGGGACATCTCCGCTAGACCGCCCGAAGGGACATCTCCGCCATGACCGCCCGAAGGGAGATCTCCGCCATGACCGCCCGAAGGGACATCTCCGCCATGACCGCCCGAAGGGACATCTCCGCCATGACCGCCCGAAGGGTCGTCTCCGCCATGGCCGCCCGAAGGGACATCTCCGCCATGACCGCCCGAAGGGTCGTCTCCACCATGGGCTCCCGAAGGGACATCTCCGCCATGGCCGCCCGAAGGGACATCTCCGCCATGGCCGCCCGAAGGGACATCTCCGCCATGGCCGCCCGAAGGGTCGTCTCCGCCATGGCCGCCCGAAGGGACATCTCCGCCATGACCGACCGAAGGGTCGTCTCCGCCATGACTGCCCGAAGGTCCGTCTCCATCCTGCCCATCAGCACAACCTGCTCCTCCCTGGTCTCCCGAACTGCCGGTACCGTCCTGGAGTCATCACTCCCTGGTGACCCCCCGGGGGAAGACTGTTTCACCATGTCCGGGGGAGTACTGTCACAGTTCCCACAGGTCACATGTCTTCCTTTGTTCTGTTTTCCGGCCACTCATCTGTTTCCTTGGTTACTGTCAATTATTTCATCTGCTTCACCTGTGTAAGTTCATCATCATCTATGTCACCTGGTTTCTGTTAATCTGTGTTCATCAGTGTTTGTATTTACCGGTAGTCCCCTCTGCTCATCTAGTCCTTGTCCGATCTACTTTCTATCAAGTGTGTGTGAACCTTATGCCTGTCTGTACCTTTGTTAGTTGTATTTGTAAGTAAACACTTTGCTATTGGAACTTCTGCCTCTTCTGCTCCTTCTGCCTGCACCACACCGTGACAGTAGTATTCAATGAGAGCAGTTTGAATATTAATTTATCATTTTTAATATTCAACTTACAGATAATAATCAGCTATACTGTTCATTCATCTATTATTATTTGTTGTAGATTAAATGATTTCTACAATAATCTCTTGCTAGTTTTTATAGCTAAGTTCATGCTGATCTTTCACATGGCTGTGACAAAAAACAGCAAGCACAAATGTAGGCACATGCAAACGCAAACTGCCATCTGATCTCATCTATGCAAAAGCGTATGTCGGCCATTGGAAAAAAAATATTTCATTGTGTTCGCTGTTGCATTTGTGCAATTCTGCACAGAACCTCAGTTTTGTTTTTGTTGTTTTTTGTTTTTCTGCAAACAAGAAAGATGTTCTTCATGCACCTTGACATACTTTCCAGCTGGGTTTCTGAGTCAAAGCGAGATGCTGTGGTCTATGCAGGCTATTGGCTCGAGGCTATTATTGTGGTAGGTGTGCTGTAAACGCTTACGTGTGTGTGGGTGGGTTAGTGGGTTTAGTTGAAGGGCAGCTTGTCCAAAAACTTCAACAGAGTAAACAGGCTTACAGCAAACTAATGTTGTGAGTTAAAATACACTTTACCGCCTGGAGCCAAATCAGTTTTGCAGGTCAAGATGATAAACCTTTATGCAGAACTAACTGAAACCGTGTAATTTCTTCAACAATACCAGCATTGTTAACCTGAAAAAGTAATGCAAAGCAAATAATTCTGTCAACAAAAATAAACAAGCTATACACTTTTTTTTAAAGCTTTAAAAAAGTTACAGCACAAACAAGCTTATATCAATATTTGTCATCTTGCTCGCCATGCTATTAATTGACTTTACATTAGACACATCCTGATATGAGACTCAACTACAACTCTAATCTGGGTCTCATGAATGTATTTAAAGCAGATATTATAGCAAAGAGAAGTAAAGCTACAGGAAATATGGTCATATCTGGACAACTGCACCTCCTCAAGTGTGAAAGCAATGCCTTGAAAGTGTGAAGCGAGAATAATTGTGTTTGTAAAGGTAAATGTATTTAATTGCATTTTGTGGTTGCCGGCTTCAATGTACTTTCACAAGGTCTTTTATGTAGTCTATCACACACACACACACACACACACACACACACACACACACACACACACACACACACACACACACTATCTCTTTAAATAAAAATTGGCCAAACAAAAAATAGTCTGTTTATTCTACATAATTCTGTTCTTTAGCTACTCCATGATGAAAAATAGTGATATTTACCTTGATGTATAGGCTATGTCTCATATTTCATCAACGTTTACACGCATCCATGCCGCTTTATTGCAAGAAGCTGATGACTTCACTTATGCACGGCGTATTCCTCCAGACACATGCGCACCTGTAAAACCTCCGACAGATTCTGTTAAAAACGCTCGAATTCCTACATGATGTATCCGCAGAAACCCTGGAATAAAACGTAGGACTCTAAACAATTATCTGCAAAAGAAAATGTTGATTGTGTATAAGCAAATATATTTCTGAGCTTCACTTAAACGCATTAGATTATAAAAAATAATAAAAGTCAAGGCAGAACAGTCTTTATGTGGTATTTAGCCTAATTATTTTCGGACTGAACTAGACATCTACTTTCTAGGCAAAAGACACACATTCAAAGGGTAAAAATACTCAGTAAATGTTTACTAATTCTGTCGAATAGTTAAATGTATTTTATTATTTGGTGTATAACGCCAGCTTCCCGAAGAGGAGGAGATTCGTTCATCAAACGGTCAGTTGAGCTATAAAGCACAATCATTTGAGATGATCGAGAGACCGCCTTTTTCTCTGTCGTTTTCATAGATTGTTTTCAGACATGATGCGTTTTATGCTTCGAGACTGTTTGGGATATTAACAAATATGATGGTTCATCAATTTGTCTGTTTTTGTCTATGGCTTTTGGGTGGTAAGTTATATTTGTATTGCTTCAATTCATGAATAGTCTAGCCTACCATATAGTCGGACTATTCCAGTATGTCGTCACAGTTTGACTGGAAACAGAATGCTTTGGGGCATTGCTTTGAGTAGCCTTTTTGTTAAAATAATATCAGTGTGAATTAAAAGTGCATGCCTCATCTTCACTGTTCACTGAATTAGGGTTTGAAAACAAAACGTTGACCCTGAAATGTTAAAGGAGTTCACTCAAAAAGAAACAAAAAAAAAGAAAATGGCTTTAATGACACATTGCAATTTTACTATTGGGATATTATCAAGTGCAATTCACAATATTTTGAAATACAAAATATTTACCAAAATATATAGAAATTCATGAGATTTGATCACTGTTAAAAGTAGTTTTACACAAAAATGTAAATTTTAATCATTTGCTTTATATGGAACACAAAAGAAGATATTTTGTAGTAGTTTCCTTCTTTTTTTACTTTCAAAAAAAGTGATTCATACAACACCAAAGAGAATAAACCCACATTTAACATTACGCTTTGGGATGAGAATGCGTTGGGCAGAATATGTTTGGGTCAACAATAGTGAACCTGACTGATTTCTAACATCAAACGGTTATTACTAATATTTCAGTTGAATTAATAAAATGTTTATATTGAATGCAATATGTGAATGCATAATGTTTATTGAATTGCTTTGAATAACGTTTGTCAAATGCATAAATGTAGGCTAAATGTTTAAACAAACATTTCAAGTTAATTTAAATGGGGGGGGGGGGGGGGGGGGGGTCACTGTTTCTCTGGTTAATATTATTTATTATTTTTTTGTCAGTTTCATTCAACCTTTTTAAACCTTTTGCAGATTTAATGCTGACACAGCAGCAACTTCCGCCAAATCCCTTGAAACAAATCTCAACTGTAAATGGTAAGTGTTAGTCTGACTAGGATAGGGAAGTAAACTAATATAGGGAAAATCATTTACTCACCCTCATGTTGTTCACGTATAGCCTAATGTTGTTCTTTTTATGCGGAACACAAGTTATTCTGAAGAACGTTGGGGTCTAGCATTGGCTTACACTTATTGACAAAGAAAACAGAATAACTTATTTTGTGCTTATCAGATGAAAGTCAATCATACAGGTTTGGAACAACGTAGTGAATAAATTATGAAGAATTTTTATTTTTATTTTTTTTTTATTTTTTTTTGGTGAACTGTCTCTTTAAGTGATCTTATTTTAGTGGTGCTGTTCGTTGTCGACAAAGCGATCGTTTAGCCTATTTGTTCTGTGTCAGAAATAGCGAAAGTCGTCAGAAATAGAACTAGACATCAGTTTACTGCAGGGATTTGTCGTCTCGCGCCGCATCCAGTGTAGACAAATCACTTATTTTAAAGGGCTCTATTGGCTTTTGTCTGTGTTCTGTTTAAGAAATTATAATGGAGTTTAATTTTCTGTCTTCAACTAAACAAAAGAAATCTGATTGTGGATTGTGTTGTGCTGACTGTTCTCTTCCATGTGTGTCTGGTCGGTGTTTATACAGATGAAACTGAGATGATATCAGTGATGGAGGGAGAATCTGTCACTTTACTTACTGGTGAAATACAGACAAGTCGTCTGATAATGTGGACATTTAGACTTAACAGTTCAGAGACTGTAATAGTTGAAATTTATAAACAGAGCATCTCTATATATGATAGTGGTGAGAATGAGAGATTCAGAGACAGATTAAAGATAGATGAGAAAACAGGATCTCTGACCATCACAAACATCAACACATTACACTCTGGACTTTATAAACTACAGGTCACGAATGAAAGGCTCAAACACAAGAGCTTCAGTATTGCTGTCTATGGTAAGTAAACTTGATTTAAAATTAAAACCTTTTAACTTATTCAATGCAAATCTGACCATCTGGATGTTCACTTTTATTTATTATTGATCTGATAATTGAAGATCTTTACACACAGTAATTGCTCGTTGCTGAAAGATGTTTTTCTTTCATGTTTTTTAAGGTATTCTGAAAGTTCCTGTCATTATCAGAGACTCTTCGTCATCATCATCATCATCAAATTGTTCACTGGTGTGTTCAGTGTTGAATGTGAGTCATGTGACTCTCTCCTGGTACAGAGGAATCAGTGTATTGTCCAGCATCAGTGTGTGTGATCTCAGCATCAGTCTCTCTCTACCTCTGGAGATTCAGTGTCTGGATGATTCATACAGATGTGTGATCAACAATACCATCAGCAACCAGACCAAACATCTGGACATCACGCAACTCTGTCAACCATGTGAAGGTACGTCAGGGGTTTTCATACTGGGCACATTTATTGTCCATAATTTTAGAGTTAAATTTAGAGTCCATAATTGGACTTGTTAATAATTTCATGCTGTTTATCTCTCAAATGTTTTATAGGTGTGTGTTCTCACACACATCTGAGCATTTTGACTATTACGCCCTTTTGCATGCACCTGCTGTTTAATGCATTTGAGAGCGTTTCCCAGCACATCCTTTGGAGGTTATACTTTCTTACCTATAAATTATATAAATTCATTTGAGTATAATTTTCGTTTCGTAGAAGCTGATACTAACAGCAAGTGAGTATTGATAGACGGTTGAGTGTGTTTATCAAACAGACGAGAAGTTGCTCTTTTGTTTTATAAAGTGAGCATTTTTAAAGCACATAATGTATAGCATCTGTTACGTTCCACCCAGTCTATAGGGGAAGCAACATTAAAGAACTAAAATTACAACAAAACAATGTTTGGCTCCAAAGGTTACATACCAATCAACAACAAATGTGGTACAACCAGATTTATTTGGTGTAACACAAGTATAGGAAGTTTTAAGACTTCAGGAGTGAGAAAAGCCAAAGAAAATACATAATAAAAATACCTCCACTCCCTAGACTTTCAAGTTAATCTATATACAGTATACAAAAGAAGCATCAAAATAAACAGTATAACAGTTGGGTTCAGCAACAAAAAGTGTATACATCAACGTAACACTATTTTAGAGGCTTTTAACAACAAGAAAATAAAGTGGGTAGATTTTGAAATTGGTCACAACCAAACAGCAGCAGCAACACAACAAAGTCAAATCCAACCAGCAGGAAAACAAGCCTTCCTTCAGTGGAGATCAGTGAGGCTTTATATTCTTCTTTTCTTTTGAAAACCAATCCCAACCGAGTAGTCATCAGCAGAGGTGATCACCCTCACCTGGCTTTACCTGCACAGAAGAAGGCAGAGAAACAACCACTACTGCCACCCAGTGGCCTGTCACACATAATATACAGAGAAACTAGATAAAATTACACTGTAGGACGTAACACATCCCAGGAACAAGAAGAGTTCCCACAACTTCTCTTTCACTAATATTTTGTAAAGGTTATGTGAATGTTAAGATAAAACTTCATTTAAATAACATTTATAGAATGATCGTAGGATATAACATTATTAATTTCTGATAATATATGTCGAGAGAACGTTATGAGAACATCTCCGAAGCATCCATTTTGTACTCGATCAATGTTAATGTTGACCTTCTTGGAATATTACAATTAACATTCAAAGAGATTATAATATTGTGAGTAATAATACGGTTAGGAGAATGCGTACTAACATTGCGTAACCTTTTAAATAACGTAATCACTGCAAGAAATTTCAGAAACATTGTAAATCACTGTTTCCACAATGTTTGTAGAACATAAATTTGTTAGCTGGGAAATAGCTTATTGGAGAACTTTCATCAAGATTTGGAATAATTTGTTTCATTACAGAAAATCATTTTTATCCTGTTAACCACAAATAATGTACAGATTAATTGATTATCAAAATAACTAAAATAATATTTTTCCCATCAGACCTGCTGTTTTCATCTTTGTTGAGAATCTCTAACAGTAGATTAATGACTGTGTTTGTTTTATTGCAGAATCAAACCAAACTCCATTTCTCTTTGTATCGCTGTTGTTGTTGTTGCTGCTGGTCGTCGCAGGTTTAGTCATGATGTTCTTCTGTCACCGCAGGAAATACACACAAGCAAAACAAGACGGCAAGTATTACATACAACAGGAAAATGTAAAAAGGCTTAATGTTTTATTGCAAAAGTAGTTCTCAGAAATGCCAACAAAGCCTGTAACCACCATCTCAATATTATAAATGTTTTTTGTAATTTTATAAATGATCATTAAACAGCTGAGACTAATGAAGAAGAGGTTGATTATACTGATGCGACATTCATTAAACACAGATCTCCTGATACGGTAAGATACGGCTGTTATTCTCTGCACTAAATCTCTGAAAGCTTGCTATAGCTAAAACAGTTTATTTGTGTCTACTTGTTTTAATATACATGATGTTGTATAATTAAACACTCACACATCATACACACTTTTAAAAAAATCTGTATTTAATGATTAATAATGTGCTTGCTTGTTTTCTTTTGTGAATTGAGTAATGAAATTATTAAAAGTGCATGTCATTACAGGAGGCTGATGGACGGGATCAGACGGTGTATTCAGAAGTTGTTTTGAGATGATGATCATTCAGACTGTATTATCATAAAGATCAGTTTATTACAGGACAAATCATGACGAGGTTTATGTCAGTAGCAAAGCTCGAAACCTCAAAGTTAAAGCACAAATGCACTGATTGTAGCTCTGTTTGCTACAAATGACTGAATTTCAGCATTTCATTTTAAGCAATTTCTAAAAGAATTACATTTTTATTAAGAAAGAACACATGTCTGGATAATACACAAAGGAAATGCAACTTTTTTTTAAGGATTTTCAGGGACAGTAGTAGCCTACACATAAAATGAGATGAAATGTGTTCAGTCCTGTGTGTGTGTTAATGGCTCCCTCTGCCGACTGTGTGAGATTTACAGGAATCAATGTTATAATGGGTTTGGCTGGATAGCATGGTTAAGTTAGCCTCTGCTAGTAGCTATATAACCATAACTACACTGCCTCTGGGACAAAAAGCATCTTTCATAAGTTTTAAATGACGGCCTTTGACTGAATAATTTCAAAACTTCTGTTCTATACTAAAGACAAGATCCTTAACCCTCTGGAGTTCTTCGTTTTCCAGTCACACTCAAGACCTTCGCGGTCAAAAGTGACCGGACCCCTGAAATTAATTTTTATTTTTTTTCAGTAAAATCAATGAAATTTATTTTTGTTCAATAATATTTTTTCTTTTTCTTTTTTGTGTTTTGAGAGAATTTTATGAAAATAATTAATATTTATGCAATAATTATGATCAATTTTTTCCCATTGAATATAATAGAAAATTTATATATATATATTATTTTTATTATTTTTTAATTAATGCTGTATTTCAGGTTAAAGTGGATCCTTGGCCTATAGAAAACATTTTTTTAAATCACATTGGAGCCATCTGGTGGATGTAGTGAGCATAATTATCATGCAATATCATATTTTAACCACTAGATGGATTTACAGCCTCTGTAGAAAGGCTTGTGAATTCTAGTTGTTTTTGCACATATTTGCCTATTTTTTTCAGGTTGTGGATTTTAATTTATAATAAGTGATTCTCAAAGACTATTTTTGTCAAGTTTTTTGTTTGTTTGGTTTTTTTATTTTATTTTTAAAAAATAAAATAAAAATTATATTATTTTCGCATAGACATGAAAATCACTATCCAAACTTAAATGGTTGTAATTCAAGAATGCTTTGGAATATAGACCTATGGTTGGTCTTGTTTTAAAGAAGACATTTGCCAGATTATTGTAGAAGTGACAGAAATTATGAAAGTGAAACAGAAAAAAAGTTATGAAAGTTTGAGTTAATAAAAATGAACAATGTAAAATTTTTATTATTTATATTTTATATAAAATATATATATTATAAAATATATTTTACTCTAAAACTGCAAGAAAATGAAAGCCAAAAATCTTAAGAAGTTGTGTTCCAAATTTTAGGTTGATATCTCAAAAAATAAGCTTTCAGTCAAGATTTTATTTTGGCGCATACCAAACTTTTTCACTAGATGCATGGAACGCCAAGCTTCCTTACTGACCATATAAGGGCGCCTCCATTTTCATATATGTTTTGAGTGATCTGAACCATGTATTTCCATAATTTTCATACAATTTATGAAGTAGACATCCTATTCAGAAGTAGTATGGGTAGTTTGACAGTATTTGATTTGAATTCAACCTCTAATAAACACATCAAAAGAGCACATATGTGCTGCAATAGGCCTGGAGGTTACTAGGGAAGAATTCCATCGTTTGATCTTACACTGTGTGTGTGTGTGTGCGTGTGTTCAAGAGAGAGAGACATAGTGTGTGACCTTTGCATTTTGGACCCAATGTCTCCCCTTTATTTGATTCATTGATTTGATTTCACATATTCTCACATTTCTCTGTTACAGTTTCACCAGTCTCATATTTCCCTATGTGTGTGTGTCTGTGTGTGTGTGTGTGTGTGTGAGCATGTCTATTTTGCAACCTTGATTGCTTACAGTCTCATACTTTCATATCTGTGTGCTTTTTATTCCTTACATTGATGAATAATTGCTTTTATTTCACACATTTCCCAAAATTAGCTTTTGCAATGACACACGTTCATTTGTGTGTGCGTGTGTTTTTGTGTGTATAAGTGTGTGTGTGTGTGAGTGTATTTGTCTGTTTTGCACTCTTGATGTTTTAGAGATTCACCCCTTCACTGTGTTATGCTTTTTTTATGCATCGTGGCTGATTTGTAGATTGTACGCACAAAAAACCTCTGTATTTTCATATTTTTGCCATTTTCCCATTCATATCCTATGGCCGGTCATTTTTGACCGAAGGCCATGAGTGTGACTATTTTTTTTACGACCACTTAGACTTTTCAAATCATGTCCCCAATTTTTTTGTGTGTTCATATACTAAGTACCATAAAAGTCACCAAGTTTCGTACCATTCCGATGAAGCTACGATTTTTAACATTTTTGTATTTAAAAAATTCCGGTCGGAAACGACCGAAGAACACCAGAGGGTTAAAACAGGGCATTTATTTATTACAGCACCACTATTAACAAAATATCAGTTCAAGATGATAATCTCAGATTCTTTTTACTAAGTAATTTAGCTATGTGGTGTAAACTGTGTAATGTAATAAAATCGGCAAGCAAGAAGTTTCTACGTGGATCCGGTGAGTACCGGTAGTGAAAGGTGTCGTAATGTAAAACAGTAAATGGTGCACTATATTTAACACAGTTTTTGCGACTGCTGTCAGTATTATTTATGTCTGTGTAATGTGGTCATTTATGGACACCAGATGAATGTGACTGATGATTTGAGTTTTGTTGTAAGCAGATTTGTTCTTTTATACTTGATATTTTAGGCTGTAGAAGGCTGGCAAATGTCTATTTTCTTAAGAAACATTATTAAATATTCTCTCTCTGCACTGATTATGTTTGTCTGTTTATGCCAAAGTAAGCCTCAGATGTAGATATTAACAGGGAACACGGTGAAATGAAATACATGGAAATACAACTGATTCATGGAAACTTGATTGTTTTCAGCCATATTGGATTCTGTTGAATATTAAATGACATTGTGCTTGAAGCTGTTTCACAGTATGTGGACTGTCAAGGACTTGATGATGCCTACCAAATTTTTCTATATATTGTAACCATTATGGATCACAACTTGTAATAATTGCTTCAATGAGCTCATATTAATACATGATTTTAGCTAAACGCATGATCTCCATTGTTTTAGAACTGTTCATTTCTGAAATATGGACATTATTTGGACACACTCACTCTATAACAGATCACGAAACATGCATTTTCTGTAAAGCTGATTTGATATGTATTTTGAAAAGTGCTGTACAAATCAATGTGGATTTTTTTTATTTGTAAGTGAGAAATGAAGAACTTTAGAATTGTTCTAGCCTTGTTACATATGTGTCATATTTGATGTCAGTTTCTGAAATTTAATCAGTTAAATCAATTAGAAGGAAGACACTATAGGATTGTCATCAGTTAAATGAAATCATCAAAATATCAACACAATCATCAGTATCAACAAAATCAAGCTTGCACAGCAGAGGTACATGAAGCTGCATCTGAAATGGAAATAGATGTGTGTTTAATGAGGATTAAAGGTATAAATTTACACTGGAATAAACAGTTGCGTCAATAATCTTATGAGATTGTTTTAAATATAACATTTTGAACATAAAAATGATGATGACTTATATAATGGGGACAGTTACCGAGAGTCTCAACAGGACAAAAAAAAGGTAAGATTTCACTAAGGTCTCATAAGCTATTGTAAATACGTCAAGTGTGACCCAGTGTCAGTATTGAATGTGTTTAATCATTGTGCTAATGGCTCAATCTGAAGACTGGTTGAGGAGTACATGTGTTCATTGGTTTGGCTGGTTATACTGGTTAAATTAGTGACATTGAAATTAATTTATATTCACTACTGAATGCTTCATTCCAAGAAGGATGTGTGAAAGTGACACTTATTCATGTTAAGTTATTATTTTCTTAAGAATAATGTTTATTTCGTTGTATGTGAGTATAATGACAATAAAGGTTTTCTATTCTATTCTATTCTATTCTATTCTATTCTATTCTATTCTATTCTATTCTATTCTATTCTATTCTATATTCTATTCTATTCTTAGATACTCTAACATATAGGCGTAATCTGCGGGTTGGACATGTCCCCACAACTTTTTGAAATATTTTGCAGCACGGATGTTAATTTTTAAAAATAATTTTAATAATAATTATATATATAATTTTAAAATAATTGTCAATTTTTTAAAAACTCACTTTTTTTTTTAAACAAAGTTTAAAAATATTAGTATTTAGTAATATTAATATTAGAATACAGTGGCGAAACTTTGTTTAAAAAAAAAGTGAGTTTTTAAAAAATTGACAATTATTTTAAAATTATATATATATATAATTATTATTAAAATTATTTTTAAAAATTAACATCCGTGCTGCAAAATATTTCAAAAAGTTGTGGGGACATGTCCAACCCGCAGATTACGCCTATATGTTAGAGAACAATTCTAAAGTTCTTCATTTCTCACTTACAAATAAAAAAAATCCACATTGATTTGTATATATATAATTATATATATATATATATATATATATATATATATTCAGTCTTCTGGCGCTGGCGGAGCTAAATTTAATCAATATTCACATTAGCAGCTCTGTGGTCTTTTGTACTTGCTTTTTTGTTTTTTTGTTTTTTTACAGGGGATTTACTGTGTATGTATTTTAAGGAAAATAAACTCTTATTCTGAAATATTCTTTCTGATTATGTTATTATTATTTCCCATACCTTATGCTACACTAACAACCAGATGGATATGATTGACAGGTAGACCATTGTTATGTAATGGGACATAATGTGGTTGGATATAATATTCCACAAACAGGTATGAATTAATTTCTCCCGACCTTCAAGTTCAAGTTAATGCATGTAAGCCTATTCTCATGGAAAGAGAATAATAGTTGTAAAAACAAACATCTTGTTAAATCTCATAGATTGTACTACAATGAATTAGACACAAAACAGGAAGAGTTATCATATTAATAATAATAATATTATTAGCTCACTTTGAAGCCACTATAGAATTCAATGTTGAAATCTATTGAGAACTTGTCACATCCAATGACTCATTTCCACCAGCAGAGGTCAGTGTCACCACAGTAATGACCATCAGTCTTCATCTGTCTTTGGATGTTCAGACTTGCTCTCTGAGCTCCATATAGAGGAGAGCGGGGCACAACCTAACACTTTTGGACTTTCTCAGTTTGAGTAAATACACTTAGGTTCAGAGTATTTTCCCCCCACATTCATTTTCCACATGTCTAGTACAATTTTGTTTTGGTTTCATTAATACAGTGTATAGCCTACTTTTTTTCTTGATTTACCCCGAAAGAATGAAAGTGAAATGTGACAACATGCCCCATAATATACATTGTAACATGACCATTTGACAGCTTAAAATGTTTACTGATCTAATCAAATATATATATATATATATATATATATATAGCCAACAAGACAAACTTAAATATTTTGTCAATAAAATACAATTATTAGCTGTTTCATATAAAATAATGAAATATTTTAATAATTAATAATAAACAATTTTTTTTGAGTTTGACAACGAACTCACCAGCAAACAAGGATGTACAGTTCAAAACATAATAATAATTATACATTTCTGAACATTGACTCTCAGTCTTTATTCAACTTTTCCCATGGTTTCTCAATAGAATTCATAACAGTATAGAATAGAATAGCATAACATTGTAGCGCAGTGTGACAACATGCCCCACCTGCACAAGTGGGATTTAATAGTGTCTTCTGCTGGTTAGATCAGCATTAAATAACTATCTCAACTGTCAAATAACAGATTTAAGATTACAAAAATATTAGATTTGTCTCATTGTATATAAACACTAAGAACTGGGATGAAAAATGAACTTCAGTAAGTAATTTACTTTTGCTATGGTTAAACAAGTGAAGTTCACAAACTTAATTTCGGGAGGAGTGCACCCATCTGATCTCTCCTTGAACTGCGGATCATAAGCAGCCGCTCGCCTTGCTCCGGCATCCGCTGTTTTAGCGTCCCTCCACCTCCCAGCCCCACCAGTGTAATGCAGGCATATTTAGGCATTAGCATTAGTAGTCCACTGGAGGGTTTATCCGTTGAAGCTGCTTCCTCGAGCCTGAACTGCCGACAGCAAGCCAAATATAACCGTATTAGCTTAAAGATTAAGAACTTGTGAAATGTTCAGTGAAATCTTCCAAAGATTTTCAGATTTATGGCGCAATTTTTGCTCTATATAGTGTTGAGATGGCAACTAAATACTAGGTTTTGTCATGCTGGCATGTGTGGAAAGTTTTAAGCCATGTGTGTTACAACTAGCCTGTGTTAGTTTGTGGTTTATTGTGTTGTGTAGATGTGAAGTTAAATCACAAGAGTGTGTCTGTGTGAGTGTAAAGTCAAGTGTGTGGTTTGTTTTCTCAACCCCATATAAACCTCATAATGAGAACATGAGTGTGTGAAAGATCCGCTCACAGTTTAAATGCTCTTATAGCAGTTTGTTGAAGTTGAGTATGATTTCCTCTCATCTGTGTGTTCTGTTCCTGTTTGGTCTGTGCAGTGAGTAAATAGAAATCACTTTTATAGTTTGTGCACTTTTTTATTACTATATGTGGATTGTTTACTGATGCACAGAGTTTATTTACTAGATCTTCTCTGTATAAATAATATAATTTTGTCTGGAAAACTTGTGCTCTTCAAGTGTGTTTGTTAAAACTGATGCAGTGAGGCTGAGAGTGGTAAGTAGTGCTTCTAGTTAGTGAGACACCGCCTTTTGATAGGTTTTATCTGCGTGGGTTTCAGAGTTATTTTTTTTGCGTTTTATGCTTCCAGACTGTTTGGGCTATTAGCGAATATGATGGTTCATCAATTTTTCTGTTGTTTTCTATGGCTTTTGGGTGGTAAGTTATATTTTATTGACTTCAAATCTTGTAGTAGCCTATACAGTCGCACTATTGTCAAGTTAGTCTTTGCTGATACTGACCTGGCTGAGGCAGACCCCAAATTGTACAATGTTGCATTTTACGCTTCCAAACTGCTGTTAAATAAGACGGTTTGCACATTTATCTATTTTTGTTTATGGTTTTTATGTGTTAAGTTATGATTTTAAGTTTATAAACATATTTTTAAATCGACTATTCAATGCCTCGGTAGGATTTACATTGTGTATTGATAAAATAGTGTTAAGATACCAACACAATCTCATAGGAATTTGTAATCATTTACATTTACTACTTTTATTTATTTATTTTTAATTAAACTAAAAGATGTCTAAGATAAGAATTTGTTATTCATTTTTGTTCCAGGTGTGTCTGGCGTTTATACAGATGAACCTGAGATGATATCAGTGATGGAGGGAGAATCTGTCACTTTACACATTGGTGTTACTGAAATACAGAGAGATGAACAGATTATGTGGACATTTAGACCTCGCAAATCAGAGACTCGTATCGCTGAGATCTATAAACAGATCATCTCTATATATGATAGTGGTGAGAATGAGAGATTCAGAGACAGATTACAGATAGATGAGAAAACAGGATCTCTGACCATCACAAACATCAACACATTACACTCTGGACTTTATAAAGTACTGATCATTAATGGAGGGGTCAAACACAAGAGCTTCAGTATTGCTGTCTATGGTGAGTAAACTGAATAAGTTAAATGGTTTTCATTTTAAATCAAATGCAAATCTGACCATATGGATGTTCACTTTTATTTATTATTGATCTATGATGATTGAAGATCTTTACACACATCAATATCAGTAATTGCTCATTCCTGAAATATGTTTTTCTTTTATGGGTTTAAGGTATTCTGACAGTTCCTGTCATTATCAGAGACTCTTTGTCATCATCATCAAATTGTTCACTGGTGTGTTCAGTGTTGAATGTGAGTGATGTGACTCTCTCCTGGTACAAAGGAATCAGTGTATTGTCCAGCATCAGTGTGTGTGATCTCAGCATCAGTCTCTCTCTACCTCTGGAGATTCAGTGTCTGGATGATTCATACAGATGTGTAGTGAACAATACCATCAGCAACCAGACCACACATCTGGACAACATCAGTCAACTCTGTCAACCATGTGAAGGTACGTCAGCAGCAACATTTTACAACTCTTTTTCTTTGTAAATGTGCAGTTCATACTGTATATGAAGTTTGACTGAAAGTATTGACCATTTTCTCTTTATTTATTACAGAAATGTCAGGGAATAAATTTAATTTGATATTCATGTGTGTGCCGCTGCTTCTGTTAATTTCTGCCTGTGTGTTTTACTGTTGCTGCAAGAAATGCAACCGAGAAAAACCAGAGGGCAAGTATTACTATATTACTAACTGACAAGACAACAATCCTCTTTATATGCAAATTAGTTTAACTATAAATTTCTAGTTAAATTTCATAGTTTCACATTTTAATAGATTTACCATGAAAACTGTGTATATTGGTAATATCTAAAAACATATAATTGTGAAATGTCAGAAAGCAGCACCTGATGTTAATAAATACACTTAAAGTCTCCATGTGTTTGTGTTGTAGATCAGGAAAGCCTGTCCGAATACACACAGATCATCTACCGTCTTCAGATCACACACCATCACGGATCATAATTCCTCATTCAATACTGATTTCACCAAAACCATCATGCAGTTTAACAAGGAGGTTACAAGATTTATGCATTAACATAAAAGTGTAAAATGCATTTGATTTGATAATGAAATGTGCTCAACTTGTAATTTAGGAACAATTGATGAATCTGCCTACTATATGAATTGAATTAAAACAGACAATTAAATCAATAAACTTTTAATTCACTTATTCAAATAGCGTGAAAGAGATTCATAATTGTATTGTGTGTGTGATCCAGGACATGTTTTGGAGTCAGCTCTTGTGTTATTGAGGTCAGTAAATGTGTTTGAACTGAATGTGCTGGCCGGATGTTCAGTTAATAATGTGTGTCTGTGTTTCGTGAGAGTGTGAGACATGCAGTTTATTCTCACAACCACAAGCAAACCTTCTGAGAACCTGATAGACTCTGAAACAACATCAAATGAGAGTTTTCTGATGAAGAGGAATCCAGAATGATGTTGTGATGAAACATTTGTTCATGAGATACACAGTGAGAGTTTCTGAAATATTAAGAGGAAGATAAAGAATACATTCAACTTTATCTGGAGAGCGAGACAGAACAGAGACTACTAAAACTAGCTTGCTTTTGATTTAGCAGTTTGGACTTTGGAAATACCTGAACTTTTTAATCAGGAAGCCGCTCTTCTGACTCTCGGCTGGACGTTTGTTTCTGTCACGATGTCTTCTCATCTGTGTGTTCTGATCCTGTTTGTTCTGAGCGGTGAGAAACACGTTTAATCAGCCGTAGATCATTTATTTAAACACAAATACATTTGTACAAGAGATAAAAATGTTTTACCTTTTAGAAGTACATGATTAAACAGGAAATTAGATTATATAAGTGTCTGTCAGATAAAGATATAATTTTTATATCTTGTTTAGGTGTGTTTGGCGCTGGTACAGATAAAGTGAAGTCAGTGTCAGTGACTGAGGGAGATTCCGTCACTCTAAACACTGATGTTCAAGTACAGAGAGATGATCATATACTGTGGATGTTTGGACCTCAAGATACGCGTATTGCTGAAATACACAGACAGAACATCTATATAGATGACACTGATGTGATATTTGAGGAAATAATCCAGATGGACAATCAAACTGGATCTCTGACCATCAGAAATATCAGAACTGAACACACTGGACTTTATAAACTGGTCATCATCAGCAGAGGAACTTCATACAAGAGATTCAATGTTTCTGTCTATGGTGAGTAAATTGAATACAATTTTACTTTAAAGTATTCGTTTAATGTTCGGCAGAGACCATTAAATATGTATGACCAATGATCATTTTTATTTATTGTTTATAGGGAACTATAAAATAAATGATGTTATTTTATGTCGTATTTTAATTGTTTAATTAAAAAATTGAATTATTTTAATGTGATAGTGTTTTAGAAAGTGAGAATCTGTGAAATGTGTCAAACTTGACTCCTTGTGTTACTATTGGATTTTTCTGTAAGAAACATTCACCAAACTTTACAAAACAATATAACTTTGAAAATAACATTTTCATTCGATTATTTTTTCTATCTTGTTGAAGTTGTTGTGGCACATCTGTGCATATTTTTCCCTTTATTGAACTGCAATTATTAAAAATCTTCAGATACTTCGTATAATATTTATATATATTTGATAATAAACCTCTTCTTTTGTGTTTTCCAGCTCCTCTTCCTATTCCTGTCATCACCAGAAACTATTCAGACTGTTATTCATCATCATCCAGTCAGACTTGTTCACTGGTGTGTTCAGTGTTGAATGTGGGTCATGTGACTCTCTCCTGGTACGCAGGAATCAGTGTATTGTCCAGCATCAGTGTGTGTGATCTCAGCATCAGTCTCTCTCTACCTCTGGATGTGGAATATCAGGATAAAAACACTTACAGCTGTGTGGTGAACAATCCCATCAGCAACCAGACCACACATCTGGACATCACTCAACTCTGTCAGACTCACACATGTGCAGGTACATCAACATTTTCAACATATTTTCTTTATAAATGTGCAGTTCATGAAGTCCGACTGAAAGGATTGACCATTTTCTTTCTTTCTTTATTACAGAAACAACTTCATATTCATCATTTATATCCATTATAACAGTGTGTGTGCCGCTGCTTCTGTTAATTTCTGCGTGTGTGTTTTACTGTTGCTGCAGGAAATGCAACCGAGAAAAACCAGAGGGCAAGTATTACTATATTACTAACTTGAATTTTGAACATTTAATAGTTCTAAAATAACAAGTATGCTTATTATAGAATAGAAAATATATCGGTGTGAAATGTCACCTGATGAAATAATATATAATAATGTTAAAAACACTGAAAATCTCCATGTGTGTGTTTGTAGATCAGGAAAGCCTGTCAGAATACACAGAGATCATCTACCGTCTTCAGATCACACACCATCACTGATCATCACTCAGATCATTAATATTCATAACAATAATGTAATATTCAAAAACAGTCTCCAGATGGACAGTCACACTGGATCTCTGACCATCAGAAACATCAGATCTGAACACACTGGACTTTATAAACTGACCGTCATCAGCAGCAGAAGAACTTCATACAAGAGATTCAATGTTACTGTTTATGATTTAAAGATTTTTTAAATATTTACTAAATTAAGAGATTAAATGAATTGGAAAATACAAAACAAGTATTGTTATTTTATTATGCATTTAATACCCTCTTTTTATATAATTAGTGTGCTTATAATTTTTAATTTCCATTATCATTTATATCATGTTTGATTGCCTATTGTATTATGTTTCAGCTAGTGTCTGCTTCATATCAGATGTTTACGTATCAGCCTTATTTTCTTGTTTTGTGGAGATGTAAAAGTATTTCTAGATGACTGAAACAGGGTCGTGTAACCACAAACAAACTTCACACACTTGACCTTCTTCCAAGCAACGCCCATATCTATCTTTAACTTGTTTGTATAGCAGTTATCTATCTCTATCTATTATGATGTAGAAACCACGCGCAGATGCTAAACTTAGAATGACGTTACACACTGTAAACCCCAATGTTATCATTAATAAAGAAATCAAGTTATCATAACTTAACATTACTTGCAATAGCAAGTTTTTGCATCAAAAATTAAACAGTTGTGTTTAATGTACTCATTTGGCAGCAATAATCTTTCAGATTAAGATTTTAAGTTTTATGAACTCAAAATTTCAAGTTATTTAAATGATTCGCTATATGTCTGTTTAATATGATTGGCCGAAATTCTGCCTTGACAACACGCTGATTGGTCGATACACAAGACAGTATTTTTTTTGTTCATCGTGAATTTGTTGATGCAGGCAGCAGGCCAGAGGGACTGACACTGCATAAAACAGTCATTTAGGGGTTAAATCGGCCCGTCCATCACGTACAGACATTTCAGGCTTCGCATTTGGAACGAGACTTTCAATTCCTGACACCTGTAAATGGAATCTTTTTTTAATCGACGACTGTCTCGAGTCTCGACACTCGAGCCTGTTCTCCCCCCTCCCCCGCAGCAGCCCCTCTGACTCACTGCAGTTCTTCTTGCGCGCGCAGAGCGTCCGGTATTTTCTGAGTCTGAGAAAACGTATGGTAAGTGTGAATTCATAAAACTATTTTAAATAACATGTTTGCCAGAACATAACATCACAATTCGTTCAATGTTGTAACAGTTTTTTTAACTGTATTTTCTAGCCCGACGTTGTTTTCGAGCCGTTTATTCCCGCCCCTGCTCCATTCAAATCTTGCGCGCTGATAGCGCCCGGTATTTTCTCTGAGATTTACATCAGACTAAGGTAAGTGTGAATTAATAAAATCATTGTAAATAACATGTTTACCATAACACAACGGCAAAGTTTTTAAATGTCATATTTTTTTCTGAACCGTATTTTCTAGCCCATTGCCTTCAGTTACTGCGTGCACTGACAGCGTCCTGTGTTTCCTTTCCAGACATAAATATCAGACGAAGGTAAGTGCAAATAAAAACCTTTTCATAAAACCTTTTTAAATAGAGTATTTAACTAAACATAATATTGAGTGTTGTTGATTTAAATTGAGTGCGTTTATGTTTGAGTTGTTAACGTATTCTCCTTTGACAAATCAGCAGACACTTCCTTCTCAACTGTTCTCAGAGGCTTCAGAAACAGTAACTCACTGAAGGAAGAACTGCTGCTGACTTTTGATTTGTGTGAGGCAAAGAAGGCAGAAAAGGTGTTTTTTAGCAACATACTTAAAATGATATCATAATTGTTAAAGTGCAGTGTAAATTTCACTCCTTTTGTTTGTTTCAATGTTCTAGTAAGTGTAGAAATCTACCATGTACTTAGTTTTATTATGATGTAATTTACTGTGTATATTTATGATTGTTTTTAGGCCAGGTGGTAAATGCTGCCATTCTTCACGAATAGGCTACTGCTGCTCTTCAAAGATCTGAGTCATCAATAAGGTAACGCACACAGAAAGAGTTTTTGTTTGAATACATTTCAGTTTCCCAAGTTATCTTGTATTTTTATTTAGTTACTGAAACGGCAAGAAAGCACTTTGACTTGCTTTGATTATTTCCATTCTTGTTGCTGTCCAAATAGCAAAATTGCTTTGTATTGTTTTTATTATTATATCACTCTAACCGGTGCTTAAACAATGAGTACTGTACAATGTATAGAGAAAATGTGTCTTAATTTTATTTATTTATTTTAATCACAGGATCCTCCGATCCCTGCCCCAACCATTCATCTGAAGGACTGCCACTGTTGGTCCAAAGGGTCTCATTGCCGCAGTTTACCCAGGATGAGATCTCGCTGATGTTAGCCTGCAGCACTGACACATTTTTTGGTTTTCCAGCATATTTTTAATATTTGAACCCATTCTAAAAGTGACTGTAAGATGTTGAGATCTATCTATTCACACCGAGGACAACTGAGAGACACACAGAACTATTACAAAGGGTGAAAGATAAGATAAGTTAAAGTAGATGACAATATTTACAATAACAGACAATGTCTGTTGCTGTTCATTACACTGTGTTTTTAATTGTTCTGGTAAATTGTTCTGATCTGGTCAATTTCACTTTTAAATGACCGATTTCTAAAGAAATTTTTAATCAATTGATTTAATTTACTACAAGTATTGTAATTGTATTTTTTACTGATTAAATGTTAAT
This sequence comes from Rhinichthys klamathensis goyatoka, assembly GCF_029890125.1. NCBI lineage: Eukaryota > Metazoa > Chordata > Actinopteri > Cypriniformes > Leuciscidae > Rhinichthys > Rhinichthys klamathensis. The sequence goes on along the minus strand of NW_026607141.1, from coordinate 1,179,518 downwards.
ATACAATGTTCAGTCAGTATGCATTATAGAAGTTAAGATATGTAATGTAAGCCTAATAAAGCTGTTGATGTGAAAAACAAAACTTGGTTTAATGATTTATAATTTATTTAAAATGTATTTAATAATAAGTAAACAACAAAATATAAACTGGAAAATTTGAGTTTACTCCATTTGCCTTTTAAGTTATCTTTACTTTAACATTGAAGTTAATTCAACAAGAAGACCACATTAGGTCAACTCAATTAATTAAGTTTGAATTTTCCCATTACTCAAAAAAACTTACGCAACCACTTTCCTCAAATCATTTGAGTAGTCTCAACTTATTAGGGTTTACAGTGCACTTGTCATTCACTCACCCCTATGCTTTTTGTATTTGCTTCACCAATTAATCATTTAATAAAAATTATATTCCTTTATCCACAAATATCATTGTCAAACTTGTATTGTCCCCTGATTCTACTCGCCTCAAAGCAGAAATAATGCTGCCATCTTGATCACTGTGAATAATTTATGTTCATTAGTTACAATTTTTCACACATGCATTGTTATTACTGGTTGAATATATATGTACACACAAACACACACACACACACACACACACACATTTATTGAACTTAAACAATCTTTAGAAATACATTTTCAAGGTAGGCTAGTCCTAAATAAATTAATAAACAGGCTAGCTGTTGCCGCCTTTAGCAGAGACTCTTCACAATGTTCTTCTTCACCATTAAGATAATCCGTGTCTAAATGCTGTTGTGTTCCGTTTTGAATGTGAGTCGTGCTACAAAAATGCCTCTAACAACTAGCCAAGCAAATTGGCGCTTTTGTTTCGAAACGTTTGTGAATCATTTGTTTCGAACCAGCGATTCGGAGCGTGTATCAAATAAACTGCAAAAGTTTGGCTACGTGATTTCAGTGAACAATGTTTGAGAACGTGCTGAAATGTCAATGGTTATAGGCCTACCTATAACATCTATACATAAATTTCAGATTATTAAGTGATTTGTAAATTCCAGTTAATAGATTACACTTTCAATAAAACATTTGCAATTGGATTGTAAAAGTTATAATGGATGTTTTGACTGAGGTTTCGTTGCATTTACACTGTTTGACCAGTAGAGGTCACCAGCGTGTGGCGTTTCGGGCATTTAACGTCTGGGAACGTGGGAAATGTAGTCCATAGTAGTGTGTGTAAGGAAGGAGAAGTATTCATGCATTCACATTGTCTTTGTCATTATGAATAAAAAATATTTTAAAAAATGTTTTATTATAATTTATATTGTCATGGTTTTACTACAAATGTCTAAGTTAAAAGTTGGTCACTGTATACCATGGTGGAACTATGGTTACTTTAGTAAAAGTCAATATGGTTACATTTCTTAAGGTCTGTTTTTGTCTTGTAGGTCGATGTCCTGTAGACGTCTTCATATCTTCGTTCATGAATTTTTACTTAAATGTTTTTGTTGAGAATTTGCATTTGGAATAAGGTTAGATTGTGGATTTAGATTTTATGACATGCATTTTTGTTTTTGATGGTTGTTTTGCATAAACTTTGCATAACCGCTTAAGTTTAACTTTACTAAACTTTTGCATTGCAAATTTTATTGTGCCATCGACATGGGAAACCAAAATTTTAGTTAGATCATAAAAGTCTGATTTGCATGTTTTTATTTTTATTTTATTTTATATAGGCTAGCTGAAGGGTTTACTTGACCTTGTGTTAACATCACTCCAACAGTCTGTTTACTAACTGCAATAACTGACTGATATAAACATGTTGTTTGGCACATTATTGACAGCAGAGGGCTTTCTTGTCTCTGAACTCAGCATTTGTAGTATGGATTGACCTCAGGCAGTTTCCACTTATGTTTAGTTATCAATTCATGGTGTCTATTCAGTATTTGACATAAAGCTCATTTGTGTAAACTTAAAAACATGTTTAACATTTGAGTTTAGCATATGAACAAATAATATTTTCATAAAAAACGCCCAAAGAAAATACCTTGATTTCTATTTTTTGTTATTTTTAGCTTATTTTATTGCTTGTTTTGTTTTACTCAAAATATATTAAAACATATTTCCCAAGGCATTATTATACCTAACCTGTTTTTAATGTGAAATCGTTTATATTATTTATTATTTATTAAACCGTTTATATTATTTAAGAGTTTATTAAAATGCATGAAAAAAACCCAGATTTTCTCTTTCTTCTACACTATAAAATTGACTATTTATGTATTTTTACTTATTGTTTTCATTTTGTTTAATGATAGTTTTAAATAAAGAGGTATGACTGATTGATTTTTTTTGTAAAGACAATGTGTTTTGAGAATGTGATAGGATTATGGTTTTTAATTACATGACTTCACATGAGTTTCACAGGATGTGGTTTGAAAGTGAGAGACGGGGGAAATGCCAGCGATCAAAATAAAGATGCTTTTCAGTTTCTGCAACAGTGACACTTTCCAGCTAAGTTACTGATTCAAAGTGAGATGTTCTGTGGTCTCATCTAAGGCTATGAATGTGTGTACATGCGTAGAGTGTGTGTGTGGGTGGTTTGGTGGTTTAAGGTGCAGGGCAGATTGTCCCTCAACTTTAACATCAGAGTAAACAGCCTTACTGCAAACTATGTTGAAAATATAAATACAACAATGTTTATAGTTTTTTTATTCCATTCATTGCACTGCGCCTCGTATTTCTAAGATTAAAAAAGCGTTCTGTGTGAACTGCGTTCATTCAGCTCACTGCATTTAAACACCAAAGGCCCGTTCACATCAAGGATGATAACTATAATGATAATGATAAAATGTAGTTTTAAAAAAATCATTCTAAATGGAAAAGAATAGCCCACACACTACAACTATAATGATGACACAGAAGAACGATATCACTGGAATCATTTTCAGAATTCATTCACACAAATGAAACGTTAAGTTACTACTAGTTTACAGCAAATCCCTTGCATTCATAAGCAGGCAATCTCTGTGTTTTTCTGAATCTCCCACTCGATTTTAGCAAATCAGCCAAAGAGGTTGTAAAACGCCTAATTTGAAAATGCCCCAAAATTGGGAAATGCCATGTGTATAGTAAGCCCGCCATTTCAATTGGTTTTGGTTGGCCAACACAACAAGAATGTTGTGGTCGATAGTATCAAATACAGCACTAAGATCGAGTAACACCAATAGCGAGATACAACCATGATCAGATGATAAGAGCAAATCATTTGTGACTCTGATGAGAGACATAAAATAGTTGTGAGAATACTCCCTTTTCTAGTTTCTTTGACAGAAAAGGTAGATTCGAGATCGGCCTGTAATTTGTAGGGTCAAGTTGCGTTTTTTTAACAAGTGGTTTAATTATAGCCAGCTTAAAAGTTTTTGGTACGTATCCTAGTGACAAAGATGAATTAATGATATTGAGAAGAGGATCTATGACATCTGGAAGCATCTCTTTCAGTATCTTAGTCGGTATAGGGTCTAACATACACGTTGTTGATTTACTGTAGATGTTTTAACGAGTTTAGACAATTCTTCCACTTCTATAGCAATTAATGAATCGAATTTTTCCTAACGGAGACTACAATGCACTCCCTGATGCGATACTGTGTAGATAGTTGCATAGTTATAATTTTCTCCCTGATATTATCAATCTTGTAAGTGAAGAAGTTCATAAAGTCATTACTGCTGTGTTGCTTGGACACTTCTGGGCTTGACGCTTTATTTTTCGTTAGTTCAGTAACCGTTTCAAATAAATACCAAGGGTTTTGTTTATTTTCTTCTAATATGGTTGAAAAATAAGTAGGCCTAGATCTAGCAGCTTTTAAGGCATCTCTATATGCAATCGAGATTCTCCTTCCATGAAATGTGAAATAACTCTAGTTTAGTTTTCTTCCAGTTGCGCTCCATTTTTCTGGCTGCTCTCTTAAGGGCCTGGGTGTGCTCGCTGTACCACGGAGTTGGACTATTTTCTTTAATCTTCTTTAAGCGCAACGGAGCAACTGCGTCTAAAGTGCTGGAAAAGAGAGAGTTAAAAGTTTCTGTCGCAAGAAGTGCAGTGATAGGTCTAACATATTTATAACACGGAGTCGGCTTTGCAGCCTTGGCTAAATGAAGTTTACATGAAACTAGATAATGATCTGAGATGTCATCGCTCTGCTGCAGAATTTCAATAGCATCAACATTGATTCCATGTGATAATATTAGATCTAGAGTATGATTACAACAATGAGTAGGTCCTGACACATGTTGTCTAACTCCAATAGAGTTAAATGCCAATCCAGATGGATCTTTTTCATTATCTACATGTATATTAAAATCGCCAACAATTAGGACTTTATCTGCAGCCTACTAACTCTGATAGAAAGTCAGCAAATTCTTTGATAAAATCTGTATGGTGCCCTGGTGGCCTGTATACAGTAGCCATGCAGCACAAATCTCAAACATGATTTATCATTTACACTATATATTGTTACATTAAGCACCAACACTTCAAAAGAATTATATTTGAAACTAGACTTCTTAGTAATTTTAAAAGTATTACTATAAATTACAGCAACATCTCCCCCTTTGCCTTTCAGACGAGGGGTTCATGTTTATAACAGTAATCCTGGGGGGTGGACTCATTTAAAGTAATGTAATCGTTTGGTTTTAGCCAGGTTTCTGTCAAACACAACACGTCTAGGTTAGAGTATGTAATCATTATCATTAACAATAAGTGCTTTTTAAGTAAGGGATTGTATATTCAGCAACCCAAGCTTTATCATTTCCTCATTTGTATTATACCTGTTTTTTTTATTTGTTGAACATCAATTAAATTTTTAACCTTAACTGGGTTTGGAAGTTTTTTGTATTTCCTAATTCGGGGAACAGACACAGTCTCTATAATAATAATAATAATAATAATAATAATAAGTTTTATTTATATAGCGCCTTTCCATGGCCTTAAGGCCTTAAATAGGTGACGCTTTCACCTAGATATTATATAATGATATCTAGGTGAAAGAGTCTCTATGTGATGGAATTTATCTGACCTGACGTGAGACAGCTGGCAGACGGTCGGTTTACCCAGTCTGTCTGCTTCCTGACCTGAGCGCCAATTCGTATTTGAGCTCTAAGACTATGTGCCATATTACTAGAGAGAAGAGCAGCACCATCCCACGAGGGATGAATACCATCTCTTTTCAACAGGTCAGGTCTACCCCAAAAACTTTTCCCAATTGTCTATAAATTCTTTATTATTTTGCGGACACCACGTGGACAGCCATGGCTAACCATCTCATCACTCCTGCAAACAGGAAGGAGTAAGCAACATCTTGAAAAAATTTGCCCAAAGTCTTGTATAATATATGGACTTAGCCACTCTGAAAGTCAAACCGTTGCTGATGTCAGGGTGCGCATAGTCTCAGTCTCAGACATCATGCCCACAGACCACTGGCTGAACGTCTGATGCACTTATTTGGAGACATCATCATCTGATTTAAGAATACATTGCAGAACATAAAGCATTTGCACAGTCAAAACTGATCAAGTCCAACAGCTCTCATAGACGAACCTACCAGAGCACAGTCTAGACGGTTTAAGTCCTGATGCTGGACAGGAGTGCAATTAGTTTCAATTAAATCAAACAATTGTGCTCTGAATGAGTTATAATTTACAAAGAGCCATTTGAGTCATCTCCAACCACAGATGTAATTCATGTTTTGTATGTATGAAGAGTATGTAAATCTCTCTCTCTAAATAAAGAGTTGAACTGCACACTCACTTAAATATTTTTATTATTTCCGACGTCATATGATAAAACCCACATTAAAAACTTTGGTCCCATATGCAGTAGCGCGGGAAGGGGGGTGCTGCGGGGGCTGCAGCCCCCCTCGTCATAGCCACAGCCCCCACCAAGGGGGCTGTGGACTAACATAATATTGTCAAGTCAAGTCAAGTCATCTTCATTTATATAGCGCTTTTAACAATGAATTGTTTCAAAGCAGCTTTACAGAGATAAACATATAATTTAAAGGCCGTGTTGCAGGGTTAATTTTTCAACTAATTTGTGCAATTTGCTTGTTGGTAATACACATTTAAACTGTTATCCATTGTATTTTATGTCGTTGGGTATCACAAAACGTAATATAATACGAAAAATTACAGCGGTTTGCAACGATTCTCCTTTCCACCACAATGCATTGGATGACGTCACCTTGGGGAGAGAATTTACCAAAGCCCGCCTTGAGAGCATTAGAGTGACTAGAGAGACGAGTAGTAGAGACGAGAGTATTCAGATAGCGCAGATTATAGATCAATAGATAAATACATAGATATAGGTAAATAGATAGTCTAGATATATAGATAGACAGACAGATATATAGATAGATAGGCTAGTATGCGGCAACTGCACATCCAACGGCACGTGCGACCAATGAGCCAACTCTACATTGTCAATCTACCTACTATGTATATTTCTATCTATTTATCTATCTAGCTGCTAGCTATCTATGCTAACGTTTATGCTATCTGGATGTCTGCCTATCTCTCTCTATACTGCCCACACAAGCACTTGCCAAACACAGCGACCGGACAGCGACAGACACGCGGCGGCTAAGTTACGTTTGCAACAACATTTTCACCGGAGGAAGAGATAAACACTTAGAAACGCCAATATAGCTAGCATGATGCCTTCTATTTCTAGATGACAAAGACCAAGTTTACCAGTACTAGACACTATGACAAAGGTTACCGGTACTTATCTGAACTAACGTCATGATCACTGCCACTAGATATAAAGAAAACGTTGATTTTTCACTCGGTCCTATTCAATGACAGTAACAATATATATATATATGTGTCGTTATTGTGCACTGCTGCTCGTAGACTAGCTCCAGTGCTCATTGCTGCGGTGCTAAATGATAGCAACTCACCAGGACACTTCACCAACTCTTTCTCATCCCAGTCAGTCGCCATAGTTCTAATACTAGGCTGAGAATGTCTAATACGGGCTCTGATACTAGGCTGAGGCTGCCTTTCCTCCACTTCTCCCCAACGTGACGTCATCGCCGAATCGCGTAAAAAAAAACGTTAATACCAAAAACGTAAAAAAACTGGTCTTTAAGACCATTTTTGAGACATTTTAAAAAGGATATACATATCCTGAGTGATTTATGTACCCATTAATCGACAGTGGTGGTTAACCTGCAACATGGCCTTTAAGGTAACAGATTGTTTTGGCGTTATAGCGGTTCTTGAATAATGTTACTTCCAGCTAAAGTTAACTTTGATTGATTCACCTCCGTCGAAATGATCAGACTTTAAACGCGAACCTGTGATTAACGCTGACGGCGTTCACATGCTCATTCAGAATTCTATAGTTATGTGCTTTTTAAAATATGTGCGCAGGTTTGTAATTCATACAACCCAGCCTAAACAAACTACTTTTCTTGCCTATAAATTTTGATACAGAATTTTGTTTTATTTTATCACTTCGGGGTACGCGAGCCGGAATTCACAGCGCTTTATCTGTAGAGTGGGAAAGGGATCCTCCATAGGGAGAGGATAGTGGATACTTCAGCACTGCATTGTCATCGGGTCCAGGCGAATCTCCTTCGTCAGGTCTGGACACGGCCTGGATCCGGCAGGCTGCGGGAAAACCTCGGGATAAACAAAGACACTAATATTAGCGTAGATGCCATTCTTCTTATGATGTAGCGAGTACATCAAGATTTAAGGGAAGTGTTCCCAGTTCCGGCTGACCTAATCTATGCAGCCTAACATTGAATTTATAGAAGTCTATAATGTATTATGTGTATGCTAGGTCAAAGAGATGTGTTTTTATTTTAGTCTAGCTTTGAACTGACAGAGTGTGTCTGCTTCCCGGACAATGGTAGGAAGACTGTTCCAAAGTTTTGGTGCTAAATAGGAAAAGGATCTACCGCCAGCAGTCGATTTAGATATTCTAGGTATTATCAACTGGCCGGAATTTTGAGATCGCAATAGACGTGAAGGACTATAATGCGTTAAGAGCTCGCTCAAGTACTGCGGAGCTAAACCATTTAGTGCTTTGTAGGTAATCAACAATATTTTAAAATTTATACGATGTTTAATAGGGAGCCAATGCAGTGTTCACAGAACCGGGCTAATATGGTCATATTTCCTGGTTCTGGTAAGAACTCGAGCTGCGGCGTTTTGAACTAGCTGTAGTTTGTTTATTAAGCGTGCAGGGCAACCACCCAGTAGAGCATTACAATAATCAAGCCTTGATGTCATGAACGCATGGACTAATTGTTCCGCATTTCCCAATGAGAGCATATGGCGTAATTTAGATATATTTTTAAGATGGAAAAATGCAGTTTTACAGAGACACGTGGCTTTGAAAAAGAAAGATTGGTATCAAATAGCACACCCAGGTTCCTAACCGACGACGAAGACTTGACAGAGCAGCCATTAATTGTACTAAAAAACGTGGGGGGAAAAATGAAAATAGACATGCTGTGTTTGAGTGTTCAAGCTACGGAGAAAATGAAATAAAGTTTGAATTTGTCATGCTTAGTTTGTTCCGATCAGAGCATGTGAGCGGAGAGCGCATTTCTGAATCCCTCCGCTCGCTCATTCCGCTCAGGGTCAACCCTGAATGACCTGCTGGTTCGAAAATATGTGGAATAAGGGCTGCCTCCGACTAAAGTTTTCTTCTAGTCGATTAGTAGTTGTTCATTTTAGCCACTGTGGACACATCGCCCCTCTTTATATTGATTTAATTACTTAAATAGGCTACAGGATGAGCGTTTACGTAGCCTAATATAGCCGCACTCAAGCGCACGCCCGCACTCATAAACCTTGCCACAAAGAACCGGCGAAAGTAATGATTATTAATGTGTCAAAAATAGCAAGGAGACATTTAATTGTTTATTAATAAACAGGTGTTTTCTGTGTCGCTGCAAAGATGAAGTTATGCGGACTCGAACGCCAGAGAGAAATGCACATTTGATTACATAATCAGAGAGTCGTCTATTTCTTTTCGTTTTGAATAGTTTCGTTTAAAAGAAGACATTTCAAGCTAATAGATATCCTATATTTATAAAATCTGTGAGGCACAAGCTGAGTTTCGGCGCCCTCCAGTTTACGTGCAATGCAAGTGATCGCCGGCCCCTTTCATTGTCTGCTATATTTGCTTCTTAATTAGCTATTAAATACAGGCAAATGTTTGATAAAACATATCAAAATTAAGATACAATTTATACTAAACGAAAATATTTTTAAAAGAGTCTTTCTACAACAACAACAACAAAGACATTTTTGGGTATCTCATGATCTCATGTATCATGTCTTTCTCACGCTGCACGCTCACTTTCATAATCAACATTGATTAAATAAAAAATAACATTAGCCTATTATATTTAAACATAAATATGAAACTAAATATGTTTTCTTTATTGGCTACAACATATACAGAGAAATATCATGTCTTGTCGTCAGCCATAACACAATGACGTCACATATTTTCCAACCCAGCCCTCAGCCCCCCTCGCATGAAACAGCTTCCAGCGCGCCTGCCCATATGGTTTGAATGTAGCCTACTATAGATTTTGGTTTTGAGTTTGTTTCTTATGAATGAGATTAATCAACACATTCTCATCCCAAGGCGTCATCTAACTGACACTTTTGACCGTGCGTCAACATGCCGACGCACATGGTACCCCTTAAGCGTCAATATGAGACGCTCATCCTCGGGCATCATCTAACTGACGCTTTTGACCATGCGTCTAAATCCGACGCACATGGCACCCTTTAGCGTCAGTTAGATGACGCTTCCGTTATGGGTAGGTTTAGGTTTGGGGTAGGGTTACTGTTAGACCACTAGGAGGCGCGTCTCATATTGACGCTTAAGGGGTACCATGTGCGTCGGCATGTTGACGCATGGTCAAAAGTGTCAGTTAGATGACGCCTTGGGATGAGAATGGGCTGGATTAATATATATATATTTAAATAATAACCATTTTTTATACCACTATCCAACTTTTGCTTCTTTTTTTATTTTATTTTTTATCAGTGAGCAGGAGCACTTTGACAGGAGGATAGAAAAACAGTTAAAGAAGAGTGGCAAGTACACTCTGGGAGTCATTTACGGGAGTCATCATAATTCATTAACGGTGTTAATAAATAACTTTTTTGTGAACAACTGTTTCTTTCTTCTAAAGCAGTGTTTCTCAACCTCTCCTGCAGGGACCCCCTGACAGGCCATGTTTCTGTTTTAACCCTGAAATGGCACACCTGATTCAAGTCATTAAAGGCTTAATGAGTAGTTGACTAATTGATTAATTGAACTATTCCCACTCTAATTACTCATTAAGCCTTTAATTACTTGAATCAGGTGTGCCATTTCAGAGTTAAAACAAAAACATGGCCTGTCAGGGGGTCCCTGCAGGAGAGGTTGAGAAACACTGTTCTAAAGGGCCCTTTATAGATAAATTATCTTATGAAGATAAAATTTTAACAGTGCAAAAGTGGTCCACATTTCATCCTAATTGTGTCCGAACGAAGATGCGATGCGAAGTCAAGTGGCTGTTATGCGAAGTTCTACCTGTTTACAAATATGATTGTATTGTTGTACTGTTTTTTCTTGGGTTAAAAATAAATATGTGTTTATTTAGCATGTTTGTTTTGTCCATATGTGCTGAGTTCCCCAATTGATAGGCCATGCAGGTCCCAGCTGCTACAATGTTTTTTTTTTTTTTTGCCCCCCCTGGCTCGAATGTCAAACTTCGTCTATGCAGCCTCCCCGTATCTTTTTTCACTCCTCCCCTCACTACTGCAGACGCCTACTCTTGTCTACATTTCAGGCGAGGCGCATTTCAAACAAGCCTGTTATTCAGAGCTTATACGCTGAATGGAGCATAACTCTGATCTAAAGGTTTCCTAAGAATTGTCTGCCAAAATAAAGGGTCCTTAATCATTTGACCGCTCTTTGCCTTGAAATAAACAACGGTTTTCAGCGGAATTTATTCAGCTCTGGATTATTTAATTTGCACTGCCCCGACCACAATTGAGCCGCTCGAAGTATGTTAGCCTGCTTCTTTTTTCTTTTCCATCAGAAAAGCCAACCTTTTTTCTTACCGTCTATAAAAGACGACAACAAGAAAGTTGCATAATGTTGCAAAATTATTTGAGCTGTTAAAGAAGATGGTTTACACATATTTATTTTTTTGCTTTTGGCTTTTAGGAGGTAAGTTATGCATTTTTATTTATGTCTTTAGTTAATGTAGTCTTGCATGGTCTTTGTATCAGAATTATTGTAAATTAGACAAAGGGTGAAATATAAGTTAAAGTAGCCTAGATGACAAACATGTCTGTTGTTGTTCATTACAGTGTGCTTTTAATTGTTTTATTTCACTTTTAAATGGCAGATATTTTAATCAAATGATTAATTTTACTGCATGTATTGTAATTAGGCTATATTTGTTATTGATGAAATTAAATGATTTTATTTCAGTTGTTGTGTTGTGTAACACTAATAAAGCTGTTTATGTGAAAACAAGACTTGTTTTAATGATTTCTAAATTATTTAATACAAATAAACGACAAAATATGAACAGGAAATTTTGAATTTAGTCTGTTTGCCTTTTAAGTTACCTATACTTAAACATTTAAGTTAATTGAAAAGACCACATTAGGTAAATTTAATTAAGTTGTCAATTTCCCCATTACTCAATTGAACTAAGGGAATCAGTTTAGAATAAGTCTCAACGTATCCAGCTGCAGACCCGCAGCACCACCAGTTTCAGAACCCCAGCGCCAGAACCGGAAGTAAGGGGCGGAGCTTACGTTCTTACACCAGCTCCAGGACCGGAAGTGAGGGGCGGAGCTTACTTTCTAAACCGAGTAACCCCACCTAACGTTTTGGAGCGTAATTTGCTTAGACACGAAACGTCATACTTTATACGTATGTTATAATTATACATTAAGGTACAGTACAATAAGCATTTTAAAACATTGATTTTGTGTAATATAATATAGTTATCCGTTCATTGTATTATGAGAGTTACTTTCTGATCATGACGGTGAAAAATAATGCTTGAAACTTATGGTCATTTATTTTATATAAAATATACTTTTTCTCACAAGAACATGTGCAGCATGCATTTTTCTTTATGTAAAATAATGTCAAAAATCTAAAAAAGAGAGAAAATTCGGCATTGTTTTAAAAGAAACAATAAAAATGTATACAACAATGACCAATTCACCTCTAGGCCCATTTTATCATGACAATCGCCTACATTTAACTTACTGTACAATGTATACAACTAGGAACTCACTCTCTGGCCCATTTTGTCCTTACATTCTTGCAAAAATAACTATAATGCAATAATAATAATTCCGCAATAACCCTCACTTCCGGTTCTGGGCTTCTGAAACTGGTGGTGCTGCGGGTCTGCAGCTGGATATATCTCAACTCAGTAGGTTTTACAGTGTATCATTATATTATTTATGTCATTTCATTAAACTGTTAAACTCTTTTGCAGTTTTAAAGTTGACACAGCAGCAACAACAATCAAATAATGTTACCAGCTCAAAAGCAAATGGTAAGATGATCTAAGATCTTAAACTATAGGTTTAAGAAATTACAGTGGTGTTTTATGCTGTCTTTCTCCAAATAAACTCTAAAAGATATCTGTGGTGATAATCTTTGTCTATGTTGTGCTGACTCTTTTCTTCCAGGTGTGTCTGGTGTTTATACAGATGAAACAGAGATGATATCAGTGATGGAGGGAGAATCTGTCACTTTACACACTGATAGTGAAATATACAGAAATGGTGTGATACTTTGGACATTTAGATTTCACAATTCAGAGATTCGTATCGCGCAGATCTTTGAACGGACCATCTCTATATATGATAGTGGTGAGAATGAGAGATTCAGAGACAGATTACAGATAGATGAGAAAACAGGATCTCTGACCATCACAAACATCAACACATTACACTCTGGACTTTATAAACTACAGGTCATTAATGGAGGGTTCAAACACATGAGCTTTAGTATTGCTGTCTATGGTGAGTAAATCATTCATTCTTTATTTTGGTCTAGTATATGGATGATTGAAGGCTGTTAGTGTGAGGAATTTTTTTTTAAGAAGAATTTGAAACATTTATATTATTTAGTATATTGAAAAATTCTGTCACGTTGACATCCTTCATGCATTGCTTTTTATATTGAGAATCTTTACAGACATCTTTATGACTGATTCATCCTAAAAAAAAAAAAAATCTTCATTTATTAGCGCTTTTAACTGTTCCTGTCATCAGTGATTCTCCACAAAACCCTTCGGTGTCAGAAAGATCGTCAAAGCAGAATTGTTCACTGGTGTGTTCATCTGAGAATGTGAGTCATGTGACTCTCTCCTGGTACAAAGGAATCAGTGTATTGTCCAGCATCAATGTGTCTGATCTCAGCATCAGTCTCTCTCTACCTCTGGAGATTCAGTGTCTGGATGATTCATACAGATGTGTGGTGTCTTATTCATTCACCAACAGAACTACACACCTCAACATCACTGATCTCTGTCACACATGTGAAGGTACGTCAACATTCAACAAACTCTGCATCTTGAACTTGAACTCACATTCACATGAAATGTACACATTTAAGTGTTTTACTAATCACACCCTGTTCAGTGCATGTGCTATTTAATGCATTTGATTGCCATTTTCTCCATTACATAACATACATTGGATGGATGTATTCTTATTGTCACAAGCAAGATTTTTAAAATTTTCCCTTTCTGTTTGCATTACCTGTGTTTTAGTTATGTTCACTTGTTTCCAATGGTGTCTATGTGCTGATTTGTTTCCTCCTGTGTTTAGTTAAGTTGCTCGTTCCCTTTGTGTATTTGTATATTTACAGTAATGGCTGTTGTTGTCTTATGCATTGCAGGAGCCAGTCATTCATTTCTCACGGAGCTGATAATTGTTGTATTGCTGGTAGTGATCATAGCGGGGGCTGTGCTGATGTATTGTTGCTGTAAAAACTACAAACGAGTGAAACAGGAAGGCAAGTATTAGCAACTCACTGGTATGCACACGCTATGAATCTTTTTTTTTTTTTTTTTTTTTTTTTTTGTAGAAGTAGTGCCAACAAATTTCTAAATTTCTGAATTGATTATTAAACAGCTCAGACAACCGAGGAAGAGGTCAGTTATACTCATACGACGTTTACCAGACACATATCTTCAGATACGGTAAGATACGTTTGTTATTTACCTAAATCTCTTTGTCTTCTGGTAGAAAAACACTGAGTCGATATTGTTTGTTTGCGTATCTGCCTGTGGCTGCTTTTTAAATGCTTGATGTTGCATAATTTAACACTCAGATGTCATGACGTTCTTATTTTGTTGATGCTTGTGGCCTATGTAATACTTTTTTCTTTTTCTTTTTTAACCATATTTAAACATGATTTGCGCTCTCACATCACCCTCGTGATATGCTGATGGTTGTGCATTATGCGTGACTCGGCTTCAGTCCAGTTCTTCTGTGTATTCTGTGCATGTTCCTACATGATAATGAAGCTCTCATTTAGATGTAGGATTATGTTGATAGTGATACCGTGAATTCTCTAATATATTTAGTTTCACTATTTTAACAGCCTTTGTGGAACATATGTGCTACATTTTCTTTATAGCTGCTGATGTTATTTTGTGAATTTGCACTTATCTTTCTGCTTTAAGCATGTTTCAGCTCTCTCTCTCTCTCTCTCTCTCTCTCTCTCTCTCTCTCTCTCTCTCTCTCTCTCTCTCTCTCTCTCTCTCTCTCTCTCTCTCTCTCTCTCTTGACTTTGTTTTCTTGCAGGAGACTAATAGACGGGATGACACAGAGTATTCAAGAGTTGTTTTGAGATGATAACCACACAGACTGTTATTGTACAGCTCAGTTATTAAAGGACAGACAGAGCATCTGCCAATGCTTCATTACTCAGTCATGTCTAGACGTGAGTAGAGCTGGTTTGCGTGCCTATATTATTATACAGGCATCATGATACTATCCTATTCCAAGAGTCAGAGATAAAGAGAAAGTTAACTCAGAAAAGTAGATGCAACCATCAAGATTTTGCTTAATAAGTAATAAGAGAAAAAATGCATTTAGTAGCCTGTTGAATATGTGTGGTAAAGCCTGTTGAATATGTGTGGTAAAGCCAAGGCCTCCCTCTACTGACTGTAAGTGAGACATACAAGAATCACTATGATGGATTTGGCTGGTTATCATGGATAAGTAATCAAGTTAGTCTCTGCTGGTTCTGTACATAACTGTAACTGGACAACCTGAGGAGCAAAAGCATATTTCTCCATTAATGACAAGATCTGAGGAAAATATCTTATAACGGTAATCTGAGATTATCTTGATTATTGCATGTCAGTGAATATGGTACTGTGTGTGAATTTACACATTAAACATTGTATTGTAATCACCAGGCAAGAAGATTTTGCAAAGAGACATTTTCTACTGAATGCTTTCATGCCATTAAGTAGTGTTAAATAGTGGGCTAATGTATGTCATGCTAAAGTGTTGTTTTTTTGTTGTTTTTTTTTTTTACAAAAGCTTTCAGTGTACATTACTACTTTATAACAGTGATGTTGTCATGTGATGATCATCAGTGCTGTGTTTTGCTTATTTGCTGGGAAATAAACATTTCTAAACTTTCACTCTACTGATTGTGTTTGTCTCCACTAAACTTATCAGTATGAAGTTGGACACACTGTGATGAGATGAGGTGATATGGATAAGACAGTGGCCTTCATCTAGTGCATGCAAGACTATTCATGGGCATATTCATTCCATTGAATATGAATCCCAGCATTTTCGGTTGTGTGATCCTGTTGTTTCTATATTAACAATATGTTGATTTCACGGGAAGGGTTTTTTGTATAAAAGCAGAAACACAGTAGAACCTTGAAGTCTCTTGTGTTAAAATACATTCAATTATGTATTATTTTAAACCTCTAAAATCAGAAAAGTATCTGTTGTCTTACCAGTTTTTTCCACTTCAGGTTTCATGCTCTGACGCTAACAGCTGCGGTAAAACCTTTGGTCTATTTTTTAGGTCAGTGTAACCTTTTACTCGACAAACCTTTCTGTGTCCTATTAGACGTTTGCAGTTGTTCAGTGTGTTTTACTTTGTTCTGGATTTAGAAGGATTTTACATTTTACAAGGATTTTAATTTTCCTTTAGAAAGTGGAGTGTGTGGTTGTTGGATATTTCATGAATTTCTGTTCATCACACCACAGCACTATGAGGAGTGTGTTGCTTTCAGAGACATTTTGAATATGATGTCAGACGCTGCCGTCTTCTTTCTATGTGTGTGTGTCACAACTTGTAAGTGGATTTTATTTAATTTGATGTATTTATGGAGTTCAACTATGTTCTATGTGTTTGATTTGTTTAATTTGAGTTAAACTATTCAAAATGCACTCTTTATATATTTGTTATACATGTAGTTTCAGGTGTGTTTAGTGATACAGATGAAGTGAAGTCAGTGTCAGTGACTGAGGGAGATTCTGTCTCTCTAAACACTGATGTTCAAGTACAGAGAGGAGATCAGATACTGTGGACGTTTGGACCTCAAAACACTCGAATAGCTGAAATCTTTAAAAGGGACCAAATGAACTATGTATTTGTCAGTAATGATGGAATATTCAGAGACAGACTCCAGATGGACAATCAAACTGGATCTTTGACCATCAGAAACATCAGATCTGAACACACTGGACTTTATAAACTGTACGTCATCAGCAGTAGAAAAACACTGAAGAGATTCAATGTTACTGTCTATGGTGAGTAAACGGTATGAATCATATTACAAATTGCTAATTATTATTATTTTTAATTCTAGGCTGAACTCAAGTGAGCTGAATAATAGTTTTCTTAATGCAGAATTCAAATGATAATTCGAATGCCCAAAATTGCAGTCAAAATGACCAACAAATTGTTGAAATAATTAATATATGCACAATAGCTGTTCAAATGATTGACCGGTATCTTAGTTTAGATGCAGACATTTCTTTTTTTCCAGCCTTGCATTCACATTTTGGGATTCTTTTTAATTAGTCTCGCAAGAAAACATCTGTATGTTATTTTTGTTATTGATTTTTGATAATAATACTGAGATAAAACCTACATGTTCGTTCATGTTTTCCAGCTCCTCTACCCATTCCTGTCATTTCCAGTCACTCTTTAAACTGTTCATCATCATCATCATCATCATCATCTTCATCATTAAGATCATCAGAGTCCAGATGTTCACTGGTGTGTTCAGTGTGGAATGTGAGTGATGTGACACTCTCCTGGTACGCAGGAATCAGTGTATTGTCCAGCATCAGTGTGTGTGATCTCAGCATCAGTCTCTCTCTACCTCTGGATGTGGAATATCAGGATAACAACACATACAGCTGTGTGATCAACAATCCTGTCAGAAACCAGACCACACATCTGGACATCACTGAACTCTGTCACACATGTGAAGGTACGTCAGCGCTCATCTTACTGATCTGTTCCTCTGACTGATATTTTCTATTTATAGACAATGTCAAGACAAATTCTATTTCTATTATGTATTTTTTTGTCTGAATTCGTAACAGAAAGACTGAAAGTTTTTCTCTCTCTGTGTTTATTACAGAACAGAGCCATCGTTCGTATTTTATTCTGATAATAATCAGTGTGTGTTTGTTCATGTCTGCTGTTATACTCATATACTGTTGCTCCAGGAAATTCAGTCGAGCGCAACAAAAAGGCAAGTATTACCAACAACTGACAAAGTTCGCCATATGGCATAATATTATTATATTAATACACATTTTGTTTATATATTAAAATGATTAAATATGTAACATTAAATAATATAAAACATTTCATTGAATTAAAAAAATGGTTTATGTTTATATAAATGCATGTAATTCTTGTATTTTTGGTGGGAAAACAGAAAAATGTATCAGAAGTTCTCAATATCTCGACGTTCATCTCTGTCATGTAAACTCATGTCATGTGATCATGCTCCACTAGATGGCAGGAAACCACAGAACATACTGATGTTAAAGCTGCACTAATTAACTTTTTTTTTTTTTTTTCTTAATGTGTTTTGTATTACCCTGGTAGGTTAAGTGTTTATATTTAACCCCGCGCGGGTCTCATCAAATCTGTAAATAGAGTAAAGTTGCTCCGGCTACTTTGACGTGTGTATGGTGTGTGTGGAAGAGGTTAGTTGTCGCAATGAGCGAGAAAGGTTAACATTGAGCCGCTAGATCTCAAACCTCTGGGGAATCACCCGTTTTAAATGAACAACGAACATAGGAGAGTCTGCTGGCAGATGCAGAGATGATTTTACTCAACAGTAATTTCCGCTCATGTGTTTGTGTTTGCAGATCTGACATTCACAGAACAGCAAAGCATGTCAGAATACACACAGATCATCTACTGTGTTCAGATGAGAGATCTGCCACAGGTCAGCACACACTTTATCTGGTTTTACTTTAAATATTTCATGAATAGATGAAGGTCTGAAGGCCTACTTCTAGTCAGCACAGAAGTGTATCTGTTTGTAATGGTGAATGTTTCTTCTTTATAGATATCCTTACTGAGTGTGGACAGAACAGTGACAGCTGTGAACTATCAGAAGATCATCAAGATGAACAATAATCATTGTAAGATGACCTGAGCATTGGTTGTGATCATCTTGCACCTGTAGAGGTTTAGAGTTTAATGAAATAATGCTGAATAGAGTTTGATAGGTGCTTTCCACCATTGACACCTGTTTTTTCTGCAAGCTAAAACCTCATATCAAAAGCTCCATTGAGGTGTGCGACAGCTGCTCTGCCCTTGGACTTTGTTCTTTATTGTAGATTCAGTTTGTGTGATGTTTTGGTAATAAAAGAGAGTACGCTGTGGTTTTTAATCCAAACTGTCACAGTCATGCAAAGATTTTTGGGAACTCAGGATTTTAGAGAACTCAAATTTTGGAAATCAAAAACGGGGAACTTCCACTATCATGTTCAGAGACGAGAAGTCCAGTCAGCAGGAAGTAATAAAGCCCTGTGATCGTCTGTGAAGAGCATTAGTGAATCATCTGAGTGAAATAAAAGCTCCCATCAAGCTAATGCATTACGGGAAAGACAGAGAGAGAGAAAAAAAGATATCTGCTTTTCATCACGATAAAATGGTTAACATGTTGTTTTTAAACATTGTGGTATACAAAGGTGGTGTAAAAAATACAATACATATAGAGAGTTCAAATAACCAAGCTTCAACGGAAAAAACACCAACAAAAAATGCAAGACATCATACTGTATATGCATGAGCCCACATAACCGGCTGTTATCTGAAGCTGCACAGTTTGGAGATAAACATCAGTATTTACAGTAAATAGCATGAATATTTACTCCAGGCCAGCCAGTAACAGATTTTAATCCATGTTTTGAATATATTATTCTCACAACTTTTTAACCTGAACATGGAGGTCTATGACAGGAGGACTTTAAAGTAATGTTATTACTAAAAACACAAAAGAGTGACACATGCACTGTGCTTAAATGCAGTAACTGTCCTTGAGCTTGAATCACTCGAGATTATTTCATTTTATAATTACAGTTTTTTTCAATTGTTTACACACAATTTTGAAAACCGGGCTATTTTTTTCAAAATATAATCACAATTATCCAAACACCACACTGAATTTGCATAATTCCTAGATTGTTTGCAAAATGACACACTTCTGTCAAAACATACACACTTCAGTCAAAACATATACACATATTTGTGAAAATACTATTAGTTTTCATTTAACATAACACAGTCCTCAATGATCAGACACTATTGCAGACAGTTTCACACTGCTGTGATAAATAAAAAACACATTTGTAAAAAAACTAATTTTAGGAAATAGCATGTGCTAGATTTTTGGCCAGACATTGTTATGTAAGGGATAATTTAGATGAAAAAAATAGTGACAAACCCACAACATTCTTCATGATTAGTTTGAGATATAGGGAGAATGTACACAAATAGGCCTACTAACTTACCAAGCACTGCACAACACTGATGCTGCAATATTTCAAGTATTTATTTCAATACTTACAGTATTTCTAACCATAATCAGTTACAGTAATCAACCAACAATTACAGTTTTTCTCATTTGCTAAGACACACTAAATTAAACTGGGATCCGCTTGATCTTCATCATCACATTATTAGCACAGCAGAAGTCTTCTCTTGCAAATGTTTTAACACTTTTTCATTTGTTTCACACATTTTTCACACCCTTTGTCAAAACAGTTACCACAGATCTCATTGAAAGATCCCAAACTCTATTGGATTCACTGTGTTGAACAAAAGGAAAACATCTATTCACAGCTGATAGAAAGTACTTCCACAATTATAAATCTCTATACACCTGTGTGAAACTCGTTTGCACAACTCTTCAATCAGCAATCAGTCCTCATCCATCTATAAAAAATGCCACCCCTGTGTTGCTATTTGCAAGCATGGATCAAAGAGGCCATAGGTATGGAAGGAGAGTAAGAGGCCATGGCAGAGGGGCCCGAGGAAGAGGAGTTTGTATGCGTGGTGGAGAAGCTGCAGCAGCAAGAGGACGAAATCGAGCTCAAGTTTCAAATGAAATTCGGGCTACAATTATTGACCATGTCATCAATCATGGCTTGTCCTTTAGAGAGGCTGGACAAAGGGTCCAGCCCATTCTGAGTCGGAGCACTGTGGCATCTATTGTCAGGCTTTTTCGTAATGAGAACAGGTAATTCAGTGTTACTGTAATGTATACCACTGTGTATTTCAGCTTTACTGTATTGCCCTGTTAGCAGAACAAACTGTGTCTACAGTAATGATGTTTTATCAATCCCATTTATGTGACTGTCATACAGTAATGTCAATTTTGACATGCTTTTTGCTTTTACTTTATAGAATCCACACATTACCACACACTGGTGGCAGAGGAAAGATATTTAGTATTGAACAGGAGTCAGCCATTGTAGATATGGTAGTGGCAAACAATGCAATCAGACTGCGTGAAATCCAGGCAGCAGTAATTGCAGATCAGGGAGCATTTAGAAATATAAACAGTGTGAGTTTAGCAACTATAGATCGAGTCCTTAAACGAAACCAGGTCAGAATGAAGCAGCTGTACAGAGTTCCATTTCAAAGAAACTCTGACATCGTAAAGGAGGCACGATTCCAGTATGTGCAGGTACAGATTTTTTTTTTATTGTAATACCTTGTTTACCATAGTTACATGCGACTGTAATCATTTGCTCTATGAATTTGCTATTTTTCTTAGAGAATAATGGAGCTTGAAGCTGAAGGGGCACATCACAAATTCATTTTTGTGGATGAAGCCGGCTTCAACCTCTGTAAAGTGAGGAGACGCGGGAGGAACATCATTGGGCAGAGGGTCACTGTCACAGTGCCAGGTCAGAGGGGTGCCAATATCACCATGTGTGCTGCCATCTCCAATGATGGGGTCCTTTGCCACATACCAACTATTGGTCCATACAATACAGAACGCCTCATCACATTTCTTGATGCATTGAAAGAAATACTCATTCCACCCGAGGAGAGAGGGCTGTTGAGGCCTGGCATGACTCTGTATGTCATAATTTGGGACAATGTGGCTTTCCACCTCGCCTTGTAAATGAATGGTTTGCAGCACAGCCTCGTATTATGATGCAATTTCTCCCTGCATACTCGCCTTTTTTGAACCCAATCGAGGAGTTCTTCTCTGCTTGGAGGTGGAAGGTGTATGATCACCGGCCATATGAGCAGATGCCCCTCCTGGAGGCAATGAATGCTGGTTGCCTGGCAATAGGTGCAGAGGACTGCCAGGGATGGATACGCCATGCAAGGAGGTATTTCCCTCGGTGCATTGCAAGGGAAAACATTCAATGCGATGTTGATGAGAACCTGTGGCATAATCGTCAAGAACGAATGGACTAAATGTGAAAGATAAAATATATATACAGTATAAATCTTTTTTTCTTTTTAAAGGTATTTCCACCGATAATTTGCCTTTGGTAGCTTTCTTTTTCAGTATCCGAGTTTGTAAAGTATCATATTTCATATTGATGGCTGTATTTTGTATTTTGTTGTCCATTGTGTAATGATTAATTGAAAGAATAAACTAATTTGACCATAAGTTGTGGTGTTTGATGAGAATTTTTGCTTATGTTGCATGTTTTTAATGTTTTGTGAGTGTTAGAGCATTTTGCTAACAAAATGAGTCATTTTGGCCATTGAGCTTCAGTTTTATCCTGTGTGTTAACTGTTTTGAAAATGTGATGTCAGAGTGGGCAAATGTGTTTAAGCAATCGAGAAAAACTGTAAATCAATGAAACAAATAAAATCTGTAGACAAATAAAAATTACTGCATAAAGTAGATACACTTTGACCCTGAAGACAAACTACTGTAAAAGCAACAAGAATACTGTAACTATTCATCATCTAACATTTGATTGGTTGATAACATGGTCAATAAGTGTTGCACGGATTTCTTGAGTCAAATTTGGTCCTCGTCTTCTTTGTTCAGGTTCTATCAACTCTTCAAGTCCTTCTTCACCTCTTCCTCTATCTCCTTCTCCTCTTCCTCTATCTCCTTCTCCTCTTCCTCTATCTCCTCATCTTCGATCTCCTTCTCCTCTTCCTCTATCTCCTTCTTCTCATCTTCGATCTTCCTCTACCTCCTTCATCTCCTCTTTGAGCTCCCCCTCTCATTCTCACTCTTCTTCTTCTTCTTCTTCTAGCTCCTTCCATTTTTGTTGAAGACAGGTGAACTCACCTGCTGCCTTTTATAGCACACCTGAGTGCTGCGTTTTCAAATTAGCACATGTGTGCTTCCACGCCTGGTGGATGTGTTTATCCAATTCGTCCATTAGTGTTGTCATTGGCAGTCCGGGGCTTTGTAATGACAAGGAAGTAACCTCGCAATCCTTATCTGTGTCTAAGGTGTGAAAATGTGTCTAGAGTTTTACAAATCACTGTGTGTAATGCTTTGCAAAAAGGGTGAAGCAGACATTGTGTGTAATGTTGTGCAAATCTGTGGAGGTGTTTTGCTCATTGGAGTAGAATTTTGCAAATTGTGTGGAAATTTTTATTTTAGTGTGTAAACAATTGAAAAAAACTGTAAATTGCTGATACTAAAATGCAGTTTGTTAACAGAAGATTTCTCAAGGGCTGAATGAAATTTGAATGTTCCCGAAAAGATTGATTTGCCTCACCACCTTTTCAAATCGTTCCCACGCCCTTGATAAGCATTTGAAGGGTGATTGCTCTTACAACTGGAGAAGGACAGAGACTGACTAGCAGGACTAACATAATACATAGTGTTTTCTGTTTGTTCATTACAGAACAGAGTCACCGTTCATATTTTATACTAGTGGTTTTATTGTTATTGCAATCTATGTTTCACGAGTTCACACTTACACAATTAGAGGGGGTAAAGTTTAATGTGTATTTGGCGTGCTGTCCGGGGGGAGGGCTCCGAGCTCAGAGTTCGGCCCAGAGTACCCAGAGTACTCCCCCCATGTAAGTAGTTAGGACTAGAAGTGTGGAGAAGGCGCCCTCCACCCGTGTTAATTATCTGAACGTGCTCCTCCCGAACTGTTATTAAAACATCATTAAGATGAATTATAGATGATTTTGGATTTAATACTAGTGATTCATTTAAAGACTTCATTTGAATCAGGACACACTCCTTTCTGCTTAACAGGGTTTGGCTATTTCAGTTACACCTGCTGTATTACAGGAGCGCACATCTTCACACATCAGACTGGAAAGATATAGATTAGAATGACAAAAAAGCAACAGACTGAAAATACGGCAGTTTGTCAGTTAAAAGTTAAGAAACCTGTTCTACCTGGGATAAACAAATCAGTCCAAAAAAGAAAACAAAAAAAAAAACACATAAAAAAAATCTGTTTTGAAAAATCATGCAATTTGTCAATCGATTTTTGCATTGTTGTAAATTTTCCTGTAAGTAAGTGATGTTACTGCTTTACTGGATCATGTCTAAAATCTTGTGATTTGTGAGTTTCTTTGAATGTTCGTAGTGTGCATACACTTGCATGATCACATATCTGTGTATGCAGATCATGTCATGGGGGAGACCGGGAACAGTTGCAACACTTTTTGCATTTGGCTCTGTTACTCAGAAACGGTTTGGATTAGACAAACCAATTGTTTATACAATAAACTTACACCTGTATGTTAATAGTCTAAACCATTTAAAGATAATTACAGAATATACAGTTTTCACAATTTGCATTTGAATGTAAGCAGTCAGATGTTCCAACTGATCCCGGGCCCGGGGACAGTTCCAACATTGTTTGGGGATGGTTGCAACATGTTATAAATACAATATATTACAATATATTTCAGTGTTAGAAAAATGATTATTATCAAAAATGTAAGTTATAATAATATTACAGTGTTATTTATTCATCAGCTTTGATTAGATGACAATTATAGATTTGTCTAGATGAGTAGGCCTTATGTGCAGGAGTCAAATATTTTCATTTTAACTATACGTTATGCATGGTCACAGACATCTGCACGCGTGCACGCACGTTCACACACACATAAACATACACCTCCTGTCCTTGCTCCAACTTGATGAACTTTATTATATTTAAGTAAAAACTAAAGTAAAAAACAAAACAAAAAAAAACGCCTATGAGCGAGCCAGACACTCAATGTGCTAGCTGTGCAGCTGCAAATGCATTTTGCGTTTTACATAAGGCTTCAGTAAATCAAGGAAAAGGAGTTTCCGAAGACATTTGTAGGCTATGATAAGAAAAACTACAAAATTAAAAATATTTTTTGCACTGGAAAGAACATTCTAGAAGTCTAATTCTTTTGAATAAGTTCACACAAGGCTACAGAAAACTGTTGTGTTTATTTTTCTTCAAATGCAGTCTAAGCTAATGAGTTTTGAATTTTATAAGTTGTATTTGTTTAAGTTAAAAATAAAACGTATTATAAACTAAACAAATTCATGGTTCATTGTTGGCAAAATGATCATGATAGCCTTTATATATCTGTGGTTCAGTACATTGATTGGGCCTACTTTGCTATTCTATAAATATATATAGACCTAATAAGTTGTATTATAATATGCTATAATGGATGATAGCATACAATATTCACCAGAAGTCATCATTTAAGGGGTTATTTAAAAAAAAAAAAGTATAAGCTTTGAGTGTTTTATTGGACTCTTTTTGCTGTGATCAGTGTAGTAAAGGCTGATTTATACTTCTGCGTTGGACCTACGCCGAAACCTCTACGCTATAGACTACGCATTGGTTTTCATTTATACTTCTGCGTCGTTGTCCGCATTGCCGCGCAATTACACATGCAGAGGGAGCGTGTAAAAGCCGGGGAGCGGTTCTAGCAATCACAGCGCTTGCGGTACGCGTAGAATTGACGCGTTGTTACATTTTTGGAGAGGTGCACGTCAGGGTACGCCGAAGGGTACGCGCGCTACACACAGCCTACGACGTAGCTACGGGGTGAGTTCGACGTAGAAGTATAAATTGGGCTTGAGGCCCGTCGCGACAAGGCAAGCAAACCAAGCAATTGTTTGGGGCCCCGAGCTGGCCTGGGGCCCCAATGACTGGTTAAGAATAAAATGCGATGACAAACTGTGTAAGTGCCCCTTTGATAGTCAATGTAGTAAAGTGCAATGAAACTGTTATCGGGGCCCCCTTGTTATCAAGGGGGCCCCTCTCAGTAGCCGCTGACAGCAGCCAGCCAACCACGTGATCTCTGCTGCCGGCAAATACAAACCTCCTCGGCAGTCACAAGCGGCAACCTCCCTGTCTCTCTCTTGAAACCAACACCGAAGTGAATTAAACTGCAATTCATCTACTGACCGCTTGAGGCTGGAGGCAGAAGTGAGTCAAATCTGTATCTCCCCCATGTTAAAATGCCCAACTTTACAGCAGAAAAAAAACATGTTTACAGCCTGGAGCAAAACGTGGTTTTAGTCTTTATAGCTTATTTTGCCCTTCATGACAACTGTGAGGGGGGTGAATTTTTTTACAACTCATCCGTTTAAATTATATTAAGCCTGCATAATTAAGGGCGTGGCCACTTGAGTGACAGGCGGATTATGGCCGTTTGTCTGCTGTCTGATAGCGTCACTCTCAGCTAATTCCAGCAGCTGCTGTACTTGCCATCTCTGCTGTGTTTGTGCTTTTTTTCGGGATTATTTCATACACGCATTATACCTTCGCCCACGCCGTTGGATTCCGTTGTTGTCGAGTATGGAGCATAGACTGGTATGCCCAGAGAAATTATATCCCCTCTCTCTACATTGACTGGTGTTGTTGTGACAGAGGGTCCAACTGAAACGGCCTCCGGGGTCAAATCCTGATTAAATCTTGGATTCTGATGACAACTATCTTTCTTAATAACGACTTACCCGCTTAATTGTCTCTAAGTATGGAATTGTTTAGACTTTATGTTCTCTTAGCCAATCAGAAGTAACAATGATGTAGTGCATGCCCTTGTAAAATGGTATAATTGGTGTAAGATTTTGTGTAAGGTAGAGTTGGCTCTCGACCTCCTCGTGAGACTTTGCCACTGGCTCTACCAATAATACTGCAAACTATTCTTCAGTAAATTTTTGACTATTTGATTGAACCTCATGACTCCTGGTCTTCTATCTGGTCCTGGGTCTTAATCTGTTAACCCCCTAACAACATATGCAAAATACTTTTTTGCTCCTCTCTATTTTTTAACACTTACATTGTTTCACTTTATAGTATTCAGAAATGTACAATGTCTTATTGTAGACATTTAAGCATTTTTGTCACGGTATGCTGAAGCAGAGATTCCAAAAGGCGTAAAGCAGGTAATACAGTCTTTAATAGAAATAAGGCAAAGCCGCGATGGCCGATTAACACAGGAATCCCAAAATGTTCTGATAGGCAGTGAGAAGCTCAAGTGGCAGGTCCGGGAGACTCGTGAGAGGTGAGATCAGGATTGCAGATAGAGCGCTGAACCCTCTGCAATTGACCGTTCGCAAGCCCCTCCCACAAAACGGCCATTGTCCAATCACACAACATAACAACCGTTACTATGTGAGCAGGTCCGTCAAGCATTGACTCCAAGCAAGATGGTGAAGCGGTGCGCCCACGGCGTTTGTAAGTCGGACACTAGGTGCCCCGAGAGATTGTCTGGAGGAGTTGTGTTCTTTCCGTTTCCAAAGCCGAAAACACAACGTGAGCGGTGCCTACAATGGATAAAACAGTGTGGACGGCCCCACTCCCAGTTAAATGTGTCGAACATGGTTAACTCGCGTGCAGCGTGCGTGAGACTGAGACACTGAGATTAGTCAAAGAAACATGGAGAAAGCAGATCAAGAGGATCCACAAAGGAATTACGTTTTCTAAAGGGTTGTTGTTAACATGATATTCTCTGGGGAAAATGAGCAGCAGTCAACTAGCAGTGCAGCACCTGTAGACTACGGTTTAGAGGAGTGCACGCTCGCAACGGGGAAATCATGAAGCTTACTTGACAACATCAGTTCATATATCAATATCGTAACGAATAGAAATAACCTTAAATAATGTATGGTTATCTGCATCTTTCCGTCTCTTATGTATAGTTACTTTTTAAACACGAAAATCGCATTCAGCATGACACGCAAGCGGTTGCCGTGGTAATGAACAACTGCTTGTTAAAGCGAATAATCCTGTATCTGAGGCAAAATTACTAAATATGCAGTGCGAGTTATATATTTCTAACTCCAAACATTAGACACTGAACCAGCTTATAAAATCTTCTTCAAGGCTGTGCTGGTTGCATTTGAGGTACAGGTAATGGGGTTTCTCAGATTTCGCTTGAGACCGGTAAGCATTCGCCTCGATAGTAGTTGTGTCTCCTTCATTGCGTATTTTTATATTTTGAATATATCCCTCCACTGCATACTGTAACCCCTTGTGCCTCGATCTGGAGGATATCGCTGAGGTATTGCTCCAAAAAAGGGTCACTGACACGCACGGGTATACCTCTTCCCGTCATGGCAATCTGTCGCGCTGGTCGTGTTTGACCATTTGTTTGACGGGCGTAGTAACAATAACTAGGGGGCGTGGCTTTTGCGAACGGTGAATTCTCCATGGCACGACACTGGGCACAGCACAAATCAGGTAACGTACTGCAGAAAATAATTAGACAGCACCAGACAAGACAGAACTGAACTTAACTTAACATCTGTCGATGAAACACAAGTGTCAGTAACATATGTGACGGGTAATAATAATCCGACAGAGAAGTGGAGAGCGAGATAGCTAGAAATAGTGAGGCCCCATCCACACTACTGCGTTTTAGTTTAGAAACGGATAATTAAAACGAATACGATCTCCGTCCACACCAGCGTTTTAGAATTTATCTCCGTCCACATTAAAACAACTGAAAACACGGATCACGTGACCATTCACCAACACTGGGCATGCGCGTGCCGGTGTAAACACAACTTCATTGATAAAATTATCCCACCATGCTCTGGGTTAACCCCAAACCGACGCTCCATGTACGGTCAACGCCGCCGCTGCACACGGGAATTGTCACAGATCGCTCGAATAATAGCTTGACTCCGGCGCATGTAGGCAGTTATAGCGTTGTAAAATGCAGAATTTACTTGTACAACAGCCGCTAGCAAAGATATACACCATGACTGATGACACCCGATCATAGAGCCGAGCGTGAGCCTCTACTACGTCATCGTTTCTAAAGTCCTACGTTTTGACCCGTCTACACTAAAACGCCCTCCGGAGATTCAAAACGAAAAACGGATCGGCAACGTTTCTAAACTTCTCCGTTTTGGGTCTCTGTTTTTGCCGTTTTAGTGTGGACGGGAAGTGCAAACGTAGCAAAAGGTCTCAGTTTTTAAACGAAAACGCAGTAGTGTGGACGGGGCCTGAGACTAATGACAAGAGATTGAGGCCCCGTGTCATGATCCGGCCTTCTTGTCCTTGATTTCCTCTAGTCTTGAGGCTGGATCATGACAGACCCGTGTTTTGTGTACAAGCGCATGGCCAATTGCTTGGGCCATGTGCTTGTGTTGTCTCGTTACGTTACCCCGCCCCCTTGTTATCCTCGTCTTGTCATTATTGTCTAGTCAGCTTCACCTGTCTTTGTCATTAGTGTTCCCTTTATAATCCCCTTGTGTTTGCTGTCCTGTGCTGGTTCATTGTGATTCTTATCTGCGTGTGAAACTTTGTGAGCGTCCCTGTGAGTATTTGTCAAGAGTATTGTCCAGAGAGAAATCCTGATTTTATGTTTGCTGTTTTGTTTATCGTCTAGTTATTTGTCAAGTCTCAGTCTAGTTTAGTCATTCCTGTTCCAGTCTTGTTTTGCCCCCTCGTGGGTTTTGTTTTCCCTGTTTTTGTCAATAAATTAATGTTGAGTGTTACATACTGTCTGCGCTTGGGTTCATCCATTACCTTCATAACAGAATGAACCAGCCATCAAAGAACCCAGCAGACAGTATGTCCTCCAAACTCCAGTTCCAATCGGAGTTCCGTGAGCGATGCTGGTTGTCCGCACCAACCAACTGAGAACGGATCATTTGCCCTATCCCGTCCCAGGGTGAGCGGATCATGAGGGATTATGCCCGTCTATGGGATCTCTTTTCCGGGGAGGATCTGCAGGCCTCTTCCTCGGGCTCTCCACCCTCTGCTAGTCTGCCGGTGATCCCGGAGGGTCGTGTGATAGGCGTCGCGACGCTTGGGGACCAGGCTGGCTCCCTCACGACTCCTGGCACTTCATCTACCCCCTTCGGTCTTCGAGGGAGGCGAACCTCGTGGGACTCTCCTTCAGATTCCTCAGCGTCGGAGTCAATCCTGCCAGAGATTAACCCCTCCTTCGCCCGACACAGTTCCCGCCGTGCTTCCCCAACCCGTCTCCGCTCCGGCGATGGTCTCTGCTTCTCGACCTAGGAGAAAGAGGAGGAAGAGGGGAGCCTCCCGTTCTTCGTCAAGCGCTGTCACAGAGCCCGCTGCAGTCAGCGCAGTCACAGAGCCCGCCGCCGCTGTGAAGGCGGTCCCCGAGCCCGCCGCTCCAAAGAGGGCGGCCCCAGCACCCGCTGCTGAGAGAACAGTTCCTGAGCCAACTTCAGAGAGAGCTGTTTCCGAGCTCGCTGCTCCAGCTCCAGAGTGTACAGCACAGGAGAGTGCTTCCGAGTTTGATATGAGCACTTCATCTGAGTCTGAGGTAAAGAGCGCTGGTTCTGTTTCTTCTACAGGGTACACTGATCCCTTTGTGATGGCTCTGCAGCCAGCCACGTTGTTGTCCGTCTCCGTTCCACAGTCGCCTACTTCTCTCCCCGTCTCTTGTCCTGTGCCGTCTCCTACCCCGTCCCAGTCAAGTTCCCCCAGCGCTTCTCCACGTGTCACCCTGTCTCAGTCTGGTTCCCCTATGGCAGGGATAGTCAACTCCGGTCCTGGAGGGCCGGTGTCCTGCAGAGTTTAGCTCCAACCAGGTCCAAAACACCTGCCTGAAAGTTTCTATTATGCCTAGTGAGACCTTGATTAGCTGGTTCAGGTGTGTTTAATTGGGGTTGGAGCTAAACTCTGCAGGACACCGGCCCTCCAGGACCGGAGTTGACTATCCCTGCCCTATGGCTTCTCCTCGAGTGCCTCCACCCAAGTCCGCCCGGAATCCTCGTCCCAAGCCCTCATCCCGTGGACCTAAGACCCCCAGCACACCCATCCACCCTGGACCACCCCCCATGAACTCTGTGTTTCCTGTGTTTCCTCTTCCTTGTTTGTTATTTTTAATGTTTCATCCTAACCCTGTTGTTGTGTTTTCGTGTTTGCCACTACTGTTATTTGTCATGTTTTGTTGGTTTGTGTCAATGTCACAGTCAGTCTTGTCTCGCGTCTGATGTCCTCTTGAGGAGCGTCTGGTAGCCGCACTTAAGTGGGGGATTCTGTCATGATCCGGCCTTCTTGTCCTTGATTTCCTCTAGTCTTGAGGCTGGATCATGACAGACCCGTGTTTTGTGTACAAGCGCATGGCCAATTGCTTGGGCCATGTGCTTGTGTTGTTACGTTACCCCGCCCCCTTGTTATCCTCGTCTTGTCATTGTTGTCTAGTCAGCTTCACCTGTCTTTGTCATTAGTGTTCCCTTTATAATCCCCTTGTGTTTGCTGTCCTGTGCTGGTTCATTGTGATTCTTATCTGCGTGTGAAACTTTGTGAGAGTCCCTGTGAGTATTTGTCAAGAGTATTGTCCAGAGAGAAATCCTGATTTTATGTTTGCTGTTTTGTTTATCGTCTAGTTATTTGTCAAGTGTCAGTCTAGTTTAGTCATTCCTGTTCCAGTCTTGTTTTGCCCCCTTGTGGGTTTTGTTTTCTGTTTAATGTTGAGTGTTACATACTGTCTGCGCTTGGGTTCATCCATTACCTTCATAACACCCCGTCCACACTACTGCTTTTTCGTTTAAAAACGGGGAACTTTTGCTACGTTTGCACCTCCCGTCCACACTAAAACGGCAAAAAACGGAGACCCAAACCGGAGAAGTTTAGAAACGCTGCCGATCCGTTTTTCGTTTTGAATCTCTGCGTTTTAGTGTAGACGGGTCAAAACGGAGGACTTTAGAAATGATGACGTTGTAAAGGCTCGGCTCTGTGATTGGGTGTCATCAGTCATGGCGTATATCTTTGCTAGCAGCTGTTGTACAAGTAAATTCTGCATTTTACAACGCTATAACTGCCTACATGCGCCGGAGTCAAGCTATTATTAGAGCGATCTGTGACAAATCCCGTGTGCAGCGGCGGCGTTGACCATACATGGAGCGTCGGTTTGGGGTTAACCCAGAGCATGGTGGGATAAATTTATCAATGAAGTTGTGTTTACACCGGCACGCGCATGCCCAGTGTTGGTGAATGGTCACGTGATCCGCGTTTTCAGTCGTTTTAATGTGGACGGAGATCAATTCTAATACGCAGCTAAAACGCTGGTGTGGACGGAGATCAATTCTAATACGCAGCTAAAACGCTGGTGTGGACGGAGATCCTATTCGTTTTAATTATCCGTTTCTAAACTAAAACGCAGTAGTGTGGATGGGGCTTGAGAGCAGGTGTGGGAATGAGAGAACGAGGAACAGCTGAAGGAGATGAGTGAGTGATAACAGGTGTGTGTGTGAGAGCAGGAGAGAATAGGAGTAAAGAGCAACCAGCAGATGGAGACAGAGTGAAAAGAAGA
Organism: Rhinichthys klamathensis goyatoka; assembly: GCF_029890125.1. Taxonomy (NCBI): domain Eukaryota; kingdom Metazoa; phylum Chordata; class Actinopteri; order Cypriniformes; family Leuciscidae; genus Rhinichthys; species Rhinichthys klamathensis. The sequence goes on along the minus strand of NW_026607141.1, from coordinate 1,147,283 downwards.
GAGAAAAGAACCAGGATCATGACACATTTTATTGTATTTCATTAATATTTCTTTTTTCTTTTTATCTTTCACAGAGATTACAACAGCAGTTCCCTCAGGTGGAGAAAGGGATGTTGCTTCTTGAACGATGGCTCTGATGATTTCCCTATATCCGTGACTTTATTTCCAAAGAAATTTAACCTTTGGATATAGGTTTTAATAAAGTGCGAGTTTCTGTGGTCCAGCATAGCGAGAGATCAACTCCAGGTGTGCATATCACTTTTCTGATCTGGTTGTTTGTCCTGTGGGAAGAAACACAACAAGGGTGATTTAATGCAGGCACAATGAGAAGATGTTAGTTAATCTCTCATATTCATTTGACAGAAATAACACACAAGCCTTGTGGGAGGATAGGAAGCAGATAAATGAGACTGGATTTGTCACTGCTCACCAAACTGAATTTCTATCCACATTTTTGCCATCGTGCCTACGGCGTAACTGTAACAATATGAAAAAAGAGTGAATCTTTCATGATTGTTTACAACAAGTTACATCCATAATTTGCTCAAAGCATCATAGGAAGAAGGCTGATATTGGATAAATATTCTGAATGTTCTGATCCAATCTGACTTCTAGACAGCAATACTGCCTGAATCATAATCATACACTGTTCATTCGTTTGCCAGAGGAGAACTGGCCCCCCGACTGAACCTGGTTTCTCATTCTGTCACCTATGGAGTTTTGGTTCCTTGCCACTGTCGCTTTTGGCTTGCTTAGTGGGGACATTTAATATTCAACAATATTATTGACACCATTGTGTGAGAACTGAACTTAGTTGGACAATGACATCACAGTTTTCTCCAGAGAGGCTATATATATATATATATATATATATATAAATGAACTAAATTACCAACTTTTTTACAACAAAAATGAACCATCACTGAACTTACTTAAGCTGGACTATGACACTATTTTCCTATAGAAACAAACTTTGTTGCATTATTTTCCTGTTATCACTGTAAACCTGCTTTGAAACAATCTGTATTGTAAAAAGTGCTATATAAATAAAGGTGACTTGACTTGATATATACATAGATGAAATATCAAAGCCAAACATTATGACCACCTTCCTAATAAGCTGTTATTCCTCCACGTGCTGCCAAAACAGCGCTGACCCGCAGAGGCATGGACTCTACCAGAGCCCTGAAGGTGTCCTGTGGTTTCTGACACCATGACGTTAGCAGCAGATCCTTAAAGTCCTCTGGGTTGCAAGGTGGAGCCACCGTAGATCGAACTTGCTGGGACATCCCACAGATGATCAGTGGGATTGTCAAAGTAGCTCAGATCTTTCTTTCTGCCCATTTCTCCTGCATCCAAAACATTGATGAGAACTGATTGTTTGCTTACCATCTAATCTACCCAGACCTTAATATGTGGCCTTAAGAGATGATGAACAAATATTTGCTTCACCTGTGACTGGTCATAATGTCTTCTGTATGTTTAGATTTCAGCAAGTAGAGCTGGATCTTTGTTGATCCTGGATCAACATTCCAATCAATCTATCAGATTTGAGAGACACGTTTACAGTTTATGACAAGTTTAGGCTTACAATCAGGGTTTGCTGCTTCTACATCTGTGTTCCTATCCTTTCCCTCTGATTTTATGGATAAGTTATGAGTAGGGTAAGATTTAAGGATGGGGTTAGGACCAATTTTCAGACAGGAATGTTATTCCAGGATGGTCACCGTGATTTTGCCAAGTAAGACATGTTCCTGGATCAACATTCCTGTCCCAAAATGTATTCCTTACCCAATCCCTAACCCTAAACCTAAAGGGAACAGGACTGTGCAATCTCTCGTAAAGCCATCAGCGTGTACATGAGTATTTACATGTCTGAGTTAAAGTATTTTGTGTAAGTTATATGTAAGGGATAATGTAGAGCGATGAGGTTGTTATAGCGAATACAACCTCGAAGCGGAGGGGTCTTGAATGAATCAGCCTGAAGGGGTTGTATTCACTATAACAACCTCATCGCTCTACATTATTACATGGCTACCTAAAATCAATAATTTGACACAAAATACTGATTTAAAAAGGAGTTTATTTATTTAAAAACGATTGTATTGCTCCAGAGTGAACAGAACTGTGTCCAATTGCAACGCTCTGTTTTTCATGGCAGCGGTGTGTTATACTTAGCAGCGGTCTGTTATCAAGAAATAACAGACCGCATTCTACATTAGAATTCAACCAAGCCATGTAATATATAAAATATATTGTAGGGTTAGGTACATATGACAAAATAGTACATAAAAATTACATTAAAATATTTTATGTAATATTTAAAATGTGGGTTTTCATGTGAATTATAGATCATTTTTATAGTCACGTGCAGATTCGGTTTCTCTTGACAGTGTGGTCAGGATGTGGTTTGTCTGAGAGAGATGGAGAGATGCAGAAACTGAAATAGAGGGAGGGGGTACATTCATTTCTCAGACCTGAAGTGGCAAAGTTTTCTGTTTGTTTGAATAACTTGAATTTGATATAGGCCTACAAATGATGTCTTATTCATTTTAACCAATGAAGCAATTTCTTTGATTTAACAACAACTCCCAAAGAGTATGCTGTGGTTTTTATTCCAACTGTCAAAGATTTTAGCAAACTCAGGATTTTAGAGAACTCAAATCAAAAACAGGGAACTTCAACTATCATGTTCAGAGACGAGAAGTCCAGTCAGCAGGAAGTATTAAAGCCCTGTGATCGTCTGTGAAGAGCATTAGTGAATCATCTGAGTGAAATAAAAGCTGCCATCAAGCTAATGCATTACAGGAAAGACAGAGAGAGGCTTTTTCATCACAATAAAATGGTTAACATGTTGTTTTGAACATTATGGTGTACAAAGGGGGTGTAAAAAATACAATACATTTAGAGAGTTCAAATAACCAAGTGTCAATGGAAAGAAAAAAAAACCCTGACATATGCTCAAATCGAGTCAGAGCGAGATCTTCTGTGGTCTGGTTTATATAGGACAGGGTCTATGCATGCACTGAACCCATGTGGTTTTGTTTAGTTTTTGGTAAACGCGCAGCAGTTAAATGAATGCTTGTCTATTATAGGATGTATGTGGTTGGTGTTTCTGCATTTGGGCAGTGGGCCACTTCTGTTCTCAGGCTCATCATGATCTACACATTAGTATGAGTAGAAAACATTAGTATATGTAATTATTTATTTTACATTTTTAACCTCTTTCTCTTTTTTTGCATTTCTGCATAATTTAGGATTTTCAGGTCAGTTGTATCAATGTCCTCATGCTTCATGCTAAACATGAATAATGATAAAGATACATTACATGCTCAGCCTAGATCTCCAAAACATCAGGTGGCAGTGTTAGTACAGATATCCTGGTTCAGAATAACACACTTTCCTCTTATTTTCACCTTCTATGTTTCCTTTTTATATCATAACTGTATATTATGATACGCATTATTTACATGCAGTGGGCAGGCCTGAAACCATTTATTGTAATGATATTCAGCATTAATCACACACCACTGTAAATTTTGATGAACATAGATAACACTTTGTGTTTGTACATTGCTCAACAGGAAATAGTGGCCTACCAGAACCCAATGTGTCAAAAAATCTCTAGAAGTGTGAAAAGGCCAATACATAAATTTCATTATTTTGTATTTATTTATTTATTTATTTATACATAGTTTCATGCAAATAAAATCAATATACTTTTTTTTTTTTCCAAAATCAATATTGGTGTTTTTTTTAAAGACCCCCTGTTGAGAAAATCAAGTTTTTAATGTTTTTTATAGGTCTATGTTGTTTTAATATAAGACAAATCATGTGTAAATTCATGTATTCGTCCTCTTCTTCTTCTTTTGAATCAGTTTCTGGTTCAAGCATGAATAAAACCAATATTTCCACTTGTCATTGTGTAGCGTTTAGTTGACCCAGATCAGTTAGCCTACTCTTAACTGGTGTGATTGAGTGGAGGCAGGGACGCGAAATATTGCAGAATAAACTTCTAAATAAATTAGCCAATCGCCAATTTGCTGCAGTTACGTCGCCATAGAAACAGTCGCTTATTACTGCAAATTACTGCTTATTACTGTCCAGTCTGAAATATATGCCTTTTAACGCTATTTCTGCATTAAAAACCCTTTAATGGAACTGTTCAATGTCAGATTTTGACTAGATTTCTAGATTGAGACTGTATTAGTGATAATGATCAAAGATTCTTTTTTCGACACATGTAATTTTATGGTGAAATGATATAGTTCTAAAATAAGAACAAATAACTGTTTCACCAATAATTCACACATAATAATCTCTATAAACGCTGTATTGCTGCAGCCAATGATAAGAGTCATGCCGTCATCTCTTCTTCCTCTCTGTGAGCACGAGCAGACAGACACATTCAGAGAAACACGAAGTTTTGTAGAGTGCTTGTTTATCCGTTTGAAAACACGTTTTCAACAGCGCTATGAGGACTTTATTTATCAGAAATCATTCGGACATATTTTGAGGAATATGATTTTAAACACTGCTTTCATCTGTCTATGCATTCTGACCATAAATGGTAAATCGGATTTAATCTCATGCAAAGCGAATGTAGTACAACAAATGTAGTATAAATAGGCTACACATGCAAATACATTTCTACTTTTTATTTAGTTTGGTTTCAGTTAGAAACACCTAATATAACTTTTCAACTTGATTTAATAAAACATAATACATGCTTCCTATTGTATTTATTTGTTTGTTTGTTATGAAAAAAGAAAATTCTAAATTCATTCAAAATTCAATGTTTGACTTGTTTAATTTGAGTTAAACTATTTTAATTCAAACTGCACTCTATTTTTTATGCATATATAGTTTCAGGTGTGTTGGGTGATACGGATGAAGTGAAGTCAGTGTCAGTGACTGAGGGAGATTCTGTCTCTCTAAACACTGATGTTCAAGTACAGAGAGGGGATCAGATAATGTGGACGTTTGGACCTCAAAACACTAAAATAGCTGAAATCATTAGAAGAGACCAAATGAACTATATATTTGTCAGTAATGATGGAATATTCAGAGACAGACTTCAGATGGACAATCAAACTGGATCTCTGATCATCAGAAACATCAGATCTGAACACACTGGACTTTATGAACTACAGATCATCAGAAGCAGAAAAACACTGAAGAGATTCAATGTTACTGTCTATGGTGAGTATGAATCATATCACAAATGCTATAATTTCTGATATGATAAATAATAATTCAAATGCCCAAAATTGCAGCCAAAATTACCTACAAATTGTTTAAATAATTAATAAGATATAATATGCACGATAGCTGTTAAAATGATGAATCTGTATTTTAGTTTAGATGCAGGCATTTCTCTTTTTTTCAGCCTTGCATTCACATTTTTGGTTTCTTTTTCATTAGCATTGCAAGAAAACATCTGCATCATGTTTTGTTTCTTTTTGTTATTGATTTTTGATAACAATTCTGATATAAAGCCTTTATAACGTTTGTAAAAAAAAAGAAAAAGAACACTTGCACCTTGGAACCTATTTCACAGTTTGTGTTCTCGAGCCACCCAACCCTGCTGTTGGGCAAGTGAACGGCCGGAAGAACACATTAAAAGTTTTCTGTTTTCTGGAAAAAATGGTGTCGTGTAAGCGGCCCTAAGTTAATAACTAATGATCTTTACAATGGAAGTGAATCAATCAAAACTAACTTTAGCTGGACAGAAACTTTATTCTAGATCTGCTGTAAAGCCAAAACAATCTCTGTTACTTTAATTTTCTGTTATCACTGTAAAGCTGCTTTGAAACAATCTATATTGTTAAAGCACCATATAAATGAAGGTTACTTGAGTTGACTTCATGTTCTTTCATGTTTTCCAGCTCCTCTACCCATTCTTGACATTTCCAGTAACTCTTTAAACTGTTTATCATCATCATCATCATCATCATCATCATCATCATCATCATCAAGATCATCATCATCATCATCATCATCATCATCACCAGATTCCAGATGTTCACTGGTGTGTTCAGTGTTGAATGTGAGTCATGTGACTCTCTCCTGGTACAAAGGAATCAGTGTATTGTCCAGCATCAGTGCGTCTGATCTCAGCATCAGTCTCTCTCTACCTCTGGATGTGGAATATCAGGATAAAAACACTTACAGCTGTGTGATCAACAATCCAATCAGCAACCAGACCACACATCTGGACATCAGTCAACTCTGTCAACCATGTGAAGGTACGTCAGCGCTCATATTACTGATCTGTTCCTCCTTTTGAGGCTGATATTTTCTATTTATAGACTGATGTATTTTGTTTTGTCTGAATTCGTAACAGAAAGACTGAAAGTTTTTCTCTCTATGTTCATTACAGAACAGAGCCATCGTTCGTATTTTATTCTGATAATAATCAGTGTGTGTCTGTTGGTGTTCATGTCTGCTGTTATACTCATATACTGTTGCTCCAGGACATTCAGTCGAGCGCAACAAAAAGGCAAGTATTACCAACAACTGACAAAGTTCGCCATATGGCATAATATTATTATATTAATACACATTTTGTTTATATAATAAAATTATTAAATATATAACATTAAATAATATAAAACATTTCATTGAGTTAATAAAATGGTTTATGTGTATATAAATGCATGTAATTCTTGTATTTTTGGTGGGAAAACAGAAAAATGTATCAGAAGTTCTCAATATCTCTCGACGTTCATCTCTGTCATGTAAACTCATGTCATGTGATCATGCTCCACTAGATGGCAGGAAACCACAGAACATACTGATGTTAAAGCTGCACTATGTAACTTTTTTTTCTTAAGGTGTTTTGTATTACCCTGGCAGGTGAAGTGTTTATATTTTAGACCTGTCAGGATGGTTTTCACAGGAAATTGCATACATGCGGCACTCATCAAATCTGTAATAATAATAATAATAATAATTAATAATTCATTACATTTATATAGCGCTTTTCTTGGCACTCAAAGCGCTTCACATATGGAAGGGGGAATCTCCTCAACCACGACCAATGTGCAGCATCCACCTGGATGATGCGACGGCAGCCATATTGCGCCAGAACGCCCACCACACACCAGCTTACTGGTGGAGAGGAGACATAGTGATGAACCCAATCGGTATATATATATATATATGGGGATGATTAGGAGGCCATGATGGACAGAGGCCACTGGGCAAATTTGGCCAGGATGCCGGGGTTACACCCCTACTCTTTCGAAAGACAAGGATTTTTTGTGACCACAGAGAGTCAGGACCTCGGTTTAACGTCTCATCCGAAGGACGGTGCTCTTTGACAGTAGTGTCCCCATCACTATACTGGGGTGTTAGGACCCACACAGACCACAGGGTGAGCGCCCCCTGCTGGCCTCACTAACACCTCTTCCAGCAGCAACCTGGTTTTCTCAGGAGGTCTCCCATCCAGGTACCAGGCTCAGCCCTGCTTAGCTTCAGTAGGCAACCAGTCATGGGCTACAGGGTGATATGGCTGCTGGCAATTCACGAGTAAAGTTGCTCCGGCTATTTGACATGTGTATGGTATGTTAGTGGAAGAGGTTAGTTGTCGCAATGAGCGAGAAAGGTTGACAGTGAGCCGCTAGATCTCAAACCTCTGGGGAATCACCCGTTTTAAATGAACAACGCACATAGGAGAGTCTGCTGTGAGAGTCTCACCTGTGTTTGTGTCTTTCTCGTATCTGTCGGCTTTTAATAGTGTAAATGACGTGTTAAGGAATTGATGATTTCACAAGACACCCTGTTTGTGCTGAAGGAAATTAGATTGTGATGCTGTTTTTCCTGGACGTGTTTTTACTGCTTTTGCTGGTTTTGTTTGCTGTTGGAGTTCAAGTTGTCAGAGTTTTTTTCTGAGAGTGGATAATCTTGGCGGGAGGTATCCCCGGGAATTTGCTCCTCCAGACGACTGTCCTCGCCAACTGCATGAAGAAATCTGGCTTCTCCAGACAACTGTCCTCGCCAACTGCATGAAGAAATCTGGCTTCTCCAGACGACTGTCCTCGCCAACTGCATGGTATCCAGTAGAGAGGTCGCTCATAAGGGCTGATCTGTCGGCTCCCCCGGGAGGGTGTCCCGTCTCTGTGCGGTGTTAGTTTGCAAAATCCCAGAGAACTTTTTCTGCTTACATCGTGACGCCATTCATCGCCACGGTTGGATTTGAAAGGGAGAATCTAGCTTGGACTGATTCCATCAATAAACTGGAGTAACAATTGGAGTGTTTTAAGCATGATGCTTTTATCAGTAGTCCTCATTTTATCTTTGACTATTACCAGCGAGGTGATCTGCAGAAACGATGAATATGATGAGTTCTCCCTACATTCCCAAAAATATTTGGGCACCATCTGGGATTATGGCTCTATGGACATCAATTTCAATTGGAATCTACAGACTATTGGTGACTACAGAACTTTATATTTATCTGATCTAGTTCGGGTATTTAGTCTACATGATTGGTTTAAATGTTTTTCTTTTAATCCTTTTAAACCAGGCTGCTGTTCTTATAGAAAAATAGTACTGCCTGGTTATAATACAAAAAGAAAATGTATAGTTGTTCTCCTTCTTATACTTTCTGGTAATGTTCATCCAAATCCTGGTCCAGTGCCAAATAATTTAAATAGTCCAAAAAAATTCAAAACTAGAACCGGACTAGGTTTTATTCATATTAATGTCCGAAGTCTTCTCCCCAAACTCGATTTTGTACAAATTTGGGCTCACTCAACAGATGCTGATATTATTATAATATCAGAAACATGGCTTAGTAAATCTATTTTAGATAGGGATATAGAAATTAAGGACTACAATGTTTATCGTTGTGACCGCCCTAGGAAGGTGTCACGGTGTGGGTTTTGTGTTTTGTTCCTTGTTCTTGTCTGTCATGTGATTCCCTGTTTGTCATGTTATCCTGCCATGTGTCTTGTCTTTTGTCATGTTGTTGCTCAGTGTCCACAGGTGTTCCTCGTCTATGTCTATTAGTCTCCCCAGGTGTCTCTTATTAACCACGCCCCCTTGTTATCTTGTTTAGCTTGTTTGTCTGTGTATTTAAACCACTGTGTTTCAGTTGTTGGCTGTCGGTTGTTGTTTAATGTTACTACTGTCTTGTTCTGAGTTCCCTGGATTTCCTGTTTGTTTCTGTTTAATTAAATGTGCTTGCGATTGGATTCACTCTCTGTTTCATCCTTGCTGCCGCGTAACAGAACAACCGACCGCCAATGAATCCAGCAGCACGGATCTCGTCTGATCTTCCCAGCATGGACCGGGAGTTTGCTGGGAAAACCGCGGCCTTAGCCCTGAACAGCCCGGATTTGTTTCAGTTTACCTGGGGGTTTGCTGCACTTGCTGCCTCATGCACCCTAGGGAATGAGGCTATAAAATTGTGTTACCGGCTGGGGGCTAAGGCGGTCAACCCTAGGGAGCTCCCCGATCTCTCTGGCCTGGATTGGAGAGAGGCACTCTCCAGTTGTCTGGAGAGCTTCAGCCCGGGGTACGCCAGGCCTTCAACACTGGTCCCAGTTCCGGTGGTTCCGAGTCCGGTGGCCCGGAGGAGGAGGAGAAAGGCCTCGCCAGAGACCGTCCAGCCAGAGACCGTCCAGCCAGAGACCGTCCAGCCAGAGACCGTCCAGCCAGAGACCGTCCAGCCAGAGACCGTCCAGCCAGAGACCGTCCAGCCAGAGACCGTCCAGCCAGAGACCGTCCAGCCAGAGACCGTCCAGCCAGAGACCGTCCAGCCAGAGACCGTCCAGCCAGAGACCGTCCAGCCAGAGACCGTCCAGCCAGAGACCGTCCAGCCAGAGACCGTCCAGCCAGAGACCGTCCAGCCAGAGACCGTCCAGCCAGAGACCGTCCAGCCAGAGACCGTCCAGCCAGAGCTTCACGTCAGCCACGTCCAGCCAGAGCTTCACGTCAGCCACGTCCAGCCAGAGCTTCACGTCAGCCACGTCCAGCCAGAGCTTCACGTCACTTCTGCCCAGCCAGAGACCGTCCAGCCAGAGACCGTCCAGCCAGAGACCGTCCAGCCAGAGACCGTCCAGCCAGAGACCGTCCAGCCAGAGACCGTCCAGCCAGAGACCGTCCAGCCAGAGCTTCACGTCAGCCACGTCCAGCCAGAGCTTCACGTCAGCCACGTCCAGCCAGAGCTTCACATCAGCCACGTCCAGCCAGAGTTTCACGTCAGCCACGTCCAGCCAGAGCTTCACGTCACTTCTGCCCAGCCAGAGACTGTTCACGTCACGTCTGCCCAGCCAGAGACTGTTCACGTCACGTCTGCCCAGCCAGAGACTGTTCACGTCACGTCTGCCCAGCCAGAGACTGTTCACGTCACGTCTGCCCAGCCAGAGACTGTTCACGTCACGTCTGCCCAGCCAGAGACTGTTCACGTCACGTCTGCCCAGCCAGAGACTGTTCACGTCACGTCTGCCCAGCCAGAGACTGTTCACGTCACGTCTGCCCAGCCAGAGACTGTTCCCGTCACGTCTGCCCAGCCAGAGACTGTTCACGTCACGTCTGCCCAGCCAGAGACTGATCACGCCACGCATGCGCCGCCTGAGCCCTCAGTGACCGCAACACTGGCCATTATGGCCACAGCCATGTGGTGTGTGTGGGCTACGCACACCCTTGAGCCAGAGCCCGCTGATCCTGCGCCAGAGCCCGCTGATCTTGAGCCAGAGCCCGCTGATCCTGCGCCAGAGCCCGCTGATCCTGCGCCAGAGCCCGCTGATCCTGCGCCAGAGCCCGCTGATCCTGCGCCAGAGCCCGCTGATCCTGCGCCAGAGCCCGCTGATCCTGCGCCAGAGCCCGCTGATCCTGCGCCAGAGCCCGCTGATCCTGCGCCAGAGCCCGCTGATCCTGCGCCAGAGCCCGCTGATCCGGCGCCAGAGCCCGCTGATCCTGCGCCAGGGGCCGTTGATCCTGCACCAGAGCTCACTGATCCTGCGCCAGTCCTGTCCAGCGCAGAGTTTCCTTCGCCGCTGGTTCTGCTTAGCTCAGGGCCCTCTTCACCGCCGTGGCCGCCCGAGGGGTCTTCACCGCCGTGGCCGCCCGAGGGGTCTTCACCGCCGTGGCCGCCCGAGGGGTCTTCACCGCCGTGGCCGCCCGAGGGGTCTTCACCGCCGTGGCCGCCCGAGGGGTCTTCACCGCCGTGGCCGCCCGAAGGGTCTTCACCGCCGTGGCCGCCCGAAGGGTCCTCTCCGCCGTGGCCGCCCGAAGGGTCTTCACCGCCCTGGCCGCCCGAAGGGTCTTCACCGCCCTGGCCACCTGAACTGCCTGCTCCACCCTGGTCGCCTGCACAGCCTGGTCTGCCCACGCTCCATGGCCCAGGTCCACCATGTCCTGGTCCCGTTCCCCTGTGCGGGCCTGGCCCTCCATCCCTCCCCCAGACCGCCTCCGCTTCACCACCCTCCTGAACTATTGTTTTTTGTTTTTATGGGCGTCGGGAGCCGCCCATAGGGGAGGGGCTATGTCACGGTGTGGGTTTTGTGTTTTGTTCCTTGTTCTTGTCTGTCATGTGATTCCCTGTTTGTCATGTTATCCTGCCATGTGTCTTGTCTTTTGTCATGTTGTTGCTCAGTGTCCACAGGTGTTCCTCGTCTATGTCTATTAGTCTCCCCAGGTGTCTCTTATTAACCACGCCCCCTTGTTATCTTGTTTAGCTTGTTTGTCTGTGTATTTAAACCACTGTGTTTCAGTTGTTGGCTGTCGGTTGTTGTTTAATGTTACTACTGTCTTGTTCTGAGTTCCCTGGATTTCCTGTTTGTTTCTGTTTAATTAAATGTGCTTGCGATTGGATTCACTCTCTGTTTCATCCTTGCTGCCGCGTAACAGAAGGGTGGTGGCATCGCCATTTATATAAAAAATCGTTTTTCTTGTAATATTGTGCATTCAGTATCCATTAATAAGCAACTAGAGCTTTTAGCCATAAAAATGGAATATACTTTGGGGCAAACAATGACGGTCATAGGTTGCTATAGACCACCCTCAGCAAGTACTGAGGCTCTTTGCTCTTTAAATCATCATCTATCGAGTTTTGAGTTTGGAGAGGTACTCTTAGCCGGGGATTTTAATTTGGATTGGTTGACCTCTATTTCAGATAGTTTTAAATCTGTCTGTGACTCTTTTAATCTTACTCAGTTGATTGATAGTCCAACTCGTCCAAACCTCAAGTGCCCTGAAAAGTCCTCTTTATTTGATTTGTTTTTAACCAACGCTCCACACAAATTCTCAGATATAGGTGTGTTTGCAAATGACCTGAGTGATCATTGTATAATTGCGGCAGTTAGGAATGCTAAAATCCCGAAACAGAGGCCACGGATTATTTCTAAAAGGGATATGAAGCATTTCTGTGAACAAGCCTTTCTACATGATCTGTTTTATTTTGATTGGAATAAAATCTATCTTATAGATAAAGTAGAATTGGCCTGGAATTATTTTTATGATGGTTTGCTAAGGATCATAGACAAGCATGCCCCTGTACGTAAATTCAGAGTCAAAGGCCGAAATAATCCCTGGTTTTCTCCTGAGATTTCATGCCTTCTCAAAGATAGGAATGCTGCCTGGTCAAGGGCCAGGAAATCAAAGAGTGATACGGATTGGGTTTATTTTAGGAAATTGAGGAATAGGTTTACATCTCTCATTAAAAAGTCAAAATCAGAGTATTTCGTAAATGAAACTACAAAAAATCTAAATAATCCAAGCAAGTTCTGGAAAATTATTAAAGCCTCTTTTGGAAATATTAGCAGTAGTGAACTTCCTCCTCATGTTATGATTGATTCAGGCAAGGTGACTGATAAGCAAAAAATGTTAGCTTGCTTTAATGAGCATTTTATTTCTTCAGGATCGCTATTTGAATCCTTAGGCCCTACTTCTTCTGGTTCCTGCGTACAGGAGAACCCTTCAGAACCGTGTTTACCTTCAGAGAAACTATTTTATATTTCTCCTTTATCAATTAATAAAGTCCATAAAGCCCTTCAGGAATTAGACACAAAAAAGTCTGCTGGTCCTGACAATTTAGATCCTTTCTTTCTAAAGTTAGCAGCTGACTTTCTTGCAGAGCCTTTATCATATATTTTTAACTTAACAATTGTCGAAAACGAAATTCCTAAAGTATGGAAGTCAGCCCATGTTACACCATTACTAAAAGGGGGCGACCCATCTATTTTAAATAACTATAGGCCCATTTCGAAGCTGTGTACTTTAGTTAAACTCCTTGAGAGCCTGATTGGTGAGCAGCTAAAGGAATTTTTAAACATAAATGAAATCTTATCACCTCTTCAATCAGGGTTTAGGAAGCAGCATAGCACCATATCTGCAGCATTAAAGGTGATAAATGATATTGCTGGGGCATTGGATAATAGGAAAATATGTGCTGCGCTGTTTATAGATCTTTCGAAGGCGTTTGATACGGTTGATCACTGCATTCTTGTAAATAGTCTAGGGAGCATTGGCTTGTCTAAGCATTCGGTAGATTGGTTTGTAAATTATTTGTCAGGTAGAACCCAAAGTGTTCGGGTAGCTGGTTCTGTGTCTTCTTTCTTGCCTATTTACAAGGGGGTTCCTCAAGGCTCAGTATTAGGTCCCATATTATTTTCAATTTACATAAACAAACTTTGTGAAAATTTATCGAATTCTATGTATCACTTTTATGCTGATGATACTGTTATTTACTGTACTGCATCATCTATTGCAAAAGCCTTTGAACTTTTGCAGTCTGCATTCAATATTGTTCAGGAACGTTTGAAACAGCTTAAGCTTGTCTTAAATGTACAAAAGTCAAAAATAATGGTATTTACAAACTCAAAACAACTGCCAGTTTCTTCTGCAAGTATTTCAACTTTTGATGGAAATGAAATTGAGTTAGTTAACAGTTATAAATATTTGGGTATAATTATTGATTCTAAACTATGTTTTAGAAATCATGTTAGCAATCTGGTTTCTAAGCTAAAGATAAAGCTTGGCTATCTTTACAGATCAAAATCATGCTTATCCATCCGCGCAAGAAAATATCTGGTGATGGCAACTTTTCTTCCCATATTAGACTATGGTGATCTGATATATATGAATGCTTCTGCCAAATGTTTGAAGAAACTGGATGTTGTGTATCATTGTGCATTACGTTTTTTCACTGGTTGTGGTTATAGGACACATCATTGTATCCTTTATTATACAGCTAAATGGCCCTCTCTTTATGCAAGAAGATACACTCACTGGCTATGTTTCATTTACAAGGTACTTCTTGGACTAGCTCCTACCTATATGAGTGTCCTTTTAACAAGAAATCACGGCCATTATGGATTACGTTCAAATGATGTATTACACTTGTCGGTCCCCGGTGTAAAAACAGAATTAGGAAAAAAAGCATTTATGTTTGCTGCACCTTCTGCCTGGAACCTTCTTCAAAAATCGTTAAAAATGATTACTTTAATTTCTTATAGACAGTTTGTTTCCACTCTGAAAAGTATGGAGCAGGTGAACATTGGTCAGTGTAATTGTTCATAAGATTATTTTTTTCAGCACAAGGTCTTTGTGATATATATGTATATGTATGTGTATTCTGATGTGTTTTTATTTGTTTTTTTTACATATGTTGAAATTTGTCCTTTATGTTTTTTTGCTGCATCTTGGCCAGGTCTCTCTTGTAAAAGAGATTTTTAATCTCAATGAGTTTTTCACCTGGTTAAATAAAGGATAATGCTGGCAGATGCGGAGATGATGGCGTTTTTATTACTCAACCGTAATTTCCGCTCATGTGTTTGTGTTTGCAGATCTGACATTCACAGAACAGCAAAGCATGTCAGAATACACACAGATCATCTACTGTGTTCAGATGAGAGATCTGCCACAGGTCAGCAGACACTTTATCTGGTTTTACTTTAAATATTTCATGAATAGATGAAGGTCTGAAGGCCTACTTCCAGTCAGCACAGAAGTGTATCTGTTTGTAATGGTGAATGTTTCTTCTTTATAGATATCCTTACTGAGTGTGGACAGAACAGTGACAGCTGTGAACTATCAGAAGATCATCAAGATGAACAATAATCATTGTAAGATGACCTGAGCATTGGTTGTGATCATCTTGCACCTGTAGAGGTTTAGAGTTTAATGAAATAATGCTGAATAGAGTTTGATAGGTGCTTTCCACCATTGTCACCTGTTTTTTCTGCAAGCTAAAACCTCATATCAAAAGCTCCATTGAGGTGTGCGACAGCTGCTCTGCCCTCTGGACTTTGTTCTTTATTGTAGATTCAGTTTGTGCGATGTTTTGGAAATAAAGCCCCCCCTCCTCTCATTCTCTTTCTGTTGATTATATATATCATCATGAGCCGCAGATGGTGATGTTTTATGTGTGTGTGGATTCCGGCTAGTAAATAAACTCCAGGTGTGCACATATCACTTTTCTGACCTGATAGTTTGTCCTGTGGGAAGAAACACGACAAGGGTGATTTAATCCAGGCACAATGAGAAGATGTTATTTAATCTCTCATAGAATATTCATTTGACAGAAATAATACAAGCCTTGTGGGAGGATAGGCACCATGGTTTCTGGCACCATGACGTTAGCAGCAGATCCTTCAAGTCCTGCTGGTTGCGAGGTGGAGCCACCGTGGATCGAACTTGCTGGTCCAGGACATCCCACAGATGATCAGTGGGATTGTCAAAGTAGCTCAGATCTTCCTTTCTGGGCATTTCTCCTGCATCCAAAACGTTGATTACGAGAACTGATTTGTTTGCTTAATCTACCGAGACCTTAATTGTTAGCAGATGATCAATGATATTTGCTTCACCTGTGACTGGTCATAATGTCTTTTGTATGTTTAGATTTGGGTGTATAATCATTGTAAGATGTGTGCCAATTCTGTGAACGTGATTTCACCAAGCACAGCATGTTGCTGGATCAACATTCCTATCAATCAATCAGATTTGAGAGACAAGTTTACAGTTTATGACAAGTTTAGGCTTACAGTCAGGGTTTGCTGCTTCTACATCTGTGTTCCCATCATTTCCCTCTGATTTTATGGATACGTTATGGGTAGGGTAAGATTTAGGGATAGGGTTAGGACCAATTTTCGGACAGAAATGTTATTCCAGTATCCACAAAGTCAGTTAATCCAGGAACACGTCTTGGCAAAATCACGGTGACCTGCCAGTGTCCCTAAATCAGGCCAGCTGACAGTCTTGCCTGGGCCCGGGACAAGATCTTAAATGGGCCCCCCCTCTACCTACTGCAGTTCTTGTTAAAACACACTAGACATGCAAAATCTGTGCATTTTGGGCACTTTTTGTGTGAAATCATATTTATTTTTTGTCCATCAAAAGTGTGCTTTCACTTTTAATTAAGCATGAGCAGCTCAGCAAAAATAGACTCGGATCTGGCCCAATTATCTGTTCACCGATGCCGACAGTGACGCATTTCAGCCGGCTTTTTATTTCTCTTCTCCATAAACATATCTAGTAGTAAAGCTAATGCAAGGGCTAGAAATCAATGAATTCTTTGCTAATACTTCCTCGTCATCATGGAGAGCGCAGTTCGCAACGCTTTCTCCTTTCCACAAGCGCGTGCTCTCCCGTGGCGTCTGTCGTTGCTATGCAACAATGAACTTAGGCACGCCTGTAAAAACGAGCGCGCCGCGTCGCTGTTATGAGCAAATATCCAAAATATTTCCATGTGGCTCTTTCCTCCTTTCTTATCAACGAGGCTGAATCCAGCTTCTTATTCGCAGCTTCTTATTGACGCTATCCGTTCCACCTTAAATGACGCGAACTTCCGCGTTTGCTGGCTTCTTATTGACGCTCAACTTAGGGACCGTGCGGTTTTCTCTTTTTCGCGTTTTTAAAGGGATTGTGTTACTTTTGGGTCTATATTCCGAATAAAATGATAATAAAAAATGTTTAAAAGCAAATAACACTGATATATCAGCGAAAATGGACTGTACAAATATTAAAGCACATAAATATAATTAGGCTACATTATTCTTTAATTATTGTATGTCATCAGCTCAATTTAGGGACCGTGTGGTTTTTCACTTATTCACACTTATTAGAGACCCTGTTTGTATTGTTTATATTTTTCAGAAAAGAATAATAAAGTATTTTGAAAGGTAAATAAATAATAATAACACATAAATGTCTGTAAAAATATAATTAGGCCTACATTATTCTTTAATTATTGCAAATAACATCATTTGAATGTATTCAATACATGTTTTTTTATTTTTTATTATTATTATTACAAATTAGAATTTCACAAGGTACTGAGATTATGCTCCAGCTTGGATCCAGCCTCTTATGAAGACTTCAGATGACCCAGCACATTTGAATAGATGAAACCTACCCTTGCAAGGACTCCAGAACATCAAACATGAATGATTATACAAAATGATCTATTTATAATTGCTTTAACATACACATTAATTTTGCTTAGATGCATATATGATATTTGTAAATACTATAATTTGTGGTATCTTATAACTGTACTTTCTGATATCATCTCATTAAATCCTATTGTGGTTTTGTAACATAGAAACCTGCATTTTCTGTAAAGCTGCCTTGAAATTATATGTATTGTGAAAAGGGTTATACAAATGACTGTATGAATTAAATACAATTGCATTGACTTGAAAGTGCCATTGCATGGTTACTGTACATTAGAAAGATATGGACCCAATCTGACAAAATACAGAAGAGTTATCACATTGTTGGCCTATTTGGTTTTACTGATGTTTTACCCTGTATCTGCTTGAATATAATCATGCACAATTTCACGTTTTACTGTATAAAAAGCCATTGCATTGTTGGCTCAATTGGGGGCTCTATATCTTAGCTATATTTGATGGAATTTTTTAATTTTGCACTTTAGACAGTGCACAATAAGCCGCCTAATGCATTTTCTGCACAATCTGCGGCGCTGTTTCTCGGCTGCCTCAGAGGGTGCATTAAATTTGACATTGTCCCATTAGACTAGAGCTCCTACTCTGACGAAATCCAAATTTTGAGCAGTTTTTACTGTAGAATTTTATTTTAATGAATTTTTGAATTTTGCTTTTTACAGTGCACAATAAGCCGCCTAATGCATTTTCTGCCCAATCTGCGGCGCTGTTTCTCGGCTGCCTCAGAGGGTGCATTAAATTTGACATTGTCCCATTAGACTAGAGCTCCTACTCTGACGAAATCCAAATTTTGAGCAGTTTTTACTGTAGAATTTTTTTTAAATGAATTTTTGAATTTTGCACTTAAGACAGTGCACAATAAGCTGCCTAATGCATTTTCTGCCCATTTCGTGGCGCTGTTTCTCGGCCGCCTCAGAGGGTGCGTTAAATTTGACAAAGTCCCATTAGACTAGAGCTCCTACTCTAACGAAATCCAAATTTTGAGCAGTTTTTACTGTAGAATTTTATTTTAATGAATTTTTGAATTTTGCTTTTTACAGTGCACAATAAGCCGCCTAATGCATTTTCTGCCCAATCTGCGGCGCTGTTTCTCGGCTGCCTCAGAGGGTGCATTAAATTTGACATTGTCCCATTAGACTAGACCTCCTACTCTAACGAAATCCACTATTTGAGCAGTTTTTACTGTATACATTTTTTTTAATGAATTTTTTAATTTTGCTTTTTACAGTGCACAATAAGCCGCCTAATGCATTTCTGCCCATTCTGCGGCGCTATTTCTCGGCCGCCTCAGAGGGTGAGTTAAATTTGACATTGTCCCATTAGACTAGAGCTCCTACTCTGACGAAATCCACATTTTGAGCAGTTTTTACTGTAGAATTTTTTTTTAATTAATTTTTTAATTTTGCACTTTAGACAGTGCACAATAAGCTGCCTAATGCATTTTCTGCCCATTTCGTGGCGCTGTTTCTCGGCCGCCTCAGAGGGTGCGTTAAATTTGACAAAGTCCCGTTAGACTAGAGCTCCTACTCTAACGAAATCCAAATTTTGAGCAGTTTTTACTGTAGAATTTTATTTTAATGAATTTTTGAATTTCGCTTTTTACAGTGCACAATAAGCCGCCTAATGCATTTTCTGCCCAATCTGCGGCGCTGTTTCTCGGCTGCCTCAGAGGGTGCGTTAAATTTGACATTGTCCCATTAGACTAGAGCTCCTACTCTAACGAAATCCACTATTTGAGCAGTTTTTACTGTATAAATTTTTTTTAATGAATTTTTTTATTTTGCTTTTTACAGTGCACAATAAGCCGCCTAATGCATTTCTGCCCATTCTGCGGCACTATTTCTCGGCCGCCTCAGAGGGTGCGTTAAATTTGACATTGTCCCATTAGACTAGAGCTCCTACTCTGACGAAATCCACATTTTGAGCAGTTTTTACTGTAGAATTTTTTTTAAATGAATTTTTTAATTTTGCACTTTAGACAGTGCACAATAAGCTGCCTAATGCATTTTCTGCCCATTTCGTGGCGCTGTTTCTCGCCCGCCTCAGAGGGTGCGTTAAATTTGACATTGTCCCATTAGACTAGAGCTCCTACTCTAACGAAATCCAAATTTTGAGCAGTTTTTACTGTAGAATTTTATTTTAATGAATTTTTGAATTTCGCTTTTTACAGTGCACAATAAGCCGCCTAATGCATTTTCTGCCCATTCTGCGGCGCTATTTCTCGGCCGCCTCAGAGGGTGCGTTAAATTTGACATTATGCCATTAGACTAGAGCTCCTACTCTGACGAAATCCACATTTTGAGCAGTTTTTACTGTAGAATTTTTTTTAATGAATTTTTGAATTTTGCACTTTAGACAGTGCACAATAAGCTGCCTAATGCATTTTCTGCCCATTTCGTGGCGCTGTTTCTCGGCCGCCTCAGAGGGTGCGTTAAATTTGACAAAGTCCCATTAGACTAGAGCTCCTACTCTAACAAAATCCACTATTTGAGCAGTTTTTACTGTATACATTTTTTTTAATGAATTTTTTAATTTTGCTTTTTACAGTGCACAATAAGCCGCCTAATGCATTTCTGCCCATTCTGCGGCGCTGTTTCTCGGCCGCCTCAGAGGGTGCGTTAAATTTGACATTGTCCCATTAGACTAGAGCTCCTACTCTGACGAAATCCACATTTTGAGCAGTTTTTACTGTAGAATTTTTTTTTAATGAATTTTTGAATTTTGCACTTAAGACAGTGCACAATAAGCTGCCTAATGCATTTTCTGCCCATTTCGTGGCGCTGTTTCTCGGCCGCCTCAGAGGGTGCGTTAAATTTGACATTGTCCCATTAGACTAGAGCTCCTACTCTGACGAAATCCACATTTTGAGCAGTTTTTACTGTATAATTTTTTTTAAATGAATTTTTGAATTTTGCACTTTAGACAGTGCACAATAAGCTGCCTAATGCATTTTCTGCCCAATCTGCGGCGCTGTTTCTCGGCTGCCTCAGAGGGTGCGTTAAATTTGACAAAGTCCCATTAGACTAGAACTCCTACTCTGACGAAATCCACAATTTGAGCAGTTTTTACTGTAGAATTTTTTTTTTTTATGAAGTTTTGAATTTTCCACTTTAGACAGAGCAAAATAAGCCGCCTAGTCCATTTTCTGCCCATTTCGTGGCGCTGTTTCTCGGCCGCCTCAGAGGGTGCGTTAAATTTGACATTGTCCTATTAGACTAGAGCTCCTACTCTGACCAAATCCACAATTTGAGCAGTTTTTACTGTAGAATTAGTTTTTTATGAAGTTTTGAATTTTGTACTTTAGACAGTGCACAATAAGCCGCCTAATGCATTTCTGCCCATTTCGTGGCGCTGTTTCTCGGCCGCCTCAGAGGGTGCGTTAAATTTGACATTGTCCCATTATAATAGAGCTACTCCTCTAACGAAATCCAAATTTTGAGCAGTTTTTACTGTAGAATATTATTTTTATGAGTCTTTGAACTTGGCACTTTACACAATGCACAATGAGCCACCTAATACATTTTCTGCCCATCTCGCGAGTAGCCTCTCGCTGCAGCCTGCGGTGGACATCCAACCCGGCCCACATCCAAGTGTGACGTCAGAAGCCACGCCCATGCCCAAATTGGACACATTCTCATTAACATTTAAAAACAGGAAGAAGCATCGAGAAGAGAAGACTAGAAGACGAAGGTAACTGCGAAACAAAATGCACAAAACACACTTGCGGTTTTAGTATAAACACTGTTCAACATAATACGAATGAGTTGTATAAGAATGAGATGTTACCTGTTGAAAGCAGCTCTTATCACTTTATTAATAGTTTGTAATGAGGTCAGTGCGGTGCGGCTGATCACTTGACTAGCATTGTCAAAATATCGATGTAATTCAAATCAATAAGGTTTGATGATGTTGTTTTAGAGCTATGAATTATCTTCAACTTACATATTTGGTCATTTAACTCCCCTATAATGTCTCAACTGAGTTGTGTGTTAGATTTGGCTGAGTGAATTTCGTAACAGTAACTACGTTAGATTCTCAACTGAGAATTTTGTTTTGTATACTATTACTATTATACTATACTAACTGCATTATTATATCACCAATTTCATGTTGTTATTTGGATTAAGGGTAAATATGAAAAAAATATTATTTCAGTGCTTATGTGTGACGTTACATCCTGTAAATCTTATTCTGCTTGTAAAGAATATGAGATTTGATTGTCACTTTGTCAGTTGTAAATACTCCATATTGAAAAAGTTTGAAGTTGTTCAGTCATTGCTATGCAAACATGTTTAGATAATGTAATGTGATGATAAACTGTTGTAATATGAATAAGTTTTATTATTGATTCATAGTAAATACAGTGACAGCAAGCCAGCCATCACATCAGCAGTCTTTCCTAACTATATTATACTTCTTTTCAGGAGTACTACAATTTTGAAAGCAAGTGATTGTTTGCCATGTCGGTAAGTACAAATAAACTTTGGTTTGTATCCTAATCAAGTTAGCGTACTGTTAACTGTCGGGCCAAAGGTTTGTCTGAATTGGAATTAACAACTTAACGATAGCTAGGTTAAAACGTTTTGGTCTGATCACTTATCCCTTACAACCCTTGCAAAGTAACTTGGTTGAGCAACCGAATCATTTCACTACATCTTACTTGATAACTCTGTGTATGTGCCAAATTATCTATCTATTCTAGATTAATGGAAAGATCACATAATTATTGTCATTGTCATGTTTTACAGCATCCTACACATTTTCAGTTCAAGCCTGATGCAGATCAATTCTGCCTGGATGGGTGGTTCGAATGTCCCTGCTGCAGTTTTATGACTAAAGAGAAATTCTCATTTTCTATTCATCCATTGCAGCTCAGAGTAGATTATTAATTATTTTTGCACAATGCCCAGTGCACCCTTTTGTTACTGATATTTCTGTTAACACAACAGTGACTGTTCTCTGAAAACTATTTCAGTGAAGTGGAAGATTTTAACCGACAAATTGACAAACAATTGAGGAAAGAAGGGAGACCATTCAATTGATGGGTGTTGCTCTTACATTTACACATTTGGAGTTTGGAATTAGACGTCAGTAACATGAATATTCTATTTGACTTTCTCTCTCTACAACTCCAACATTTCATAAGTGTTAAATCAGAAATAGACATTTGTTTAACATGTTCAACTGAAATATATATTTCTCTCTCTCTCTCTCTCTCTCTCTCTCTCTCTCTCTCTCTCTCTCTCTCTCTCTCTCTCTCTCTCTCTCTCTCTCTCTCTCTCTCTCTCTCTCTCTCTCTCTCTCTCTCTCTCTCTCTCAGAGTTGAAGCCATTCTTGCAGCAACTGGTGGAAAAGGGGATCTTTTTGGTGCTTTTGTTCTAGCACAAATAATTTTGTTCTTTCATATAATATAAATAAATACATGTGTATATATAAATAAATGCATGCTTGAATCATTCTCGAGTTTTGCCTTCTGATATCTGGCCATATCCTTTAGTGACTGCATATGCTGATTCCATTGTTATTTTACCTGATAATGAGCAAATTAGTTAAACTTAAGGAGGTTAATCAATATACAGTATAATTCAAGAAACTAAGACTCACTCCACTTTTTCAGTTGTGTTGATATACATTTTTAATTTGTTTTGTGTAAATTTAAAATTTTCAAAATGCCTCTGATACATTTTGAATAAAAAAAACACATTTTATAAAAATACTCCTGAGATTAAATGTCTTTCAAACTATGTATGCACAAACTAAAAAACTAGGGTCCTGTACCCGGGGTCCTAAAGCTGCAGCCTTTCGATTGTGCAGGAATATACTATTGATTTTAAGTAGTATAGTGAATGTGTTGCTCTGAACAACTGTGACATTGGTTATTTTAACAAAAAGTTATCACACTTGCATAGATGGGTCATTTTAGATGATGTATTAACACAAAATATTAAATAAAAAAATAATTTGTGACCAAGATATTTTAAACTATGATGATATTTTGATATGTTAAACTCATAAAACCTGTACAGTAGGTGAAGCGAGAGATTAACTGTTTTTTATGTATTAGAATATTGTCCAAACGTTCATTTATTTCAGTAATTCAACATAGCTGTAAACCATAATAATCAAATTTATAACACATAAAGGCTTGAAATGAGCATGTAATGAGTCTATATTATATATTAGTATCAGCTTTTAATTGAATTACTGAAATAAATTAACTTTTGCACGATATTCTAATTTTTCGAGTTTCACCATATTGGTTCTTTAAGGTTTACATAAATTCCATTCTGCTGTTTTATTATTTGATTTCAAAGTCATTTGCTATAACAGGCATTAACTAATAAGTGAATTCTTAATTTGGTTGTAAAAATGCAATATTTCTATAACCACATAGAAAGAAATGTACAAAAAAAGTTTACATTTATTTATTTTTATTTAGAAGGGGTAACTATAAGTGCAGTTTGGATCCCATATAATTAAGAAAGTGACAAAAACTCGTTTTAGTTTAAGTATAGATGCTCCCTTATACGTTTATAATAGCAAAACCATGATTATTGATTACCATTTGTGTAACAGAAATACAAGAGAAATACAAAAATATCGTTTTAAGGTACATTGTTTACTTGTACTACCATGTCATTAACTTACAAAACCAGTGAGCAATGCTCACTGTTAAGGGAGTGATTGTGATTTAGACCATTCCAAGCCTGCCAAAGCGTCACAATTTAACTGCATCAATAATCTGTAGCGTCACACGTCTATACAAATAACCTCATCTTTATTATAAACCAATAACTATGATAACAGCCGTAAACATATTTCCGACCTTTCCGACAGGAAGCAGCGCCATTTGCGCATGCGTACAACAAATCGAGTCACGTGCCGTATTTGGACATGGGCGAGGCTTCCGACGTCACACTTGGATGGGCGTGGCTTCTGACGTCACACATGGATGTGGGCCGGGTTGGATATCCACCGCAGGATGCAGCGAGCTGTACTTGCATCTCGCGGCGCTGTTTCTCGGCCGCCTCAGAGGGTGCGTTAAATTGGACATTGTCCCATAATAGGACAGCTGTTCCTGTAACGAAATCCAAATTTTGAGCAGTTTCTACTGTATACATTTTTTAAAATGATTTCTTTAATTTAGCATTTTTCAGTGCACAATAAGCCGCCTAACACATTTTCTGCCCATTTCGCGGCGCTGTTTCTCGGCCGCCTCAGAGTTTGCGTTAAATTGGACATTATCCTATTATAGGACAGCTGTTCCTCTGATGAAATCCACAGTTTGAGCAGTTTTTACAGTAGAATTTTTTTTCTATGAATCTTTTAATTTTGCATTTTACAGTGCACAAAGAGCCGCCAAATACATTTTCTGCCCAGTTCGGGGCGCTGTTTCACGGCCGCCTCAGAGGGTGCGTTAAATTGGACATTGTCCCATTATAACAGAGTTACTCCTTTAACGAAATCCAAATTTTGACCAGTTTTTACTGTAGAATATTATTTTTATGAGTCTTTGAACTTGGCACTTTACACAATGCACAATGAGCCGCCTAATACATTTTCTGCCCATTTCACGGCGCTGTTTCTCGGCCGCATCAGAGGGTGCGTTAAATTTGACATTATCCTATTATAGTAGAGCTACTCCTCTAACGAAATCCACATTTTAAACAGGTTTTACTTTAGATTTTTTTTTACTGTGGAATTATTGTTTTATGAAGCTTTGGACTTGACTTTTCACAATGCACAGAGCATATTGAGCCTTAGGCCCAATTGGTGGCGCTGTTTCTCGGCCGCCTCCGAGGGTGCGTTAAAGTGGACATTGTCCCGTTATAGGACAGCTGTTCTTAATGAAATCCAAATCTTGAGCAGTTTTACTGTGGAATTATTGTTTTATGAAGCTTTGGACTTGACTTTTCACAATGCACAGAGCGTATTGCGCCTTAGGCCCAATTGGTGGCGCTGTTTCTCGGCCGCCTCAGAGGGTGCGTTAAAGTGGACATTGTCCCGTTAGAGGACAGCTGTTCTTAATGAATTCCAAATCTTGAGCAGTTTTACTGTGGAATTATTGTTTTGTGAAGCTTTGAACTTTACATAACCCAATGCACAAAGAGGCGTATTGCGCCTTAGGCCCATTTGGCGGCGCTGTTTCTCGGCCGCCTCAGAGGGTGCGTTAAAGTGGACATTGTCCCGTTATAGGATAGCTGTTCCTATTGAAATCCAAATCTGGAGCAGTTTTTACTGTGGAATTATTGTTTTGTGAAGCTTTGAACTCATAACACACTGCAGAAAGGCGTATTTGTGCATTGTGTAATGTGAATCATGTGTAAATCAAATGTTAATTGATTGATTGGTTAATGAGTGTGCTCCCAATTATTGTGGATTCCTCTCAGGTGTGTTTGTCATGTGTCCATGCCATGTGATGTTCTATTTAAGCTGCACCTGTAGCAATAATTGATTGTGTAATCTCACTGCAACCTGTGTAAAGCATGATTATTCTCTGTCTTTAACAGGTATCTAGTCAAGCTATGTTTAACATGTCAAGGTAAAAAAATCATACAAAAAATAATTCTACAGTAAAAACTGCGTAAAATTTGTTTTTCGTTAGAGTAGTAGCTCTACTATAATGGGATAATGTCCAATTTAACGCACCCTCTGAGGCAGGCGAGAAACAGCGCCGCGAATTGGGCAGAAAATGTATTAGGCAGCTCATTGTGCATTGTGTAAAGTGCCAAGTTCAAAGATTCATAAAAATAATATTCTACAGTAAAAACTACTCAACATCTGGATTCCATTAGAGGAACAGCACTACTATAATGGCATAATGTCAAATTTAACGCACCCTCTGAGGCGGCCGAGAAATAGCGCCCCAGAATGGGCAGAAATGCATTAGGCGGCTTATTGTGCACTGTAAAAAGCAAAATTAAAAAATTCATTAAAAAAAAATTCTACAGTAAAAACTGCTCAAATTGTGGATTTCGCTAGAGTAGGAGCTCTAGTCTAATGGGACAATGTCAAATTTAACGCACCCTCTGAGGCAGCCGAGAAACAGCGCCGCAGATTGGGCAGAAAATGCATTAGGCGGCTTATTGTGCACTGTAAAAAGCAAAATTCAAAAATTAATCAAAATAAAATTCTACAGTAAAAACTGCTCAAAATTTCGATTTCGTTAGAGTAGGAGCTCTAGTCTAATGGGACAATGTCAAATTTAACACACCCTCTGAGGCAGCCGAGAAACAGCGCCGCAGATTGGGCAGAAAATGCATTAGGCGGCTTATTGTGCACTGTAAAAAGCGAAATTCAAAAATTCATTAAAATAAAATTCTACAGTAAAAACTGCTCAAAATTTGGATTTCGTTAGAGTAGTAGCTCTACTCTATTGGGACTTTGTCAAATTTAACGCACCCTCTGAGGCGGCCGAGAAACAGCGCCACGGAATGGGCAGAAAATGCATTAGGCAGCTTATTGTGCACTGTCTAAAGTGCAAAATTCAAAAATTCATTAAAAAAAAATTCTACAGTAAAAACTGCTCAAAATTTGGATTTCGTCAGAGTAGGAGCTCTAGTCTAATGGGACAATGTCAAATTTAACGCACCCTCTGAGGCGGCCGAGAAATAGCGCCGCAGAATGGGCAGAAATGCATTAGGCGGCTTATTGTGCACTGTAAAAAGCAAAATTAAAAAATTCATTAAAAAAAATTTATACAGTAAAAACTGCTCAAATAGTGGATTTCGTTAAAGTAGGAGCTCTAGTCTAATGGGACAATGTCAAATTTAACGCACCCTCTGAGGCAGCCGAGAAACAGCGCCGCAGATTGGGCAGAAAATGCATTAGGCGGCTTATTGTGCACTGTAAAAAGCGAAATTCAAAAATTCATTAAAATAAAATTCTATAGTAAAAACTGCTCAAAATTTGGATTTCGTTAGAGTAGTAGCTCTACTCTATTGGGACTTTGTCAAATTTAACGCACCCTCTGAGGCGGCCGAGAAACAGCGCCACGAAATGGGCAGAAAATGCATTAGGCAGCTTATTGTGCACTGTCTAAAGTGCAAAATTCAAAAATTCATTAAAAAAAAATTCTACAGTAAAAACTGCTCAAAATTTGGATTTCGTCAGAGTAGGAGCTCTAGTCTAATGGGACAATGTCAAATTTAACGCACCCTCTGAGGCGGCCGAGAAATAGCGCCGCAGAATGGGCAGAAATGCATTAGGCGGCTTATTGTGCACTGTAAAAAGCAAAATTAAAAAATTCATTAAAAAAAAATTATACAGTAAAAACTGCTCAAATAGTGGATTTCGTTAGAGTAGGAGCTCTAGTCTAATGGGACAATGTCAAATTTAACGCACCCTCTGAGGCAGCCGAGAAACAGCGCCGCAGATTGGGCAGAAAATGCATTAGGCGGCTTATTGTGCACTGTAAAAAGCAAAATTCAAAAATTCATTAAAATAAAATTCTACAGTAAAAACTGCTCAAAATTTGGATTTCGTCAGAGTAGGAGCTCTAGTCTAATGGGACAATGTCAAATTTAACGCACCCTCTGAGGCGGCCGAGAAATAGCGCCGCAGAATGGGCAGAAATGCATTAGGCGGCTTATTGTGCACTGTAAAAAGCAAAATTAAAAAATTCATTAAAAAAAATGTATACAGTAAAAACTGCTCAAATAGTGGATTTCGTTAGAGTAGGAGCTCTAGTCTAATGGGACAATGTCAAATTTAACGCACCCTCTGAGGCAGCCGAGAAACAGCGCCGCAGATTGGGCAGAAAATGCATTAGGCGGCTTATTGTGCACTGTAAAAAGCAAAATTCAAAAATTCATTAAAATAAAATTTTACAGTAAAAACTGCTCAAAATTTGGATTTCGTTAGAGTAGGAGCTCTAGTCTAATGGGACTTTGTCAAATTTAACGCACCCTCTGAGGCGGCCGAGAAACAGCGCCACGAAATGGGCAGAAAATGCATTAGGCGGCTTATTGTGCACTGTAAAAAGCAAAATTCAAAAATTCATTAAAATAAAATTTTACAGTAAAAACTGCTCAAAATTTGGATTTCGTCAGAGTAGGAGCTCTAGTCTAATGGGACAATGTCAAATTTAACGCACCCTCTGAGGCAGCCGAGAAACAGCGCCGCAGATTGGGCAGAAAATGCATTAGGCAGCTTATTGTGCACTGTAAAAAGCAAAATTCAAAAATTCATTAAAATAAAATTCTACAGTAAAAACTGCTCAAAATTTGGATTTCGTTAGAGTAGTTGCTCTACTCTATTGGGACTTTGTCAAATTTAACGCACCCTCTGAGGCGGCCGAGAAACAGCGCCACGAAATGGGCAGAAAATGCATTAGGCGGCTTATTGTGCACTGTAAAAAGCTAAATTCAAAAATTCATTAAAATAAAATTTTACAGTAAAAACTGCTCAAAATTTGGATTTCGTCAGAGTAGGAGCTCTAGTCTAATGGGACAATGTCAAATTTAACGCACCCTCTGAGGCAGCCGAGAAACAGCGCCGCAGATTGGGCAGAAAATGCATTAGGCAGCTTATTGTGCACTGTAAAAAGCAAAATTCAAAAATTCATTAAAATAAAATTCTACAGTAAAAACTGCTCAAAATTTGGATTTCGTTAGAGTAGTTGCTCTACTCTATTGGGACTTTGTCAAATTTAACGCACCCTCTGAGGCAGCCGAGAAACAGCGCCACGAAATGGGCAGAAAATGCATTAGGCAGCTTATTGTGCACTGTCTAAAGTGCAAAATTCAAAAATTCATTAAAAAAATATTCTACAGTAAAAACTGCTCAAAATGTGGATTTCGTCAGAGTAGGAGCTCTAGTCTAATGGGACAATGTCAAATTTAACGCACCCTCTGAGGCGGCCGAGAAACAGCGCCGCAGATTGGGCAGAAAATGCATTAGGCGGCTTATTGTGCACTGTCTAAAGTGCAAAATTAAAAAATTACATCAAATACAGCTAAGATATAGAGCCCCCAATTGAGCCAACAAT
The DNA here is from genome assembly GCF_029890125.1 of Rhinichthys klamathensis goyatoka. Classification (NCBI taxonomy): domain Eukaryota; kingdom Metazoa; phylum Chordata; class Actinopteri; order Cypriniformes; family Leuciscidae; genus Rhinichthys; species Rhinichthys klamathensis. The sequence goes on along the minus strand of NW_026607141.1, from coordinate 1,117,877 downwards.
GCAATGGCTTTTTATACAGTAAAACGTGAAATTGTGCATGATTATATTCAAGCAGATACAGGGTAAAACATCAGTAAAACCAAATAGGCAAACAATGTGATAACTCTTCTGTATTTTGTCAGATTGGGTCCATATCTTTCTAATGTACAGTAACCATGCAATGGCACTTTCAAGTCAATGCAATTGTATTTAATTCATACAGTCATTTGTATAACCCTTTTCACAATACATATAATTTCAAGGCAGCTTTACAGAAAATGCAGGTTTCTATGTTACAAAACCACAATAGGATTTAATGAGATGATATCAGAAAGTACAGTTATAAGATACCACAAATTATAGTATTTACAAATATCATATATGCATCTAAGCAAAATTAATGTGTATGTTAAAGCAATTATAAATAGATCATTTTGTACAATCATTCATGTTTGATGTTCTGGAGTCCTTGCAAGGGTAGGTTTCATCTATTCAAATGTGCTGGTGGGTCATCTGAAGTCTTCATAAGAGGCTGGATCCAAGCTGGAGCATAATCTCAGTACCTTGTGAAATTCTAATTTGTAATAATAATAATTAAAAAAAAAAAAAACATGTATTGAATACATTCAAATGATGTTATTTGCAATAATTAAAGAATAATGTAGGCCTAATTATATTTTTACAGACATTTATGTGTTATTATTATTTATTTACCTTTCAAAATACTTTATTATTCTTTTCTGAAAAATATAAACAATACAAACAGGGTCTCTAATAAGTGTGAATAAGTGAAAAACCACACGGTCCCTAAATTGAGCTGATGACATACAATAATTAAAGAATAATGTAGCCTAATTATATTTATGTGCTTTAATATTTGTACAGTCCATTTTCGCTGATATATCAGTGTTATTTGCTTTTAAACATTTTTTATTATCATTTTATTCGGAATATAGACCCAAAAGTAACACAATCCCTTTAAAAACGCGAAAAAGAGAAAACCGCACGGTCCCTAAGTTGAGCGTCAATAAGAAGCCAGCAAACGCGGAAGTTCGCGTCATTTAAGGTGGAACGGTCCGAACGGATAGCGTCAATAAGAAGCTGCGAATAAGAAGCTGGATTCAGCCTCGTTTCTTATCAACAAGTAGATTTACAGCCATGATTTACATGTCTCAGCGCTTTTATGAAGAGGACGCAACTGCACGCGCTTCTGGCATGCACGCGCATCAAATACCGGGTTTGAGAAAACCTGGTAGGCTACCGTGGCGTGACGTTTTAAAAAAATTAGTAGCTACCGAGTACCGAAGTACCGGGTCTTTGACAACACTCATAAACGTTGGCGGCGCTGTTTCTTACCTTGCTCTACGTTGACTTCACTAACGTTAGTTCCAGCTGACTTGTGCTGACCGGACATTTTGAGCGTAACGTTAGCCTACTGAACTTCAAATCAAATATTTTGATCAGTGGCCAAACCATTTTTGTTTTGGGGGTGGGGGGGTTCTTGACCACTATTTCAAGGACAATTAGGAAGAAAACAAATAAAAAGCTTTTATGGAACTCAAATATTAGATATTTTTTCCACAAATATGCCTATTTTATTTATTTTTTAACAATTATTCCATAATTTAATGAGGGCCCAGTTACATGTCTGAGTTAAAGTTTTTTGTGTACGTTATTGTTATATAGCCATATATAAAATATATTAGGGTTAGGTAAATATGACAAAATAGTACAAAAAAAATGACATTAAAATATTGTGTGTAATATTAAAATATGGGTTTTCATTTGAATTATATATCATTTTCAAAGTCACGTGCTGATTCTGTTTCTCTTGACAGTGTGGTCAGGATGTGGTTTGTCTGAGAGAGATGGAGAGATGCAGAAACTGAAATAGAGGGAGTACATTCATTTCTCAGAGCTGATGTTGCAGGGTTTGTCTGTTTGTTTGACTAGAATTTGATATAGACCTATATGCTTTCTTATTCATTTTAACAAATAAACCAATTTCTTTGATTTAACAGCAACTCCCGAAGAGTACGCTGTGTTTTTTTTCCAACTGTCACAGTCATAAAAGATTTTTGGGAACTTAGGATTTTAGAGAACTCAAATAAAAAAACGGGGAACTTTCACTATCATGTTCAGAGACGAGAAGTCCAGTCAGCAGGAAGTATTAAAGCCCTGTGATCGTCTGTGAAGAGCATTAGTGAATCATCTGAGTGAAATAAAAGCTGCCATCAAGCTAATGCATTACGGGAAAGACAGAGAGAGAGAGAAAAAGATATCTGCTTTTTCATTATGATAAAATGGTTAACATGTTTGAAAGTTGTGGTATAGAAAGGCAGTGTAAAAAATGTAGCCTACTATAGACATATAGACAGTTCAAATAACCAAGCGTCAATGGAAAAAAACAGCTAAGCATGCAGGAGCCAACATGGTCTGCTATTATCTGAAGCTGACTGAACAGTTTGGAGATAAACGTCAGAGTCTAAAATTTACAGGCCAGCCAGTAACATATTTGAATCCATGTTTTGAATATGTCACAACTCTTTAACCTGAACATGGAGGTCTATGACAGGAGGTCTTTAAAGTAATGTTATTACTAAAAACACAAAAGAGTGACACATGCACTGTGCTTAAATGCAGTAACTGTCCTTGAGCTTGAATCACTCAAAATGATTTAATTTTGTAATCAAATTGCTGATACTAAAATCCAGTTTGTTAACAGAAGATTTCTCAAGGGCTGAATGAAATTTGAATGTTCCCGAAAGGATTGATTTGCCTCACCAGCTTTTCAAATCGTTCCCACGCCCTTGATAAGCATTTAAAGTCCATTGCTCTTACAACTGGAGAAACGTGTGCTTTCAGTGAGATAAGGATAATCTGCAGTTGCAGTGGACTCGCTCAAGGCCTCAGATGGTCTATTTTAACTCTGAGTGGAATCAACATGAAGGTCTTCATGCACTGTGACACACTCAGTTTCTGAGTCAGAGCGAGATCTTCTGTGGTCTGGTTTATATAGGACAGGGTCTATGCATGCACTGAACCCATGTGGTTTTGTTTAGTTTTTGGTAAACGCGCAGCAGTTAAATGAATGCTTGTCTATTATAGGATGTATGTGGTTGGTGTTTCTGCATTTGGGCAGTGGGCCACTTCTGTTCTCAGGCTCATCATGACCTACACATTAGTATGAGTAGAAAACATTATGTAATTATTTATTGTACATTTTTTAACCTCTTTCTCTTCTTTTGCATTTCTGCATAATTTAGGATTTTCAGGTCAGTTGTATATGTCCTCATGCTTCATGCTAAACATATGAATGATGATAAAGATTCATTACATGCTCAGCCTCGATCTCCAAAACATCAGGTGGCAGTGTTAGTAAAGATATCCTGGTTCAGAATAGCAGACTTTCCTCTTATTTTCACCTGTTCCTTTTTATATCATAACTGTATATTATGATGATATGCATTATTTACATGCAGTGCAGGCCTGAAACCATTTATTGTAATGATATTCAGCATTAATCACACACCACTGTAAATTTTGATGAACATAGATAACACTTTGTGTTTGTACATTGCTCAACAGGAAATAGTGGCCTACCAGAACCCAATGTGTCAAAAAATCTCTAGAAGTGTGAAGAGGCCAATAAATAAATTTCATTATTTTTTCCAATTACTGTCTTTTTTTTTTTTTTCAAAATCAATATTGGTGTTGTTATTAAAGACCCCCTGTTGAGAAAATCAAGTGTTTAATGTTATTTATATGTCTATGTTGTTTTAATATGCCTTAAGACAAACCGTGTGCAAATTCATGTATTCCTCCTCTTCTTCTTTTAAAAACAGTTCCTGGTTCAAGCATAGACCATACCTGTCAACACTCCCGTTTTTCCCGGGTTTCTCCCGTTTTTTAGCCCTATCTCCCGGACCCCTCCCGGTTTGTTATTTCTCCCGGGAAACTCCCGTAATTTGCATGGCCCAAACTCCTTTATGAATAATCGGACCAATATGTTTGTCTAATGTTGACCAGTTGCCAGATTGTATTAAATGCATTATATTCACACAATCCACAGACCATTTACAATTTCAACCCGTTTGTCACCTCAACCTGGCAACCTATAACACAGTTGCGCAGTCGCGGAAAGTTTACCCCAAAAAAACGAGCCGATAGACATGATGGCAGGTGAAGGTGGTGTCCCCGCAATGAAACTGAAGTACAGTTTGTAACGCGTTGCTTCAGGAAGATTAGGGATAGCTCACAACTGAAGTTATTGCATGCAGAGCGTTGGACAGACACACGGAGGCGATTGGCATCTCACAACTTGCACTTTATTCCCAAATCTAACTCGCATAGACCTATATGAATAAAACCAATATTTCCACTTCATTGTGTAGCGTTTAGTTTACCCAGTGGATAAGTTACTCTTAAAGGTTCTCTAAGCGATGTCGGGTGACTTAACTTCTTGTTGACGTTTAAACAAAGTATTGTCAAACAAAACGGAGGCTAGCTCAAGGGGGTAATCCATCGACCGGAAGTTGAAGCCGGCCGGGTGCCACCATGTTGTAGCAGAACTTCACTTGCGTTAGCATTTCCATTGACTCCCATTCATTTTGGCGTCACTTTGACAGCGAATAACTTTACATCTGAGGCGTCTAAAGACTCCATTTGTCCATTATTTATTTCTAAAGAAACACGACAATGTATAAAGGGCTCCATTACCTTCTATGTTACATTATGGCCCTGTAGAAACAGTTTTAGTAAAAATAGGCTAACGATTGCGTCATAACCACTCGACTCTCTGTCGCGCTGTACAGAAATTACCGTACAGACAGGAGGAGAAGCTCGCAGGCAATCGGGGGGACGTCCCATCAAGGGAGAAGCCCATAGATAATGAGTTCATAAAAGCAACGGAATACTTACTCCTGCTCACTCACGCCAAAGAACTCTTTGCTCAAGTTCCCCGTCTCTGCAAGATTAACGTTGGCAATTTTCACGCACAGCTACTAGAAGATTAACGTCTGTCAGACAGGTTGCTCACGTCATCAAGCTTAGTTTGAGTCGGTTTGAGTCTGCGCGTCAGGAACGGAAGTGCTCAGAAATCGCTAAAAATGGGCTTCAACTGTCTCAACTGAGTTCCAATGAGATGGCTCTGTCCATTTCTTATACTGTCTATGGGCTAGCTAGACCCTCCCTCCTCCTCATCCGCGCACTAACCCCCCAAATCCCGCCCCCAAGTCCTTCTTGTTGGTGATAGGCTGGAACTGTTTGTCATGTTTCGGGGAGCGGGTCGCTGCAGTTTGTTTTTGTTGCTGTTTGTGGAGCCTGGGCTGTCTACAGAGATCGCGTTTCTTTACAGTGTGTTCAGGGGACAGGCAGCCAGCGGTTAGTGAGGAGATGTTTGCTGTATGTGACAAAATATGTTTTGGCCTAAAAAACGCGTGACATCGCTTAGAGCACCTTTAACTGGTGTGATTGAGTGGAGGGACTCATTTGCATATTCATGAATCCCCATTATCTAAAATAAGCAAGTGTGGAGTTACATTTAAGCTATTTTAAGACATGAAGAAAATATTTTCTTCAAAGGAAACAACTTTAAATATGTAATTTTGATTATCAAAGATGAGATTTAGGGGATACATTTGATCATGCAGTCGAGAAATTGCGACGCAAAATATCCAAATATCGCAGAATAAGTCCCGCCTTCTAAATAAATTAGCCAATCGCCAATTTGGTACAGTTAGAAGTTACGTCGCCATAGAAACAGTGGCTTAGGACCGCTAAAGCTGGTCCAGTCTGAAATATACGCCTTTTTAACCACTGATCTATATAGAATGACATTATAGACTAGTCATTATATAGATCAGTGTTTTTAACGCTATTTCTGCATTAAAAACCCATTAATGGAACTGTTCATGTCAGATTTGGACTGGATTTCTAGATTATAGTTGAGACTGTATTAGTGATATTGATCAAAGATGCTTTTTCGACATATAATTTTATGGTGAAATGAAATAGTTCTAAAATAAGAACAAATAACTGTTACCAATAATTCAAATAATAATCTCTATAAACGGTGTATTGCTGAGCCAATGAAGAGTCATGCCGTCATCTCCTCTTCCTCTCTGTGAGCACGAGCAGACAGACACATTCAGAGAAACGCGAAGTTTTGTAGAGTGCTTGTTTATCCGGTTGAAAACACGTTTTCAACAGCGCTATGAGGACTTTATTTATCAGAAATCGTTCGGACATCTTTTGAGGAATATGATTTTAAACACTGCTTTCATCTGTCTATGCATTCTGATTCTGACCACAAATGGTAAGTCGGATTTAATCTCATGCAAAGCGAATGTAGTACAACAAATGTAGTATAAATACACATGCAAATACATTTCTACTTTTTATTTAGTTTGGTTTCAGTTAGAAACACCTAATATAACTTTTCAACTTGATTTAATAAAACATAATACATGCTTCCTATTGTATTTATTTGTTTGTTTGTTATGAAAAAAGAAAATTCTAAATTCATTCAAAATTCAATGTTTGACTTGTTTAATTTGAGTTAAACTATTTTAATTCAAACTGCACTCTATTTTTTATGCATATATAGTTTCAGGTGTGTTGGGTGATACGGATGAAGTGAAGTCAGTGTCAGTGACTGAGGGAGATTCTGTCTCTCTAAACACTGATGTTCAAGTACAGAGAGGGGATCAGATAATGTGGACGTTTGGACCTCAAAACACTCTAATAGCTGAAATCATTAGAAAAGACCAAATGAACTATATATTTGTCAGTAATGATGGAATATTCAGAGACAGACTTCAGATGGACAATCAAACTGGATCTCTGATCATCAGAAACATCAGATCTGAACACACTGGACTTTATGAACTACAGATCATCAGAAGCAGAAAAACACAGAAGAGATTCAATGTTACTGTCTATGGTGAGTATGAATCATATCACAAATGCTATAATTTCTGATATGATAAATAATAATTCAAATGCCCAAAATTGCAGCCAAAAGTACCTACACATTGTTTAAATAATTAATAAGATATGATATGCACGATAGCTGTTAAAATGATGAATCTGTATTTTAGTTTAGATGCAGGCATTTCTCTTTTTTTCAGCCTTGCATTCACATTTTTGGTTTCTTTTTCATTAGCCTTGCAAGAAAACATCTGCATCATGTTTTTTTTGTTATTGATTTTGGATAATTCTGATATAAAGCCTTCATAACGTTTAAAAAAAAAATCAAAACTTGCACCTTGGAACCTATTTCACAGTTTGTGTTCTCGAGCCACCCAACACTGCTGTTGGGCAAGTGAACGGCCGGAAGAACACATTAAAAGTTTTCTGTTTTCTGGAAAAAATGGTGTCGTGTAAGCGGCCCTAAGTTAATAACTAATGATCTTTACAATGGAAGTGAATCGATCAAAACTAACTTTAGCTGGACAGTAACTTTATTCTAGATCTGCTGTAAAGCCAAAACAATCTCTGTTACTTTAATTATCTATCACTGTAAAGCTGCTTTGAAATAATCTATATTGTTAAAGCACCATATAAATGAAGGTGACTTGACTTGACTTGACTTCATGTTCTTTCATGTTTTGCAGCTCCTCTACCCATTCTTAACATTTCCAGTTACTCTTTAAACTGTTCATCATCATCATCATCATCATCATCATCATCATCAAGATCATCATCATCAAGATCATCAGAGTCCAGATGTTCACTGGTGTGTTCAGCTGTGAATGTGAGTGATGTGACTCTCTCCTGGTACAAAGGTACCAGTTTATTATCCAGCATCAGTGCGTCTGATCTCAGCATCAGTCTCTCTCTACCTCTGGATGTGGAATATCAGGATAACAACACTTACAGCTGTGTGATCTACAATCCTGTCAGAAACCAGACCACACATCTGGACAACATCAGTCAACTCTGTCACACATGTGAAGGTACGTCAGCGATGGTATTAGTCTTATGAACTGTATTGATTGGGATATTTTGTAGGTTCATCTTTGTGAGCTATAACCTCAACACAATATCAGTATATTTGAGTATGGGTTGCATATTAGGTTTTACATTACTTTAAACACTTGGGGCCAGTTACATAAACATATTATGTTAACACAGTGTCTCTAGGATGAGCCACTAGCAGTTAGTCAAGGGGCAGGCAATCTTACTTTTTGCTATCAAATTAGGCCAATCTATGTTTTTCTGTAACATACTTAAAAAAGTTATGAACAGTCAGTCTTAAAGAAAACAATTTGATGACTAACTTGTAAGACTAGTCTAACAGTTTATGCAACCGGCCCCTGGGGTTCAAGCTTTCTAAACAAAGGCTGGTCAGCATCATGTCAAGCTGAATAGTTAAACTATTTTTAAGAGTTTCTCCAGTTGTGTAATATATGAAATGATCTCCCTGATTTGCTGTCTCAGATTTGAAGTCAGACTGGCAGGACTAATATAAACTACATACTGTTTTTTGTTTGTTCATTGCAGAACAGAATCACCATTCATATTTAGTGGTAGGTTTATTGTTATTGCTGACCATAATTGCAGTTTCTGGAGGGTTTGTGTTCTGGCACATCAAGAACCGTAAACCAGCAACACCAAGTGGTAAGTATTACTGCAGTTGAAATGAGTCTTTTGTGTATCACCATTTCAGGTTCATGTATAATTGTTATAGTTAAAATGTGATTATTGTTAAAACAGTTGAAACTGAAGAAATACATTATGCTACAACAACATTCTGTGCGCGTCATTTACAGAATACGGTAAGATACAGTGTTGTGTGTGCGTTGTGTCTCGCTGCCTCTCTGTAAAGCTCCGCACCAGTGCATTGATGGATCATTCATGATCATTCAGAAATCAAATCTCAGTGCCGGTCTGTGCTTGCTTGTTTCTTTTCATAGCCTAAGCAAATATGTGCTCTATGTTAAGATGGATTATAGATGATTTGGGATTTAATGCTAGTGATTCATTTAAAGACTTCATTTGAATCAGGACACACCCCTTTCTGCTTAACAGGGTTTGGCTATTTCAGTTACACCTGTATTACAGGTGCGCAAATCTTCACACATCTGACTGGAAAGAAATAGATTAGAATGACAAATTGTTCAAAAGCAACAGACTGAAAAGACGGCAGTTTGTCAGTTAAAATTTAAGAAACCTGTTCTACCTGGGATAAACAAATCAGTCCAAAAAAGAAAGAAAAAAAGCCAAATATAAAAACATCTGTTTTGAATAATCATGCAGTTTGTCCATGGGTTTTTGCATTGTTGTAAATTTCCCTGTAAGTTACTATGTAGTGATGTTAACACCTGCTGTTCACACTTGCCATACAAAGACACAGAATGGCGAAACATTAGCTGTTTATATTTACCAGCAGATGTTTAGTGAAGATCTGAAAGGACACCATTATTGTAATCACTATTATCTAACAGAAATGTAATATTATCAAGCTTAATTGATATTGAAATGACTCCCTTTGATTGAACACCAAGAGGAAGACTTTATTGCTGTTGTCTTTTGCTGCTTTACTGTATCATGTCTAAAATCTTGTGATTTGTGAGTTTCTTTGAATGTTAGTAGTGTGCATACACTTGCATGATCACATATCTGTGTGTGCAGATCATGTCATGTATGTTCTAGATTGACTAGATGTATGAAAAATTGGTTCATTTTTCATAGACATCTCAATTGTAAGATGTTCTGCTACCATTTTTTCTTTTGACATTTGTCAGTTTTGATGGATGCATGAACCATCTCATTCAGGGATTTGGATTCTGATTTTATAGGAAACACAATTGTTAGGCACAATGTCTCTTTCAGAGCTTCCTCTTCAGTATAAAATGACTATTCATTTACACTGAGCCACAAAAACAGTCATGTTCTGAACTTCTGCATTTGTGTCACGCAAAATAATGCATTAAAGTACATTTACTGACTGTAATGAAAAGTTGCTCTGGGTGAAATTTACAGGAATGGATGAACATCTTGTTTGGATTTATAGAGCGGATGTCACTGTTCTTGAAAGAGAAATTTCAGCCAAAATTACAGTTTGGGTGCAGAGCATCTTACTTTCCACTTTATTAATCGTGATAGATCAATGTTTTTGATGGATTTCTTGTAATTTGTCATCCTCTGAAATATTAACCTCTTTTTCCAGTTTTGCATGTGTTCCTCAACACTGTTCCTGATTTTACTTTTTGTGTTTTCTTACAGAAATGCAAGGAAGATGATGAAATAGTGTACTCAAGTGTTATGATCTAAGGAACAAAATTACTTTTAATATTTTGCCTACAATACTTCAGTCTTGTTGCAGTATAGATTAGTGTTTCTCAACTGGTGGCTTATGACCCAAATATTGTTCAGAGGGAAGCAATGCTGCATACAAATATAAAAATACTTCTAACCTTACTGTAATCATAGATACTGTTAAAAGAAAACTTGGACAGTTGGTTTGGAAAATGGATGAATTTAGAAACTAAAATAGTTTAATATTCAGCCAATTTAATGTTAATAATTAATATGCAGCTCACTGTAATACTATAACTTAACCGGTAGAAGTATTTCTAGTATTACTACTCTCACTTTAGTATTATTAACTATTTTTAATGTAAAATCTGGGTCTGGAAATTAAAACAGTTGAGAACCACTGAAGCAGAATGTAAAAATGTATTCTTTTTTAAGTTATTTATTTGCACACTGCCATTTCATTGTGTTATTGTCAGTTATGACCTGTAAAAAAAAGAGAATTCAATAACAGCTTCATAATCCCACAAGAACTGCCTATGAATGTTTAAAACCTGTCTAGACCTGAGATGATACTTGAGCTTGTGCTTCAGCTGCCTTAAAAACAACTGTCAGCGTGTGTATTTTACCATATTTCAGCATTATTTCATGAATATTGTACTGAATGGAATGCAACCGAATAAACTATTATATTTCACTTTAAGAAGCGTTTATTATTAAATCACTTTTCTTATACTATTTTCTCAAACATAAAACAATCTAGTCCCTGATAGCTTTTAACATAACAAACCCTAAAAAAAAAAAAAAAAAAAAAAAAAAAAAAATTAGTTCCATCCAGTTAACATTAAAACCAGCGTGCTTTAATCGAACTATCATATAGCAGATACTGCAGATTCCCTGCATGATAGGACGTGTTTCCACAGGTTTGGCTCTTCTCCAAGGCGGGAACACTGGAATGTTTTCCTCCCTCATTCTTTATCACTGCAGCCCCGTGAAGTCAAGCTCCCCCTCTTTGAAATATGGGAATAATAGGTGGAGCGATGTTCCAACCATACACTAACCTTACCCAAAACTTCCTCTACCTATTACATTCGCAGAGGTGGAGCTGGACGTCATTTGGCTCTGCACTGAGCACCACATGTCCAAATGGGTTGTATAAAAGGTCCATACCCAACCACAACTTTAAACTTCACCCCACTAATGTGAGGCTCCGCCTACATGAGGCACAGGCTCCTCCCACTTGAAGTGTCTGGCCTTCAGCGATACAGTATATTCTTGGCATTCCCTGCTTTTCATGCTGGAGAACTGTACTGAATAATATTTGTGAAACTCACAGGATTATGATTTACATATATATGTTTTTATTGTGTTCTTTCGGTCTAGTTTAGAGTAGAATCACTATTTCACAGAGATGCATTGTTGTAGCCACAGGACAAATGAGTTACACACCAGTGAATGTCATAGCAAAACCAATCCATCATTCAGAACAATAAAAACACCCAGAAAAGGAGTTGATTGAAAGAGCCAGAAACACTGTACACTAGCGACACCTGCTGGTCGAAATTGTAAATGCAACATGAACACAGCCATACCAGAGCCATTGGAAGGCAAGCCAGCAACCTTTAGCCAAAAAAAGCACTTTAAAAAAATGGATAATGAAGGAGAGGCAATACTTTCATTGGGAACTATATGTAGATTTTATCTTGATAAAATGCTATTTTTAAGAGAAGGCTGAGTAGGGAATGTCACGACAGGCAGGACTCCATGGCATTTCCACCAGCAAATGTGTAATAGTATTTAATAGTAGGCGTTGTGTATTGAGTGATATTGTATAATGTCTAAAGAAAGTAAACAATATTGATGTTGGCTTTCAAGTTTGACCAATTATAATAAAACTTGAATGACTGTGACTGCCATGCACTATGCTGATATAATGCAACTTAATGAATAAAGAGAAAATTATCATTTAATTATATATATATATATATTTATAGTCTTTAATTACAAAATTTATAAAATAATGATGTGTGATCTCTTTGGCTTCCAGGTTTCAACAAATAAATTAGACCTGAATTTTAATGATATATGACTGCTGTGAATGCCTAACAATGATAACACTTTTTAAGTGAATGAAGGTAAACAAAATATTAAGCTTGTAATAAATGTATTCTTTCTATGGCTTCCAGATTTCTACAATTAAATGAGTTAATTTTTTACTGACTTGCATCAGTGTATCATATGTATACCCAATAAAGCTGTCTTAAATGAAGATCCAAATCTGATCTCAAATGTGGTTCTCTAACAAGGTTAGATGTTATGGCAAGAAAGATGCGGGAAACGGCGAACAATCAACAATAAAAAAAAATAAAAAAACGAAAGTAAAGACAAAAACAAAACATCAAATAAAATCCAGTCCTGGCCTCTCTCATCCTTCACTGTCGTCGCTCCTCCTTTTAAGCTTCCACTCCTCCGTGAGAGATACGAGACCGGTGCGCCTCACTGGTGTCGCACATCAGTGATCCCGCCATCCGTGAGAGATACGAGACCGGTGCGCCTCAATGGTGTCACTCATCAGTGATCCCGCCATCCGTGAGAGATACGAGACCGGTGCGCCTCAATGGTGTCACTCATCAGTGATCCCGCCATCCGTGAGAGATACGAGACCGGTGCGCCTCAATGGTGTCACTCATCAGTGATCCCGCCATCCGTGAGAGATACGAGACCGGTGCGCCTCAATGGTGTCACTCATCAGTGATCCCGCCATCCGTGAGAGATACGAGACCGGTGCGCCTCAATGGTGTCACTCATCAGTGATCCCGCCATCCGTGAGAGATACGAGACCGGTGCGCCTCAATGGTGTCACTCATCAGTGATCCCGCCATCCGTGAGAGATACGAGACCGGTGCGCCTCAATGGTGTCACTCATCAGTGATCCCGCCATCCGTGAGAGATACGAGACCGGTGCGCCTCAATGGTGTCGCTCATCAGTGATCCCGCCATCGGCCTCGCGCCGCTCTCTCACGGCCCTCAGCCTCGTAGTGATTCATCCTCGTCCTGCTCCCCACCGTGGTTTTATGCGCACTGTAGTAACCAGTAATCTGCAGTTAACAAGCAATTCGCGTTTTTTACAGCTCGGCGAAGCTCATTCTACAAACATTGCAGTCTATTGAATCACTGCATAAAAGATAATAGTGATTAATAAATGTTGATTAAACATGGAGTAAAAGGATATAATAAGAAGGCAAAGGGAAGGCGATGGAGCATAAGAATCCACTCCTGTTCACTTTTATAAAATGTTTAAATATAAATAGATCAAAATACAAAAATCTTAATAAAGCATGATTTGGTATTATATCATGAAGTAAACATTTAAATACAAGAATGTAAGGCCGTCTAATTCGATCCAATGGCGGTACTCGATTAGAGGTGAAGGTCTCACGCGTGTTCCCTCTCTTCCCATGGCAAAGGGATTTTTAATTAAATGCAATACATTTTATTTTATGTATTAACTCGTATTATCTGACTCCATAAATGAAAAGTTTTTTCAATGATATCTGTGCATCATTAATTATACGTTAATGTTTGACTATTCCTTTTAACTCTAATGAAAACAAAGTCAAAGTCTGTTAGAATAATCAAATATAACAATTTATTATGTCAGGTAAATGTATTATTACAATTGCATAATCAATTGAAAGATAATCAATGCAAACCATCAAATGTTCTAGAACAAAGTGGAAAATCCTTTACCCGACATTATGAGACATGAATGAGTCTCAACGACACAGCATGCACGGGCTGATCTGATACAGAAAAAGCAGCCCTGAGCTCTCGTTGCATTTTTCTTATATAGCCAGACCTTATTTGATATGTAAAACATAAGTTTAGTGGAAATTTACTGTATTCCCCCTCCATACTTACTGGGGGTAGAAGTTTGACCATCTGCTCAGAACAGTGGAAATTAGCATTCATGAATTTACACCTTTTGGGAGTGCCTAGAGACCACATTCCTCTGTGTGCCAGTTATTCCTAAACTCTTAAAAACCTTATTACCTTTTTGTTTTACTTCTTTGGGAATGAGACATTTGTACCCGTCACATTGAGACCTTTAAAATCATTCTAAACACAATCCTTAATGATAATCATTCACATTAAAACCATATAAAATCTTGTGTGAGTTTGGGTGATCTTTGCAAGAGTAGGTGATGCGGGGTGTGTGTGTGTGAGAGGTGTTCAAATGTTAATTTGGAAGCAAGGGCCTTTGTCTTATAGACCTGTGGTGAGGTTGATATCTTCAACCAGTTCTTTCAGTCTTAAAGTCGGCATGAAACGGAAGTTGAGATTGTCATTTTTTCCTTGTTGTGACGTATATCCGAGTGAAACGGCTTTTGAAATTAGAAAAAAATGTAGGGCGGGGCTTGATTTCGTCCTTCGGGAATTGATTGGATCGTTGGAGGTTGGGCGTTGCAAACAAAATGGAGGCAGATTTGAATGTATCTTCTCGAGAGGCGTTGCACCGATAGCCGCACCCTCATCGGCTTTGGCCGCACCCTTTCGCCATTGCACGTGACCGAAAGAGAAGAGTGGTCGTTTCGAGGGGGAAGGGAAGGGTAATGTATTTGATTAAAGATTATAACGGTCAAATTTGATTTCATGCCGACTTTAAAAGAACTTCTTAGATATTGTTGATTTGGGAGAAACTCATGTTGATCTCGGTAAAGAGGGACTCTGTTCACTGTAATAATTTTGAATGTTTCATTGTCCTGTCACTTGTTGTGGCTGGTTTGGGCAGATTTATATAGAAGAGATAGATTTGACTGCTTAGTTTTATTGTTTGGTGAGGACACAGTGTTGCATTTTGAATGTGATGGATCCGAAGATGAATTCAGACATGATTTCTTGATTTCAAACATTTGTTTTTTGTATGATTGAGTAGAGAAGATGAATGAGCGAAACTCTTCCCACACGGAGGGCAGTGATACGGTTTCACTCCAGTGTGGATCCTCTCATGTGATTTCAGAGATCCTGAGTCAGTGAAACTCTTGTCACAGTGTGAACACTTGTAAGGTTTCACTCCAGTGTGGATCCTCTCATGTATTTTCAGATATACTGAACATGTGAATCTCTTGTCACAGTGTGAACACTTGTAAGGTTTTTCTCCAGAGTGACTTCTTTGGTGCAGCTTTAGTTCAGCATCTCTAACAAAAGTCTTCCCACAATCAAAGCACATGTGATCCTTCACACCATTGTGTCTTTTCTGGTGTAAATTTAGAGTACCCATCTGACTAAAACTCTTTCCACACAAAGAACACGTGTAAGGCTTCTCCTGTGTGTGAACTTTCATGTGGTCCTTCAGCGCATCTCTCCTAAAAAATCTTTTACCACACTGATCACAGGTAAACGGTCTTTCTCCAGAATGACAACGCAGGTGTATTTTCAAAGTGCATGCTTTTCTGAAACTCTTCCCACACTGATCACACGTGTGCGGCTTCTCTCCAGTGTGGATTGTCATGTGTTCCTTAAGGGATCCGTTTTTTGTGAAACTCATCCCACACTGATCACATGAGTACGGCTTCTCTCCAGTGTGGATTTTCAGGTGTTCCCTAAAGGTTCCTTTAAATGTGTAACTCTTCCCACACTGATCACATGTGTACGGCTTCTCTCCAGTGTGGATTTTCATGTGATCCCTAAGGACTCCTTTTACTCTGTAACTCTTCCCACACTGACGGCAGGTGAAAGATTTTTTTTTGCCTCTTTTCAATAAATTACTTTCAGTCTGTGAGCGACTCAAAGATTTTTCACCAGTTTTGACATGATGTTGTTTCTCCTCTGCTTCACTCAGTTCTTCCCTCTCCTCATGGTCTTCCATCAGGTCTAAAATCAAAGTAAGGAAAGGTTCATTTTCAGTAAAACAAAAAAAAAATAGAGAAATGTAAAGGGAAAGACACAAAGGTGAACCATGATGTAATATCAGAAAGAATGTAACTGCTATACAATTATTATTTCGATGCATTAATGTTAGAGATCGGCCAATAAATGCCATTATCAATATTATTTTTTCAGATGGTCTATTTAAGCTTCTTTTTTTTTTTATCTGACATCCATCGCCAAATCGCTTGTAGGGTCACAGTGATCCTGGAGACTATCAGTGTCTCACGCCATAGGCTGGAAAACACCCTGGATTGATTCACACTAGGGATATAGTGTTTATGTAATGAAAACATATCATGATTATAGTGACCCAAATTGACTGCATTTAGCCGACATTGTGGTGTTATCTAGCATAAGGCATTTCACGAACTATTCGTGTATCTTTCACAATCAGCAATGTCAACATAGGTGAATGAATGATATGATAACGAAAACGTTTAGACAATTTCAGTGTAACAGTAAGACCGTAGGAAGTAACATTACTGTACTGAATGTACTGAATGTGTCTGGAAATGTGTATTATAAACAATATGATAGTAGTGGGATGAGTGACGTTAGACAGTAGATCTAGTACATAAAATAAAAGTTACATCCTAAAGCACCTACTTTTTGTTATCCTGGAACAAGTCTTTTGTATTCATTTCATGTCTCATGTATGTTGTAGTTTACCTTGCTATTTCAATACAGTTTACCTTGCTATTTCATTACAGTTTACCATTATTTATTTCAGCATATCTGAAAACTTGTAATTTATCACAATAAAAATAGCGGAGGTCTCTCCATAATTCAAATGCTCTGCTGATGTTGATCCGTGTTTTCGTACCGAAGTTGATCCGATTCACGTTTGGCCTGACGAGCTTCAGCAGATAAAACTTTTTTTTGTTTTTTATATTTATGTGGAGTTTGTGTTGGAGTCTTTATTGAGCTGGAGGCAGGTTGTTTTTTGGTGTTATCAGACTCCACGTAGTTAGCTGCAGTGCCGTCGCATAGACTCTATATAAAAAGGAGAGAGGCTCGGGAGCGCGCATGCACGTCACATCCGATGGATTTCACGGTAAATCCGACCCGGAGCCTTCACATAGAAATAGGAATACTGGCCTTCAGAGGTAATAGCAAAACCCGACAAGTGGATCATTGTAATGTGTGATTACAACCCCTTCACACACAGGCAATAAAAAAAGGATTCATTTTAGAAGAAAAGCTACATATAGCACCTTTAGTGTCGACTGTAGACGCTTGGGTGTCGATTGGAGACGCCCCAGGTAATTAGGTTCCAGGTACGTAAGAAAAATCTACAAGACCAAAAACACAAATACATTAATAAATGATGACATAATTTTTATTTTTGGGTGAACTATCACCTAAAAGCCAGTAGTCCTACATTAGGCTTGCAGACTCCATGTTACAGCTAATGCTGTAAGATTGTATGATTGTTTTATCTTAAACATAAAATAAACTGATCCTGTTCGATCAAGGTATGCGTCTTTTCTTACTTTTTTCAGCATACATTTTTCATCTTGCATCAAACTTGCATTGGAAATATAGAGATGGGTTTTGTTTTAATGTAACGTTACCCAAGTGTATCTTAAAAAAAAAGAGCTTAATATACAGGTCTGTGGCTCTTAAAGGACAAGTTCGGTATTTTACACTTAAAGCCCTGTTTCAAGATCGTTTCTGATTAAATAGAACGGTTAAGATTAAAATTTGGACACATGCTGCTGTCCCGAGAAATTTCGGTTTCTGTGGTTGCACCTCCCCCACCTCTACAATGGTTTCATAGGTGCACAGAAACAATCCTTTCTAAAACGCATTAAACTTTAGTTTACAAAGACGTGAAACTCACAGAGTGGTCTGGGGCGTTCACTGATATGCTCACACAAAAATTGCTGCAAAAGATGCTTTCCAACAGGTTTTATCGTAGTTTTTGTCCAAGTCAAGTCAAATGGAGTTGTTCAAAAACTACGACAAAACCTGTTGTAAAGCATCTTTTGCAGCGATTTTTGTGTGAGCATATCAGTGAACAGCCCTGACCACTCGGTGAGTTTAACGTCTTTGTAAACTAAAGTTTAATGCGTTTTAGGAAGGATTGTTTCTGTGCACCTATGCAACCATTGTAGAGGTGGGGGAGGTGCAACCACAGAAACTGAAATTTCTCGGGACAGCAGCATGTGTCTAGCCTGGATGCCAGCCCGAACCCCGCCCACAACATTTTTGGGTCGGGAAGTTCGGTCTGGACTCGCTCCATTGAGGAGTAATTATGATCGGTTCAGAAATCGTCGGGCCAATCAAATTGCCAGGGCGGGCTTTATACGATGATGGACAGATGATCTGCAGTTACGTAATCATCACTTTATCAAAGAGCGCTTGGGTTGAACTGGTTTCCCTCAAAGATGACTGCAGCTGGAGAACTGAGATGTATAGATTCCGCTATCGTGTCTGTTATAAAAGAAATCGACAGCGCATTCATTTTAAAAGACGAACAGAGAACTGCAATCAAGGCATTTGTCGATCGGAAAGATGTGTTTGACGTAGAGTTGTGACGTTCGCGAACGAACCGATTCTTTTGAACGGCTCATAAACATGAACGATGGGAGCCGAGTCGCGGCTGGAGGGGAGCCGTTCTTTCTGTCGTTCTTTTTTTCCTATGCGTGTTTCACACAGATGCACACAAATTAGCTCCTCAGTTATAGTGGAAGGGGCGCACTCAGCGCAGGGGTGCCACTGCTACTGCCTAGCATGATAGTTGTGCACGCGCTGTCGCGCGCGCATCCTTTACGTGAGTACTCCAGTGAAAAAAAAACCTACGTGCCTCTGTCATTGGGTAGGAGCGGAGCCAATGACTTGTGCACGCTGCCGTCACATGGTTACTCCAGTAAAAAAAAAAAACACACATGCGAGTGCCTCTCAGTGCCAACGTCATAGCGGATAGCGGGTCGTTCGAAGTTCGAACTAAGAAGACACACACGTGACACGTCTGAAAATGAGCCAGAGGAAAAGGAGCAGCATTTGGGTGCACTTTTCTCACGAAGAAAACAGTAAGGCTAAATGCAGCATTTGTCACAAAGTAATTTCATTTAAGTCTGGGTCAACAAATAATTTACACCGGCATTTGAAGACTCAACACCCAACACTGCAGCTCACAGGTTTGAGAGCAGAGCCAGACTCAGACAACAACAGTGACACTGATGTGTCCATTGCCTCCTCTGCCTCCACATCAAGTGCAACTGCAGCCACAGCAGCCTCTGACCCCACTGGGCCCACCACATCGCCTGGCCAGGCACGACCAAAAAGAAAGCAGACATCCATCAGTCAATATTTACCTCCTGTCTTGACCCCATTAAGACAGGAGAAGATAGACGAAGAGCTGGCAAAGATGATAGCCACTGACTTCCAGCCTTTCTCAATAGTGGAGGACACAGGATTCAAAAAATATTCACAGGCGCTCAACCCCTCCTACATTCCTCCAAGTAGGAAGACACTAGCCCAGAAGGTCACGGATATGTATGACACGGAGACAGCATCTTTGAAGAGAAGGGTGTCAAAAGTACCAGCTGTCTGTTTAACCACAGATTGTTGGACTTCAAGAACGACAGTATCATATATGTCTGTAACCTGCCATTTTATCGAGGATTTCCGTGTGGCCTCCTGCCTCCTGGACTGTTTTGAATTCAGTGAGCGGCACACAGCAGACAACATTGCACAACAGCTGCTTAGTGTTGCAGCAGAGTGGGGGGTGGACAAGAAAGTAGTGTGCTGCCTAACCGATAATGCGGCAAATGTTACTAAGGCTATAAAAACCATTGGATGGATGCACCTACCATGCCTGGCCCATACTATTAACCTGGTGGTAAGAGATGCCCTGCAAGTTTCAAAGCCCATCATTGATAAGGTGAAAGAGGCAGTGGAATACTTTCACAGAAGCACCGTGGGGGCACAAAAACTGAAGGAGACTCAACTACAAATGAAGATGGAGGAGCTCCGACCGAAACAGGATTGTCCTACAAGGTGGAATTCCACCTACTACATGTTGAAAAGCTTTATTGCCAGTAAAAATGCCATAATCTCCACCCTGGCCGTCACCAATGCACCTGTCCGCCACCTGTCCCAGGAGGAATGGACCACAGTGCAAGAAATGTGCACAATCTTGCAACCATTTGAGGAAGTCACTGTGGAACTCAGTGCAGAAAGGTATGTAGCTCGGTTGCACAGCAGTATATTTCTTTAGCATGCATGCATAGTACCTGATAGTAAATTATGAATATTTTATACCATATTAGAATTATATCTATTATATCTGTGTAATACACTGGAATATATATCATTGTCAGTAGATTTATGTAGCCTGCATGCCAGTTTCCTGATAAAAAAAATATGGATATTTGATACCACAATTATATCTGTTTAATACATTGTAATATTTACCATTGTTTCAGCTTTAAAATTGTAACATTAAAGTTTTTTTTTTTTTTTTTTTTACCAGCTACTTGACAGCCTCGAAGGTCATAGTGCTGGCCAGGGGACTTCAAAGAGCCACCGCTGATTTCCGGCGAAACACTACAACAGCGGCAGCGCAAGGTGTGATCGACAGTCTGTGTGCGAGTATGTCATCGCGATTCCACAAGATTCATGCCAACCACATACTAGCAGAGTCTGCTGCACTTGACCCGCGCTTTAAGAGGATGGCCTTCCCTGATGGCAGAACAGCAGATGAGACGTTTCAAAGGCTGTCAACTGCAGCAGCAAGAATTAGCAGTGGCACATCCATCCAACAGCAACCAGCTGTGGAAGGACTGGAAGGAGCAGGCAGTGGTGCTGGATCAATAGTTTGGAGCTATTTCCATGAGGAAGTAAGGGTGGCAACAATAATTCACATTTTTGTCTCTAAAAATCTCTAGAATGAAATCAGTTTAATCTGTACATACTGCACATACTGTACATATGCAAATCTACTATTGTCACTACTAATTAAATGCTAAACTGCATTTCATTACTCTGTTCTCTTACACTGTGTAATGACAAAAGTTGAATCTAATTTAATCTAATCTAATCACATAAAAATTGTATCTCCCATTGTTATATCTCCCACCCCTATGAGCAGGTAGCCGGAACAGTGGAAGCCAGGAATCCAACCGCCGATGCTGTCATGGAAGTGCGAGCCTACCTGGAGGAGCCTCTTCTTCCAACACATGAGGATCCCCTCAAGTGGTGGGAGAGTCGAGCCCCTGTTTACCCCAGGCTTAGCAAGCTGATGGCCAAGAAGCTTTGTGTTGTGGCGACATCAGTTCCCTCTGAGAGAATATTCTCGAAAACTGGACAGATAATCTCAGAGAGGAGAAGTCGCCTTAAGCCCAAAAAGGTCAGAGCTCTTGTCTTCCTTAATGCAAATTTGCCCAAGGACAAGAAAGAGATGCAGAAAAAGCCATAAAGTAAGGAACTGCTTTGTATTTATTTACATCGCATTTTGTGTTCATGTTCATGTTATTGT
Organism: Rhinichthys klamathensis goyatoka; assembly: GCF_029890125.1. Lineage (NCBI taxonomy): Eukaryota > Metazoa > Chordata > Actinopteri > Cypriniformes > Leuciscidae > Rhinichthys > Rhinichthys klamathensis. The sequence continues at coordinate 1,096,222 of NW_026607141.1, read as the reverse complement.
ATCTACAGTATATATTTACAACTTTAAATATTTTTTGTTTTTTATCAAAATGTTCTTGTGATAACAATGTTCTTGTGTGGAAGTGTTTGTAGTAAAAGCTGTTTTGCACAGAAATTCATTGCAGCCGGCTTTGTTTTTGATGTTTATTTGTGAGTAGGTATTGTATGAATAACATAAGTCAACATAGCTTTACACATGCACACACTTTGTACTAAAGGTAAATCCAAAATAGTGATGTCACTTTCTAAGCAGAGGGATGTTGTGCAACCCTATGGAATATAGTCCACACATGACAAATGAGGTAATAATCAATATTTCAGAATAATTCAAACTCAGATATTGGTGTGTGATATCTGAGTTTTAATTATTTGACTACAAATCTCACCTCATCATTCCTCCCAGTGATTATTTCCAGGATAAACTGAGATGCCCCCAAAGCTGACTTCTTAAAACTGACTAAATATTTAAAAAGAGCCAAAAGAGCCGTTCTTTTGAACGGCTCTTTGAAAGGAACGGATCGCAAAGATCCGGATCCCCTCAAAGAGCCATAAATCCCATCTCTAGTTTGACGTCCTTCCTACGGGATTCGGCAAAAGTTTAATTTATCAGCTGGCTCCGATGGTCACTAAGAAGATGGGACACAATGAAAACCCTGTGGTCGTTGTGGTTTCTCCTTTGGTCGCACTCATGGAGGACCAAGTAAAAGAAGCAACAGTTGTTATTTTACTTCTTCCAGCGTGCGTGCATTTAAATTCTGTAGTTGACAACTGTGCTATGCAAAGTAGTTGACTTAATGCGTTGCTCTGATTGGTTGTAGGTCTATCCAATTGAGTGCAGAGGTTTTTTTTTTCCTGGTTCGGTTAAGACACGCCTCATAATCAAAGCCCTATGGAGCAGTATCAGACTCACATTCTGACTAGAATATGAGTATGACGAAGTCAGGCTAGCATGTGTCCACATTTTAATCTTAACCGTTCTATTTCATCAGAAACGATTTTGAAACAGGGCTTTAAGTGTAAAATACCAAACTTGTCCCTTAAATTCTTGGCTATAGCCAAGTGGTTATATAACCACTTGTAAACTTATGTTCACCAATTATATTATGTGGGGGTTAAATGACCAAATATGGAAGTTGAAGATAATTCGTCTGAAACAACATCATCAACTCTTATTGATTCGAATTGCATCGCTGTTTTGACCATCTGTTACATATAGCCACTTTGATATAGCGGTCTGTCGCGCTAACCGCGAGCACCCAATCTAACTGTACTCAGCAGCACTGAACTCATGACAATAAACTATTAATAAAGTAAAAAGAAATGCCTTCGACACATAGGCTACATTTGTATTATGTATATCAGTGTTTATACTCAAAGTGTGTAATGTGCATTTTGTTTCAGTTACCTGAAAAGAAGTATGATATAGTTGGGAAAGAATGCTGATGTGACGGCTTCCCGTTGCTGTATTTACTACGAATGAAGCACATCACAGGCGCACGCCCAACTGAAGCAAGGAATGACGTCATGACGCCGATATGCCAAAATAAAAGAACTTATTTATTAACACTCTTTTTTTCACATAAAGCACAAATAAGAAATTAAATAATATTTAGTAGTATTAGAAAAATAACATTTAACAATTTTATAATGAATTTGAAGAAGAAATTGTACAAACGTGTAGGCTATCTTCAAGGAAAGGGAAAGAAGACTTAAAAAACATACCACACACAACAGGGCTTAAAAAATTGAGAATATAACCAACTTTAGCGGACATTTATACCCACGTGAGTGCGGATTTCAACGCTGTTTGTCACTTTGCCTATAGGCAAATATATTATAATATATTATATACACTATAAATAAGTGACAAGTAGTAGGCCTAGCAGCTACTCGCCCTGTTGTTAATTTGGTTGCCATGACTTCGCGTGGGACGACGTCCTGTCAGTTGCTCGAGAGGGAGGGGATGACAGCTTATTTGACACATAAAAGTCTTATTCCGTATTGAACTGATACGGAACGCACTTTGTTCCGTATTTTTGAGAATCAATTTCAGTGCAAATCCATGACAGACACATATAGCTTCTAAAATATAAATGTCAGACAGACTATGAATGAACGAAGACCTGCTATAATGGAAAATTCGGGGACCTGGCGCCCCCTTGGCTGGCTCTGACGTGTAATGACGTAGAGTTGGCTCATTGGTCGCACGCAGCTCGCACGTCAGAGGCGCCCGCGCCATTGGTTGTGCTGTTGCCGCTGCTTTCCACTGCACACGACAGATCGCATACGATTGTCGTATTTCGCCTCCTAGTGTCAGTCGAACGGAACTTTGAAATTGGTCGTGAAGCAACCGTTAAGTTACCCTCGGATATTCACAATGGTTAAATTAATGATTTTTAATGAATGTGCTGTAATGCATGCATGAATATCCACACAAAACAAATGACCCTCAATACATCTAAAATAAAAACATTGTAGATTTTATAGAGCTAATCGATATAATTATTGATTTAATAATTTTTTTTTTAAATCTGCCATAATTATTAATAACCGTCATTTGACAGAAATAGCGTTTACAGAATAAAAATGATGCACTTGTTTATACAAAAACAGGTAATTGGTGAAATGTGCTGTCAGTTATTAAAATTGCATATTACATGTGCATCAGACACCTGTGTGTGTTTACAGGGGATTCACGAGAGAGACGGACATTTTGCAGGCCATGCAGCAGTGAAGAAATGGACCAAAACAGTGGAGATGTAAGCTGCGCATCCCAAATAAGGGGAGTGGCAACGCTATTAGCGTCCACAGTGTTTTACTCATGATGTGCCGGGGAAGAGAAACACCTGTGTTGCATTAGCAATCAGGAATCAAAGTTATAAAGGTACGATGTATTTGTTGTTGTGCTGGGGGGTTTTTCTGTGGCTGCTGCTGAGTTCCTCGCCGAGGCTACCGTGCCGGGACGTGGGTTGGAGATAGACGCGTGCGAATAGCGACTGGGAGGGATATTGTGCTGGGGTTTTCCCCTCTTAAGTTTGGCGGCCGCCGTTGATTTCCTTGAATGCGGGAACCCACGTCCGGTAGCGGGTAAGGAAGCCAGCAGTACACTCTCATTTGATTGTGGTTGATGTCTGTGTTGGTATTGTGTTTTTTCGCCGGGGAGGCCCTAATTTATGTATGCAACTATTGGTCCCCCGGCGCCATTTGTGTGTAAAGTGAGCGTGTGTGTGAGTAAGAGTAGAACCTGTAAATCACCCTTATTACGAGTTGGGGTGGTTACAGATCTCTTCCTCTATGCAGGGGCGCAACTACCCCGTGTCAGAGGGGTATGCAGCAACAATTTTTGCGCCTCTTTTAGTTAGTGTCTGTCTACATTACACTACTACATAATAATATAATATTAATCCCATGATAGTAATAGCCATAGGCCTATATTGTAAAACAAATGCACTGAAAAATAAAGGAAACTTTCATAATTAGTTTTGTACTAATTTCTATACTTGAAAGATATAAGCACATGATGAAAAAAATGATGTGTGTCAGAAAAAAAAACTAACACTGACTTTTTTTGACCAATGCATTACACCGGCACCCAGCGCCGCCAATTAAGCAAAAAAAAAAAAAAAAAAAAAACCGAATGGGCCGCCGATGTACGAGTTTTATGGGCCGTTAAGACAAAAAAAAAAGTATGAGATGTATCGGCCGAAAAAACACATCGGCCTACCGGGAATCTCCCGGTAGTCCCGATGGCCACAGAGATATAGATAGCCTACATGCCTGGATGTCATGTCACACTTTAAATCCTACCTGGTGGCTTTCAGCATGCACTTATTTAGCTGCTGTCGCATCAGTTGACATGCCATCTCATTTTCCCCCTTTCTTTTTCTATTTTTAGTCCCACAGCATTTTGTTTTATCCATCTTTTTCGACGACAACTCACTACTCGTACCTGCTCGCTCAGCGCTCACGGCGCCCCCGCCCGCTCGCGATATCACCCCGCCCCCCTTCTCCATGAGGGCGCCTACTCTAGCCTGTTAGTCCTCTAAAATTTTATATAACAAGAAATGCAGAAATTATTTTAAAAACGCACAACAGCAGTACAATATATATATATATATATATTTTTTTTTTTATGAATTAATTTTTTTTTTTTTTTTTTTTTTACCATCGCTTCGGCGCCCCCCATGGTGCTGCGCCCCTATGCGCCGCATATAGCGCATACCCACTTTTTGCGCCACTGCCTCTATGATCTAGTTCTTGTTCCTTTGCACCTTGACTTGCACTGGGCTTTGGCTGTAAGTAATTTATGAATAGTAATGCCTTTGTAACACATTGTTTCCATATTTATACTGTATGATTAAAAGTGTAAAAATTTTATATTTACCTTTACACTATTTTTTTTTACCTTTGACCTCCATTGCTTATCACCAGGTAATTTATTTCCAGTGCTATGACTCCATGGTCAGAGACATGATGAGATCTGCCAGATATTGTTGTGAGTTATGTCCAATTAGAACTTTGGTTTTAACCTGAAACGGCTTTGAAGGCATGTATGCATGTCTCGTGTGATTATTTAACAGGAAATACCTCATGGAGGAGAACAAAATCAAAAAAGCCTGCTGCTTTGAGGCTTCCAGATGGACCATCGGCCGAATAAGAACCAACGTATGCATGCCCTCATATAATAAGTTATACAAATATTCTTTAAACTGTGCCCTTTTGTTTACCGTTATACTTACTTGGAATTTTGTTTCTAGGCAATTCCCAAACAGCCAAATGGAAATGACTGTGGTGCTTTTATCTGCAAATATGCAGACTTCCTTTCTCAAGGAAAGCCACTTACTTTCAGACCGGTACATGACCAAGCTAAGCTACAATATTTATATTTCTCACAAACCTGATTCTTAACACTTGTTTGACTTTATGGTAACACTTTAGAATACTGTTTCTTACTTACTGCATAACTAATAAGGAATTAGGTCATTCTTTATTAACGCTTAAGTCACTACTGTTAACTACTAAGGAAGATGTGTTAACTAATCAGTATGTAATATAATTTTATGATTGTGTTAATATCTGTCTGTTTGATTACAGGTGCTGTGAGAAAAAACTCGGTGACGCGGTCAGCCACAGATGCGGAGGTCACCAAGCATGCTATCCTCCATCCACACAAACTGAGTAATAGGAGAAATGATTACATTAAACCATCTTTTTATTGAACTTCTTGTTGTTCACCAGTTATTCATTTTCTGATATTTTAGCTGTACATAGTGCTGTATTTCATTGAAGTTGTAGCCTAATAGATCAAATATGTTATGTTTACACCGACCTAGGCCTATAAAGCACTAAATTAGGTTTTGACCACAAAATGAATGTAGATTAGCCTGGCCCACAGAGGCTACTTAACAAACCAGAATAGGTTATAACCTATAACTTTCCATAAATGTAAATTTTATATTTCCATTGAGTAGTGATTACTTTTGTACAGTAAATTGATGTCTTGTATCGAAACTTTTATGTTAGGCCTATTTACAATATTGTTAGGTTAAAAATACAAGGCGATGCAGATTTAAGCTTAGGTCTATATTGCTGTAGTAGCCTACTAGCCTAGGCTAGCCCTATAGTTTTTGGTTTTATCCTATAGTTTAGTTTATCCTATTTTATCCTACAGCAAGAACAGAAGGGATTTTAAAAATTAGATAAACGGGTCCAAAACGGACCCGGGCCAGATGAGCCAGAATTTTATGAGTCCGTTGCGGGTCCGCGGCGGATGTATGTATCAATTTGCGGGTCCCAAACGGACCCGCCGCAGAGGTAAGGTTTTAATGGCGGATGCGGAGCGGATGCAACGCGGAGCCACTGCGGGTCCGCGATCCGCCTCCGTTGCGGATCCGTCACTGCGAGCAAGTGGACGCCGATACGGGTCCGTTTCGCGGGTCCGTTCCGGAAGCCACGATACCTCCGCGGCAGATCCGCCGCGGAGTCCTTTTGCTGTGTGGGTTATCTTAAAGGAATTCTATCATTTGACAACTGCGTGTTGATGTTTGATGGTTTTATTGTTTATTGTGTTTTGTCAGTAAAGCCGGCTTATTTTTCCATTTCTACCAGAAAGACTCGGGAGAATAAATACTGTAACAATAATACATTTATTGATAGCCCAGCAAGCAATAAAGTTCTTTGGCGTAGGCCCCGTCCATAGCTCGCAATCCGAGGGTCCGGACTCTGCATTTCCTACTTGAAGACGAAGGCAGGGGCGCAGCCGACCCCCTGTGAGGTATAGGAAGGGACCATCCTGGTGGTGGTGGGGAGGATGGAGGGGAAGGGACCATCCTGGTGGTGGTGGGGAGGATGGAGGTGAATGAAAGCGTCAGCATCTGCGAACTCAAACATGTGTAAGTACTGGTGTTTTATACCGCAAGTCTTAAGCCTGGAACACACCAAGCCGACGGTCGGCCGTCGGGCAGTTTTTGTGCGTCGGCCGACTGAGTTTCCTCGGTGTGTTCTGCACGGTTCCGTGCCGTCGGCTGAAATTGGTCCTCGTCGGCTTTGTTTCGGCCGATTCGAAATGTTGAATCGGCGTCGGGCCGTCGGTGAAAGAGGGAACTCTGATTGGCTGTTCAGCTTAGTGAAAGAGTCAATGCACGAGAATAATAGCAAAACAGCGAGCAAAGAAGTCAAAACTCTACAGATAGAAGGCTGTTCTTATGTTACGTCATCTTACCTGAGTGTTCCCTGCCGAATATTTCAATATTAACACGAGCGGAGTGGAATAAAGAAAGTGTTTAGCAGGATTGATATTTAAAACGGTAAGCACGCACTGCTTTGTTTATGGTTTGTGTATCTGCAGCCGACAGCGTCGGTTTCCCCTTTTTGAATGACGAATATAGAGAATATATCTGAAGAAATAGACAGTTGTCTCATTTACATGCAGGCGCAGAACGGAGATATATCCAGCTGCAGACCCGCAGCACCACCAGTTTCAGAACCCCAGTGCCAGAACCCCAGCGCCAGAACCGGAAGTGAGGGAGGGGCGGAATTATTTACAATGACACAAGCATGGTTATTTTTGCAAGTATTTAAAATTGTTGCACCTTTTAAATAATATTTAGGGTATGTTTTTGTTACACAGTGAGTCACTGCTCGTTGTATGAACTATAACTGGTATGTGACAAATAAAGAGCAAGCTCGTGTTGTTTGAAGACGTGAGAGTGCGCGCGCGCGCGGCCAGCGCTCTCTCTCTCTCTCTCTACTCTCTCTCTGCTCGTTAAGCGCCCTGTCATGCGCAGCAGTCATTCTACTCTACATCACTCACCGATCAAAATAGGCTTTGGCGGGACAAAAATTTGCTTTGGTGGCCGCCAAAAAGCGGACGATCTGACGGGTTTTAGAAGATTAAATACAACCCGAAACTAAAAAACAGACCCGACCTCTATTTGAGACCGGCCTTATATTTACCCAGACCAGCCACACCAGGCGTGTAAAGAGACAATCGTCTATTTGGGACTCGGCTATTATTTGAAGTACGGTACATTTTTATTGTTTCTTTTAAAACAATGCTGGATTTTCTCTCTCTTTTTAGATTTTTGACATTATTTTACATAAAGAAAAATGCATGCTGCACATGTTCTTGTGAAATAAAGTATATTTTATATAAAATGCCCATAAGTTTCAAGCATTATTTTTCACCATCATGATCAGGAAGTAACTCTCATAATACAATGAAACGGATAACTATATAGAATTATATTACACAAAATCAATGTTTTAAAATGCTTATTGTACTATACCAGATTAACTGAACTGAAAAAAATCGACGTTGATAACGTGTTGTTTATGACAATTAAAAGTAAATTACACTAAAAATTTTAATTACAAATATCAATATAGCTTTTTTTAAGCAACACAAAAATTGCGCTTGTTACGCTGGCAGTTTCGATGACGTCACTGGCATGGTAGGACACGCAAAGGTGCATAGGCAACAGCTGTAGGTCCTAATAGGCCTTTTTCACGGAAGTTAGAGCGCACATCCGGTTCAGCGATTGTTGTGTAAAGCGACTTCCGGTCGAAACAACAATGGCTGAAGCAACATCGAGGTGTCACTGTAGCGTCCCTCATTGCACAACTAATAAGCAGCGACAACCATATTTGAGTTTTCATGCTTTTCCAAGCGACGACTGTCAGACAAAGAAGTGGATGCATGCTATTAGACGCGTAGAAGGCCCACTGTTTAAGATCCTTAGAGGCAGCACGTTTGTTTGTAGCCGGCACTTTACCGACGCTAATTACACTGCCGCTACTGGTCGTAAGCGCCTCAGAAAAGGGGCTGTCCCGTCCCGATTTAAGTGGAACAACTGGGGAGAAACTTCACGAGAGTCGGTTTACAAAAGAATTCGAGTTCAAACCATAGAAACCTTTCCTATCCCTTCCTCTGACGACACCCAAGACGACGAAATCGATAGTGAGGTAACAGCTGGAGCAGATCATGACTATGCATTCACTCCTCTTCCAGGTACACTGTAAAAAGTGAATATGGGTGTAAGTTGGATAACTAGAATTATTTGAGTCTATTTACTTCGTATTTCTGCTTTCCTAATCGTAATTGATTATTGTACACTCATTCAACTTGAACGCATAGAAATTCACAGACACTCAAATATCTCACTTTCACCCAAAGTATAATTTCCCTTTAAGGACCTCCGCGTCAGACGGTTTTTTTTTTCTGACGTCATGACGCACGAGCCTGACTGGAACTTCTGCTCAACCGCCATTTTCTTTTTCTCTCGCACTCGGATGAATAAGGTAGGTTGGAAGTTTGTTTTAATTAATATACTCGAATATGCAACTTTTGGACGTGTGTTTTAGTTGTTTATGAGTTAATTAATGTTGTTTGTGAACATGAATACTAACGCAATCGTAGGCCTACGATTGCGAAATAGCGTTAACGTTACTGAATATGTAACTTACACAGGATGTGGTATACTATTTACTCGTTTGTTTTATAAAAATGTGTTCATTTTGGATCTTGGAAGTATGTGTAATAAAATAATTTTAAAATTGATGCCTCCTTAACCGTCTGTGCCCGCGCGAGATATTGGAAATGCTTTGGGCGGGAAGTGCTCGGGGAGCGGGACTAAATGCTCGAATTTGAATTCCTGCAGTATAATATTGAGTTTGCTTTTAAAGTAATGTTTGTCTGTTCTTTTATTTGCCTTTGAAACGTTAGCTCTGATTTATTCATCGACTTTTTTTCGCCCAAAATGATGTTGAAAGTCTGTGATAAAAGTCATTGGGTGTGTCTCAATCAGCTCCCTAGTTCGGTAATCAGGGCACTGATCAGGGAGTCAGCACATTGACTGATTCCCTGATCAGTGCCCTGACTAAGTTACTGAACTAGGTAGCTGTGCTTAACGCTAGCTTCATTTGCCTAGCTCGAGGTGTTTCATCCGCCTAGCTCGAGGTGTTTCATGCAGAAAAAAAATGTCAGGGTTTTCTTTAGTAGAAAATTATGTTTTTTTTGTAGAAATAGTAGTATTTTCACAACTAATGAATTACTTGACCTGTAGCAAACCATTTTCTACCACTTAAGTTAAATACTACAACATTTTTCTCCCCTTAGGACCGAAAGCGTTTTACCTGTTTTACGACTGAGGACACACCTTGCTATAACGTTACATGGTAAGTCATTTCTATTAATTTAAGCAATTTCTAATTTCTTCTATAATTGATAATAGATTATATGAATTACTAATGTTGGATATGTTTGAATAAATTCCATCTAATGTTATTGACTTGCATTTTATCCTAATTAAGAATTTTCAAACTAAAATTGGCATTAACTCACCCTTATGACATCCCGAATGCATGTGCCTTTTTTTGATTTTCAGAAATATCTCTTTTGTTAGTTTATACAGTGTAAACCAATTTTGAAGCTCGAAATGATTATATGGCGTGACATGTATTGTGCATTTTTTCTTTTCCAGTTTAGCTTTCCAATAATATATCACCTTATAGTACTGCAAGAAAATACTGCACCTTAATAGAGAGCGTGATGGTGTTGCCAGGAACGTTTATATATTATACCGTATTTTCTGCACTATAAGGCGCACTTAAAAGCCTTTAATTTTCTCAAAAAAACGACAGTGCGCTTTATAATCCGGAGCGCCTTCTATATGGATGGAACACACGTTCACCAAGACGGGGAGACAGCGCCGGGCGACTTACGCCACTATCTGCCAATGGATCGTGGATGCCTGGGCTGATATATCAGTCTCAACTGTGATCCGAGCTTTCACGAAGGCAGGAATAATCTCTTTATTCAGCCAGCTCACATACCCGTATTTACTTCCGGTTGTTAAGAGGCTAAAAGCAGGTTTAAAACTTGTCCCGTTTAAGTCAACAGGGTGCAAATTTTAAAAAAGAGGATAACACGGTGTAGGCAACACTGGTTTTTGTCGTTGTTATCTGTACTGACTAGGCATGTGCCGGTATCAAATTTTCATGCTGCGATTAATTGATTGAGCTTTTATCACGGTATACGGTATTATCACGATATTTTAATTGCACAAGAGAAACAGATGGATTGGGGGTATCTAAAAAAACTTGCATCACAATGTGTAATTGTGATTGTCAAAACATTAATTTTATTTTTTAGTGACAACATGTTACAATGTTTACATGGTACAGTTACTGAGGCTACTGTTTGTATTATTGCTTAACACCATTTTCACGATTTCAATTAAATTCTTGGATTTAATTTCAATCTTGATTCAATATTGACTCATTTGGATAAATATTAGGTAGGCTACAGTAGATAGCCTGCATTTAAATTTTTCTCAAGAAAAAATATCTCACATAATGCTGTAAACATACAGAGAGAAATTAAATATAATGCATACAATATAAATATAATAATAATATAAATATAAAAATGTAATATGCCGTAATTTTCATTATAATAACAATTATATAATGACAAGTAAACATATATTAAAATATGTAATATAGTGCACATATTTAGCAAAATACTCCTCTCTATAGCTATTTTCTTATAGTCAACTAACATTAAATGGCTTTCCTGAGGTAAATGTAACGTTCTGTGACATAATTGTTCTCCTGCAGTTTTATTGACCTCTTTCCGTGGTTGAAAAACACTGATTGATCGAAAGTGCGTACCTTTCGGTGGGTTGTACTGTATCTTTAATAAAAAGTAACAGATGATCGGTTTACTTGAACTGAGGCGCGCGATCTGTCACGTCACATTTACAAGCAGCAAAACAGTATTTACTGTCTGAATTTCGTTATAAAATGGACAGAACCTGAGAGCTGATGTTTTTTTCATATCAAAAGTAACCTGCTCTGTCTAGTCTGTCGGTGTCAGTGTCCTCTTTGCTCCGCGATTTTTCTCTGCGTGAGAAAATGGATGTGTGGCGCGAGACCGTGTGAAAGTGTCAATTGCGTGAGTCTCAAGATGAATGCGTGAGAGTTGGCAGCCATGCGGGGGATAAATAGTCGGCAGCGTTCCTCCTTCCGCCGTGCTTCTTCTCCACGTGAGGATTGTTTACGTTAGACTAGAGTGCGCACTGCATGCACACAGTGCTTATACATGTGATGTGGGGATTGTTTACATCAAAGTGCGCACGTGTTTTGCGCAGCATACGCATTGTTTTTTAAGCGGTTGATGGAAAATAAGCTGATGCGCGTTCTAAAAATCTAAATTCGGATCTATTATTTTTCACGGTATTTTGAAGTCCCCGCGATAACAATATCGTGCATATTCATTACCGCGATTTATCGCATTACCGAATACCGGCACATGTCTAGTACTGACAGCACTCCAAATTTACAAAAAATGAGCTCAATGTTAAAATTGACCAGAGTTCTCCTTTAATGTTTGAACAACGTTACCATGGGAGTGAACGGAGTTATCAGAACGCTTAATAAAGTTTCACTTTATCTGACTGTTTTGTTGACATTTGTTGACATCTAGCACATCTAGTGGATGCATTAACGCAAACCCAGTCAAACGTTTGACTGCAGTATCTTATGCGCCTTATAATCCGGTGCGCCCGGAAAAATATTGTATGGTAGTCAATGGCGAGAGACAACAAACATTTTGATCCCGTTTGAATTGTGCCCTGAATTACACATATGATGTTTGTCAATTTAAAAGATACATTTTAAAGTCAAGAAAGTCGCAGTTTGATGTAAAACTGTTGAGGTATAAGACTGTGAAAATACGTAATTACAAAGACTACAAACCCAAAAGGAGAGCATGTGACGTCTTACCTTTTTTCTCAATGAATGAAGCTAACGTCTGTCATCTTTTCTATAGTCTAACGTTATAATCGTAACGTTACGCCGTCATGTGTGTTTTGTACCAGACTGCACACACACAAGCTCGGTGACGTACATAGTGCGAGACGAGAGATGTAGTTCATTGAGCGATTTTCACATACTCTTCTGTTTTATGACAAACTGCGACTTTCTTTACTTTCATAGTTATCTTTCAAATTGACAAACATCATATGTGTAATTCAGGGCACAGTTCAGACGGAATAAAAGATAAGTTGTCTCTCGCCATTGACTACCATGCATATTTTTTCCGAAATAAGGTCCCATGAGCCGGAAGCGGAGGGGAGGGACTTAGGCTCTCTATAGGACAACTTAGTTTGAATAAACGAGCAGACACTGATTAGCTTGCTCTACGTTTATTTAAAATAATCAGCAAGACAACTAGAAGTGAAATGTGCTTTCCATTAAATGAATCACTCACAGTAAACAAATCCTTAACAAAAAAACTTTGCAGTGAACTTTGCAATGTAGACGCGCAAACTGGGTGCCGGTGCGGTGAGACATATATGCTCGGGCAGATTCGGCTTGAAGTCGTTCATCCTCGGATGCGGCGCAGCGCACGCTGTTACAAAAAAAGCCGTGCACATCGGCAGGCGAAATGGGGTCTTGCACCCAAAGCTTAAACGGAGGTCTGAAATCTCTCCCCCTTTACCGATCAGAGCGCGCGCTGACACGTACGAGCGCGAAAGTGTGCGTGGCAAAAATGACGTCATTGCGGTGTGGGCAGTCGTGCACCCAAAGCGCACGACTGCCCACACCGCAATGACGTCATTTTTGCCACGCACACTTTCGCGCTCGTACGTGTCAGCGCGCGCTCTGATCGGTAAAGGGGCAGAGATTTCAGACCTCCGTTTATTAAGGAGATCTCCAAGATTTCTCTTCTTGGGGAGGGGGTGGTGCACAGACCTCTCCCGAATCATCTCCAGCAGTAGCAGCCTCCGAAGCACCACTAACTCCGCCTCCGTTTCCCTCGTAAGCTGATATTAGTATTTAAATATTCTCTATGATAAAAAATGTTTGTAAAAAAATATTTTAATAACATGGTTTTTGCGGTTCTAATGACGGTGTTCAACTATAACCGTCGGTCTCACGGTTATATAATAACAAATGCCCGGAATCATAGGCAAATCAGTGCTCGATCACGCCGAGTGATGATCACGCAGTGTGAATGATCAAAGATGCGATCTTAGAGTATCGTAGATGAGTCGCCGATGCCTGTGAGATATTTGGCATGCTAAATATCTGGACCTGTCGGTGATTAAAAAAAATGACATTATCGATGACCTACAGCCAATAAGAGATTAAGAAACAGGGCAGCGGGAGGTTCAGGGAGGAGATATAGACTAGAATATCAGTATTTTAATAGATATATTTACAATTATATCAAGCAGAAATAAAGCATAAACATTTGCTTGACCAGACGCAACAGCAGCACAATTCCAGTTTCGCGCGAGAACTCCGGTTTGACACACGCGTGATCTCGCGTTGTTTCCTTGTCACTTCAAATACAATTGGCACAGTTTGGATGACATGATAGTGAGTTTTTGCCAGAAAACTTACTTTAAGTAAAGAGTAATTTTTATTTTTCATTCCAGGGTTGCACTTAATGTGGAAATGTAAAGACTGTGGGGGGGTCTATACAAGAAGATCTGAACTGCTCAAACATTACAAACTTAACCACAAGCATTATGGACGCGGATCCACTTATCCATGCACTTATTTAAACTGTGTATGCAGATTCAAGACTTGGAATGCTTTATTAAGCCATTTATCCAGAAACCACCCTGTCCAAAGGTTACCCAAAGAACCCCTAACCACTTTCAGCTGTCATATTTGTTTTCATCAACTTTCAGCCGAAAAGGATTATTTTCAACACATCTTTCACCATCTGAAAAACAAGGAGACCATAACATGTATGTACAAGGACTGTACCTACAAAACTAATGTTTATGTGAATTTTAAAAGTCACAAACATAGAAGACACTCTGGAGCAAGTGATTTCAAGCATGGGATTGTTGAAAACAAAATTTTAAACTCTGGCAGTGAGTCATTCAGAAGTATTTCATGTGATATTTCAGATGATGAAATACCTTGCAGCGATGAGCATGTTGACCCTGCAATTGACAGTGATCCTGTGAACTTGGAAAAAGAAATAGAACTTAAACTTGCTTTGGTCCTTTTAAAATTAGAAAACATCTATCTTGTATCTAACACAGCCATCGATGAACTGCTACAAGAGTTGAGCTATTTGATTGGCTCTGTATCGCTTCCTATCACACAGAAGACTTTGACTGAAATATTACAGGAACATAGTTGTGAGTTTGACCAATCAATCGTTGAAAAATTAGCTAACGCATTGTGTGAGTCTAATGCTATTAAAAAAGCATTAGGACACAAAGGGCCGCTTTCTACTGCGTGGAGAAGAAAGAGTTACTTCAAGAGACACTTTAATGTTGTTGAACCTGTAGAATTTGTACTTGATCGCAATGAGAAGAAAACTTTCCAGTACGTTTCTATTCTAAAGTCTTTGCAGCAAATTCTTGAATGCCAGAATGTATTGGATCAGGCTAGGAATTTGAAAGACACAGATGAACTGGAACAACCAACTAAACAAAGGGGTTCTGTGCAGGTTTACAAATCATTTTATGATGGTGCCCTTTTCAAAGAGAATGATTTTTTATGCCAGCAGAAAAGTATTTCATTGATATTATATGTTGATGAATTTGAAATTTGTAATCCGCTGGGTACGTCACGACGGAAGCATAAAATCTGTGGCATTTATTGGATTCTGGGCAATTTGCCACCATTGTATCACTCATCTTTGTCTTCCATCTATTTGGCTGCTTTAATCAAAAGTGATGATCTAAAGTCCTTTGGTTATGAAAAGGTGTTAAAGCCTTTGATTAATGATCTTGTCATTTTAGAACAGAGTGGTATTTTTGTGTCAAAGTTAGGCAGAACAGTAAAGGGGGCAGTTCAGTGTGTCATAGCTGACAACCTTGGGGCCCACAGTATTGCTGGATTCGTTGAAAATTTCACAGGGTCTTATGTGTGTAGATTTTGCACTGCGGAAAAAGTTCAAATTCAGACAACAGAAGTGAACAGTGGAAGTTTTTGTCTCAGGACCAAAGAAATTCATGAAGAACATCTAAGACAACTTCAGGACAATGGACTGGCAAACTATTATGGTGTAAAGAAACAATGTACTTTGTCGAAACACCTTTCATATTTTGACGTGACATCTGGGTTCCCACCGGACATTGTCCATGATCTTTTTGAAGGAATTGTACCTTTTGAGTTGTCGCTTTGTCTTAGTGTATTTATTAAAAAAAAATACTTCACCTTACTTGAACTGAATGCAGCAATAACATCTTTCGATTTTAAGGGGACGGACAAAACAAATAAACCTCATCCAATCCCTCTTCATTTTGGATCAAAAAAAACTGTTGGAGGGAATGCTCATGAGAACTGGAGTTTAATCCGATTTGTACCTTTGTTGATTGGTCAGAAAGTCCCCTGTGAAGAACCAGCTTGGCATGTTTTAACGGACTTGAAGGATATTGTTGATCTAGTTGTTTCTCCAATTCATACAGAGGAATCCATTGCTTATCTCAGTTTCAAGATTTCAGAGCACAGAATTCGGTTTCAAGAGGTTTTCCCTGACTTTGATCTCAAACCTAAACACCACTTCTTGGAACATTATCCACACCTGATTCGTCAATATGGACCGCTTGTTGCGTTATGGACTATGCGTTTTGAAGCGAAACACAGTTTTTTTAAGCGAGTTGCAAGAAATATAAAGAACTTCAGAAATGTGCTCCTTTCGCTTTCTGAGAGACATCAGTATCAGATGGCACATCACTTGTATACATGTTCTTTTCCCAGGCATCGACTAGAAGTGTCAGATGCTTCCACAGTTCACATTGATGTCCTTGACAAAGGGATCTCCAGTGGATTGAGAGACAAGTTTTTAAATGTGGACACCGTGCACCTAGCTAACAATGTGACACATAATGGTTTGAACTACAAAAGGGGGATGATCTTGATTCATGGATCTGTTGGAGGACTGCCAGACTTTTGTGAAATAATCCAAATGGTTACTATAGAACAAAGATTGATCTTCATTGTCAAGAGACTCAGTGGGTGGTATATTGAACACTACAGAGGTTATAAACTCGAAACATCATCCGTTAAGGAAGTGGACCTTATTGAGCCTCAGGAACTGCAAGATATATATCCCCTGGCTGATTACAGAGTTGGAGGAATGCGTCTTGTTACCCTTAAAAGATATGTCCATTTATAAATGGTAAGGCCTATGATTTTGTCCAGAGAAAAAAGACCCTGCTATTTTGATGATATTTTGAGTTAAGAGTTATAATTGTGATGTCAGTATCTAGTTGGCTATTTAAAGGGATAGTTCACCCTAAAATGAAAATTCTGTCAGTAATTATTCGCCCTCATGTTGTTCAAACCCTGTAAGACTTTCGTTCATCTTCGGAACACAAATGAAGATATTTCTGATTAAATCCGAGAGCTGGATCACTCCTCCATAGGCTTCTAAGGGATTGAAACTTGCCGGCCCAGAAACGTTATTAAAGACATTGTTAAAATAGTCCAAGTGACTACAGTGGCTCAATGTTAAGTTTATCAAGTGACGAGAATACTTTTTGTGTGCAAAAAAACAAACAAAAATAACGACTTTATTCAAGTATTCATTTCCTTCTCTCTTGGCCTCTAGATAGTCACGTAGTATAATTGCGTAGAGCTTCTGTGTTGTACGTCACACGTAGCCTCACTATTGGCCGACGCTGGTCATGTGTGTGATGAGTGTGACGTTCAACCAGAAGCTCTACGCTGTTACACTACGTGAACTCACTCGAGGCCCACAAAGAAGGAAATGAATACTTGAATAAAGTCGTTATTTTTGTTTGTTTTGTTCGCACAAATGTATTCTTGTCGCTTGAGAAACTTAAGATTGAGCCAACTTAAGATGAACAAACTTTAATGCCAAACCCACTAGCAGTAAATGTGACTGCAGGCATGTATGGTGAATTGAAATTGTTAAAGGGTTAGCTGCTGGAAAAATTGCAAAAAGATAAACATTCTGAATTTATGTTTAGTATGAATGTTCAGTATTCTGAATGTTTACATATTAAAAAGATGTAATGTCTTCCCATTTGGCACATACTAATTGAGTAACTTCTGTCTTGCAGATTGCCATGGCTGTATCAAAACCTGCAAGACTGAAGGTGGTTTTAGGGGAGAACAACATTGAAAAACTCAGCCTTCCTAGTGGCATACCGGAGTCACTTGAAGACCTTCACTGCTCAATTAAGACGACCTTTGGCATAAAGAGCAACATCAGACTTCAGTACATGGATCAAGATTTTGGCAGTGATTTCTTCAATCTGAATTCTACCACTGACCTTAAGGATTTGGGAACAGTCAAGGTCATTCTTCATCAAACCACTACAGATCTCAGTACCACTGAGGCTGTATTGTCTCATTCCACTTCATTTGACTTAGATGACACAGTTTCTATGGCTTCAAATGACACCGTTTCTATGGCATCAAATGACACATCAAGTGTCACACTAAAAATGTCATCCCCTGAATCTGTTTTTTCACGAAAAGAGCAGTGGCCAAAAGACTTTGCAATTCCTCAATTTTCCTTTGAGACTGAACTCCAGCTAGAGCATGGAAATGCTGAATACCTTACAAGCGGGAAACTGCTTACTCTCAGCTCTCGTACAAAGTCTGATATCCTAAATAGACTTGCAGAGGAAATTTTCAAATACAAGGCCTACCCAGAGGACACACACTTCTACATAGTCGCAGAGGCCTTGATCAAGAAGTACCCTTGTCTGAAAGAACCTGGCTCTTTCAGTGTATGGTCTGGTTGGAAACAGCGACTGAAGTATAAAATGGGAAATTACAGGACCCAACTCAAAATGCAGGGGTGTGTAGAGGTGTCTGTTAACTCGCTGAAAGCCAAAGCAGCGACAGATGGTTTCCCTGCAAAAAAAATGAAGAAGCCGAAACGTGCAGAAGCAAACTTTTACCCTTCCCTTCCTGTTGGACAGACTTGTGAGAGTCTTGAAAAAGAAAGACTTGAACTTTTAACAGAGGCTGAAAAAAGGAAAAATGAAAGGGTTGTCAAGGAGAAAATGGCTCTCACGTTTGCTTACAGACGGCAGGAGGTAGTGAACCAGGAGCCCAGTGTTAGGGATTTCAAGGCGAGGTGGCCTGCGCTTTTCAGACATTACGAGGTATTGAAAAAAGAAGTTAAAGTTCTAGTTTTACTGGCTAAATACATTATTTGAGTTGATATAATAAAATTTTGCTTGTGCAGTTTGACTGTTGTTGACACTTTTTTGTTTTTGTTTTTTTGTTTTTGATTTCAGATCAATGCAGAGTTCCATAGGCTTATGGCTGTTCCACTAGAAGACACGTTCCTTGCCCAGTTAGATGTGCACATGAGTCAACTAATTAGAGTAATCCGTTTAAAAGGAGGTGCAACCCGTGAGAAGACTGCAGAAATTCTTCAGATTTTGGATCAGGTACGTCTGTGTGTTTTACATTAATATCAACTACACAATCTTATTTTAGTCGCAGTATGTTTAACAGTAACATTTACTTGAAATTTGAAAGTGTCATAACTAGGGCTGTGTATCACCAACAATGTCGCGATACGATACGCATCACGATACTAAAGCCACGATACGATACGTATCACGATATGGATCAATTCGGAATTTAAATTTCTTTTGAGCTGAGTTTAGTAACAGTAATATCTGTTTATTGAATAACCAGTGTTATAACAGTTGTGATGACTGAAAAACAATTTAGTTTTTGTCATTAAAAAAACGAGTTAAATAAATTAAAAAAGCTTAGAATGGCTCTTCCTTCTGCTTTTAAAGTCTGCCTTAATAACTGAAATGACAATTATAGTGACACTGAAGGATGTCTACACTGCTCAATGACTAAACAAAACTTAAAGGAGAACTCCGTTGCAAAATGAACCTTTGGTCTAATTACACATTGTTACCTAGTCAACCGTTATCTGAGATTTGTTTTCATGATTATCGAATGTAAATAGTTTTATCTCTAAAAACAGTTTAGCCTATAAAGCTAGTATAACGCTAGTATATTGGGCATAGTGTAATGACAAATAAAAATCGCTTGTTAATACCACTAACAAGGCTGAAAATAGACCCACACTAACACGGTAGCATAATGAGGGTCCCTACCTTCAAACCGAAGCATTGAGAACTTTGTCAGTGTCCAGACAGTTTAATAAGAAGATATTTTAAACATACAGTCAACTTCGCGTATACAGGCAGAAGCCATCTTTGAAATACAGCCTTTACCAGTCGATCTACGAACGCCGATCCAAGCCTGCTGTTCGCGCTCACCTTATCACAACTTATAGCTCGTTCACATCTCACCAGCGCACTTGGATCGGCGTTCGTAGATCGACTGGTAAAGGCTGTATTTCAAAGATGGCTTCTGCCTGTATACGCGAAGTTGACTGTATGTTTAAAATATCTTCTTATTAAACTGTCTGGACACTGACAAAGTTCTCAATGCTTCGGTTTGAAGGTAGGGACCCTCATTATGCTACCATGTTAGTGTGGGTCTATTTTCAGCCTAGTTAGTGGTATTAACAAGCGATTTTTATTTGTCATTGATCTATGCCCAATATACTAGCGTTATACTAGCTTTATAGGCTAAACTGTTTTTAGAGATAAAACTATTTACATTCGATAATCATGAAAACAAATCTCAGATAACGGTTGACTAGGTAACAATGTGTAATTAGACCAAAGGTTCATTTTGCGCCGGAGTTCTCCTTTAAAACATTCCATAAAAGCAAAAACGGTAACAACTTAAATTTAACTTAGTTTTCTCAAACTCTTTTAAACACCTACAATTTGGTCTTAAGTGTTGGAATGTGCACCAAACAAAGTCATTTATTCTACGTTGAAATCATTTTAAATGAAGATTTTTTTTTTTTAAACGTAGACATCAGTGTTTATATCTGAATAATGATTTTTGTATACTTCTGTGATGTATATATTTTGGCCACTCATTAATACAAACTTTTATAGTTTTGTAAATGTTTATCTTTTCTTGTCCTTTGCGAAATCTGATTCTCTATTACAGATTACTCAGAATTTTAAAAATAATCACAATTGCTTTTTCACAGACTGAAAATATTCACACGAAAAGAGAGTGTGTCCTGAAGGCCCTCATCGTTTTCCTGGGGGAAAATCCTCAAGACCTTATCAAGGAGTACCTTGTGAGTTGAAATTCCGCATATTCTATTTCGATTTTGATTTTTCAGAAAGTTTAAATTTGGGTTTTGTAGTTATGAACGCAAAATGTATTTTGTTTAATGTACACTACTTTAGGAGAACCAGCGAGATGATTGTGAGGGTGAGCTGGAGCAGCTCACCATGGCGGTGTATGTTATTCGGAAGGAGGGGGGAGAACATCATGAACCACCGGCTGACATAGGTATCATCATTGAGGGTGTTAAAGTTTTGAATGAACTGCCGTCGTTCACATCAGCTTGTGCCTTGCTTCTCGGGATGATATACATCATCAATCTGGCTTACCCAAAACCACTTCGTTTGACATTCGAGGTATTCCAGAAAGTTCTCTTGCAGCTTGATCAGCACAAAATGTCACCAAAAGTTCAAAGTCTTTTCAGTAAACTACAGTGAACTTGCAGTAATGTTTGAATGTGCATATGCCTAGTCTGTGTTTGAAAAAATGTTTAATTTGTTTTCTTATGTTTGTAGACTATCCATTTGTTCATTCATATGTCTAGTTTGAATGTGTAGTTGGATGTTCGAATCTGTAGTTGATTGGTTCACTTCAAATTTAGGGCATTGCCTGTAAGCTTTTCTAAAGCACTTTTCTCATACACTTATATGGTTCTATTTTAAGAATATATTAAAGGGATAGTTCACCCAAAAATGGTTCAAGTTGTTCCAAACCTACATGAGTTTCTTTCTTCTGCTGAACACAAAAGAAGATGTGTTGAAGAATGTTGGTAACCAGACAGTTGACGGCACCCATTGACTTCCAGTATTTGTTTTTCCCTGCTATGGAAGTCAATGGGTGCCGTCAACTGTCTGGTTACCAACATTCTTCAACACATCTTCTTTTGTGTTCAGCAGAAGAAAGAAACTCATGCAGGTTTGGAACAACTTGGAACCATTTTTGGGTGAACTATCCCTTTAATAGTTTTTAGGTGGCTCATTTAAGGGCATAACCACTGTTTTTATATTTATTTTTATAAATGTATTCGTGGCTCAGTTTTGAGCAAGATGCAGTGCAAAGACCACTTTGCAAAAAGACTGTTAATGGAATGGATGTGAAGTGTGTCAGTAAATTAAATTTCATTGGCACAACAAATATGAACAGTTTGTAATGATTTCTCAAAGTTTGTAATATGGAAAATACTGATGGTGTATACAATGAATTAATGTTAATAAATATGTCTAAAGCAATTTGATTATTGTGTGATACTGTGATTGACCTAGTGAAATTAAGTTGAGAAAATATAATAATTTAAGTTGAGAAAACGTCATTTTTTTAGGTGTTACCAATTGAAGTAATTTTTTTAAGTTGAACCAACTGTAGGAAAAAGTAATACATTTAAGTTGGAATGCAGTGAAATTAAGTCAGACTAATGTAAATAACAGGATTGAATGAACTCAAATAATATAAGTGTCCTTGACCTAGTGAAATTAAGTTGATAAAACGTGATAATTTAAGTTGAGAAAACTAAAAAAATTTAGGTGTTACCAATTGAAGTAATTTTTTTAGGTTGATCCAACTGTTCACTTTTTACAGTGTATGTTTAAGTTATGCATTTCTGAAAACAAATTATGAAGCAGCTTTCCCCTTCTTTTTTTATTAAATCTGTTATTGAAGCTTTTAGTACATTTATGTTCCTTCACTTTCAAGACATATCATTTTAGTTCATTTTGACACAAATTACTGTTACAGGAAAATATCACCATACTTTATTTCTCCACATAATGCTGCCACAACTGAGCAGTAATAAAATTAAGATAAACAAAGTCTTAAAATGACTATTACAATAAACATTTGTTTTGAATCATAGTAAATTCCAGATAATTATACATATGAATTTGTAAATCAGACAGGTTGTATCACTGCACAACAACTTTGAGATATGGACACAGGGTCTGAGTGGGCAAAAGTTCTAATTTTGGGTATAATATGTAGTTATAATAATATTTGTTTACGTAATTAATTAATATTTGTTTTGCCACTATGTTAAACTGTTATTTTTTTGTATGAATCTAGGTGCACAGGATGCAGCAGCTGCACGAATACAAGATTTGGAAGCTGAAGTCAGAAAACTAGAAAGTGAGGTCATGCAGCTGAGAATGGGCCACTCTCTGTCCCAGTTTCAGAGATTCTGTGCTTCAGATGAAGACATACGTTTTTACACCAGGTTTCCATCTGAAGGGGTCTTCCAAGCATTCTGGAAGGCTATTGAGCCCTCAGCATCCTTGCTAGTCTACTGGTCTAAGGCCCAGAAGAAAGAACAGGCAACTGCAGCGGAAGCTTCTCACAGTCATCACCGCAGCTTGCCACTGATTGATGAATTTTTTTTGTACTGCTGTCGTGTTGCTGCAGGATTGAAGGAGAAAGTGTTGGCTGACATTTTCAAAGTAAGTGTCTCCACTGTTAGCCGCATCATCATAACTTGGGCTAGCTATCTTTACCTTGTCCTTGGATCATTGCCCATATGGATGAGCAGAGAGCAAGTGAATTCCACCATGCCAGACAAATTTAGGCAGTTTTGTCCAGAGGTAAGGGTCATCATTGACTGCACAGAGATAAGATGCCAGAATCCATCTTCACTCACGCTCCAGTCTGAGGTTTTCTCTTCATATAAAAACACCACTACCTTCAAGGGGTTGATCGGTATTGCTCCTTGCGGAGCAGTTACTTTTGTATCCAGCCTGTACACAGGTTCCATCTCCGATCAAGAGTTGACGAAACAGTCAGGGATTCTTGACTTGCTGGAGCCAGGTGATGCTTGTATGGCTGACAAAGGATTCACCATTGAGAAGATGCTGGCAGAACGGGGGGCCAAACTCATCATACCACCTTTTAAAACAGAAGCTCAGTTCAGCAAAGAAAATGCAGAGAGAACACAAGCGATAGCTCGTCTTCGAATTCTTGTTGAGAGAGCCATCAGAAGAGTGAAGGAGTTTCACATCTGGGACACCACTGTACCTTTAACCTTGTCTGGAACAGTTAACCAGCTGTGGACTAACTGCTGCTTGATGAGCAATTTTCAGTGGCCGCTTGATGTTAAAGGTCACAAAGGGGTATGTCCGTCATAGCCTTTTAATTTTAAAGGGATAGTTCACCCAAAAAATGAAAATTCTGTCAGTAATTACTCTCCCTCATATTGTTCAACCCCGTAAAAGTTATTAAAGACATCGTCAAAATAGTCCAAGTGACTACAGTGGCTCAATCTTAGTTTATCAAGCGACGAGAAATACTTTTTTTGTGCTAAAACAAACAAAAATAACGACTTTATTTCAACTATTAATTTCCTTCAGTTCACTAGTGTAATTTTTGTTTGTTTTTGCACACAAAAAGTAATCAAAAATATCTTTATCAGTGTTCCCAAGATGAACAAAGGTCTTACGGGGTTGGAACAACATGAGGGTGAGTAATTACTGACAGAATTTTCATTTTTGGGTGAACTATCCCTTTAAAAAGTGACTTATGTATTAAAATGTATGTACACCTCTTGTATTATATTTTTCCCAAGATTATATTTTTTCACATTGTAATAGGCAATTATTATCAGCTATGCATTGTTGGACAATTAAAGTAACAATTGTAATTTCATAAAACATTTATTGAAAATCATATCTCCATGTTAAAATATACATCTTGTACAAATACAAAATCTTGAAATCGTTAGAATTACACTATAAATAAAAATTATATACACAATTCCAGACTATCTTTTTTTTTACAGTATTAACAATTTATACAGTGCAATTAGACCTATTAGATACCACCCTTAAGATATTCATTTATATACCATAAGTAAAAATTATATACACCGTTCCAGACTACCTTATTATTTTTTACAGTATTAATGTATACAGTGCAATTAGGCCTATTAGATACCACCCTTAAGATATTCATTTATACACCATAAATTAAAATTATATACACAATTCCAGACTACCTTTTTTTTTTTTTTACAGTATTAACAATTTATACAGTGCAATTAGGCCTATTAGATACCACCCTTAAGATATTCATTTATGTAAGTACAAAAGTAGTAAATATCCAGATTTTCTCTCATCTGAGCTATCATGACACTGTCTCTCCACACTCTTTCAACTGTCATGTCCTCTTCAGTGTCAGTGATGAAGTCACACCAACTGAGTCCAGTTACAGCCAGCTGACCTTGAACCTGCCAGTAATATTTATGCGATTTTTTCAGGGTTGCCTGTCCATTCACAATTTTAATATGCCCAGCCTCAGAAACTGTAGGAATATCTGGGCATTTCACCTCAGCAAGCCCAAAACAGGGATCTGCATTAGGGTCATAAACTTTGGCATCAGGACTGGCACCAAGGTAGGACGCATCTGGGTGCACAACAAAACCACAAGGTGAGACATTCACATTGAACAGTTCAGAATAACGTTCC
This sequence comes from Rhinichthys klamathensis goyatoka, assembly GCF_029890125.1. Classification (NCBI taxonomy): domain Eukaryota; kingdom Metazoa; phylum Chordata; class Actinopteri; order Cypriniformes; family Leuciscidae; genus Rhinichthys; species Rhinichthys klamathensis. Next base: position 1,071,138 of record NW_026607141.1, on the reverse strand, counting down.
AGAACCTCAGGTTTTATAAATGCTGTTATACCATGGTCTGTTTGGATACTCGATTCTGATTGGCTGGAGGTGTGTAGTAAAATGTGCAGTTTAATGCACAGCTAGTTCCAGTCAGTTTAATCCTTGTTCTATATTAATGCGCTTCTTTCATTAAAACAGAGATAGGAGATTGTGCTGCGTGCACACCAAATTTAATTAATAAAGTCTCTCTCAATAATTCAAATAAATGTAATCTCGGGTGATTCTTTGCCTCCATGTTGTGCATTAAAATAGTTTATTTACAGCTGGCCGTGGATTAGTTCTTATGTAATGTAAGATATAAGATTTTATTTAATGAAGTTTCTTTGTTACCTGTGTATGCTCTGTAGAGTGTAGATTTGCATACACTTCTGGAAGACATCCTTGGCTTTTTAACCGCCAACTGATCTGTTGTCTCTGCAGAAATTCCCTGAACCCCCCCCCCCCCCTATATTTTTAATTAACTGTCATTAATTTGCTATACTTATGTATAGCTAGTTGTAATGTTACCTGTTTTCTTGGTCTATGACTCTATGCCATGTTTGCAGAGTGTCTGTGCATGCCGTAGTTGGTGGTACTGTCTGCATCTGCATCATGTTGAAGTGGGCAGTTTGGAAAAGCAAGGCAACAAGATGATTGCATAAAGCTTTTCCTGCAGTACACGAGCATGACGAGCTAGTGAACTCAACAGGCACTGTGTCAGCATTCAAAGTGATCTAAAGTAAAAGACAAAAGCCAATATCAGTGTATTTTAATTTAGTTTTATACTAGACTATAGAACATTCATGAGAACATCATGAAAAAAGAACAGATTTTAAGGGATAAATCCCCTCAAAATTGAAAATTGCAACCGCAGTAAGAAAATAAACGATTAAAAACTTCCCCTTACACTGCAAGCCTAATAGTTTCAATATGGGACTGCATCACTTTTGATAAGTGCAAGTAGGGGTCATGTTAGGTGTAGAAATTCTGAACTTCTAGTGTAAGGGGTTAGTTTTTATCATAACAGATCCCCCCGGTTCCACAGACAAGACAGAATAAATTTTACAGTCTCAGACTAAAATGCATGTATAAATGTAAATATATATATATATGTAAATATATATATATATATATAAACTACTTAAATGTTCTAATTGAACTAAATCCTGGCTAAACCCTGTCTGTGAAACCAAGCCTTCATTTCTTCTCAAACCTGCAGAGAATGTGGCTCCTCACGCTTCCTCATCGACCTATAACACCTACACCTCACGATAACCTCCCTGTTTCTCACACTCGACACTGAATATTGCATGAAAAAATGAACAATCACATTAATATTATTTTAATGACACATTTTCTTACTATTTTTATCTATTTAACTAGTTACTCCTCAGTCTACAATGTAAATAAAGGTAAGTTTAGAAATACCACGTTAGCAAAAACAATGCTAATGTGTTCGTTACTTACCTTCGCAATTAAAGATGTAATTTTCGTGGAAGAACTTGTACCCTTTGTTGAGTTTTGAGTGCGGAACGATTGAATGAAGCTCCACAAGTCGAAAAACATCCGCTGATGTAATTGCCGGTAGATTCTTCAGGGAAGTTGTGAAGAGTAACGTTAGCGCTCCTGACTCCATTTCACCGGAAGTCGCTTTACACAACAAACGCTGAACCGGATGTGCGCTCTAACTTCCGTGAAAAAGGCCACAGACGAAAATGAGCACTTTTAACGGCATGGGTTACGCATTTGAACCTGTGAGGGACAGTCCAGTAGTTTCTGACTACCACCACCACATCAGTTTCAGGCTCCACATACAGCACAGGATCGTTTGGGGCGAAGTGACTGGTGTGGGTGTGTGAGCTGCCGGAGCATGGACACTGCACCGGAGTCAATCTGTTGCAGAGAACAGTCTCTGTTACAAAAAATGCACTTGAATAAATACCAAAAAGGGAGTCTATCTTAAATGACTTCTTGAACGCAATGGCCAATCAGAAGCAACACATATAACTGTGATTGGCTACATCACTCAATGCGATGTTATAGCGTTGTTATGAATAAAATGTTATGAATAGAAACTCTGGCCTGTAAATCGTTTCTATTTTGTTTTAGTTGTTCTTGTTGCTTTTCTGCAACAGATGAATAAAAATCTATTAGTTTTTATGTTTTATTCATAGATATTTCTAGTTCGCGGGAGTCCCGCGAATCGTTTTATTTATAACCCACACACACCGAGTGAGTGCATACCGCCCGCGCTCGGAGTCTCGGCCATCAGATCTAGTGCCGCGCAGCACTCTATTGCGTTGGGAGTGCACGTCGGATAGTGTCGGAAATATCGCTCGGGCTCGGGCAGAATAAGCTCTAGTTCACTCTTCCTACGCTAAGGAACCGAGAGTTGTCATCCAGTCTCTTTGCTAGAGAGAGAGAGACGAGAAAAACAAACAGCATGCAAATGGAAATGATCGCGCCGGAAAAATTATCGAGCTAATTTTTTTTTTGTCGTGCGATTAATTTATTTATTGACTATCGCGACAGGCCTACTAAATAGTCTCACTAAAAAATGCTCACTACAGACTCGAAATCCAGGGGCTGTCGGAAACGAAACGAGCGGTTTGTGTGAGAAAACGAACAGTATTTATATCGTTTTTACCTCTTGTAATCACAGTCACGTGCAAGTACTCTGAGAGCGCGGGCGCTTCCGTCTGCGCAAGTGCCGGCAAGCGCCGGAAAGCCCCGGAAGTGATCTCTCGCGCGTGTACGTCACTCATTGTTTACACAGAGATTTCGGAAGTTTTACCTTTCACTGTGAAGATCTAAACATATTTAGATATACAGGAAATCGCAATGGAAGACGATTTTGGTATATCAACAGACAACGTTCCGGGGCTTTCCGGCGCTTGCCGGCGCTTGCGCAGACGGAAGCGCCTGCGCTCTCAGAGTACTTGGACGTGACTGTGATTACAAGAGGTAAAAACGATATAAATACTGTTCGTTTTCTCACACAAACCGCTCGTTTCGTTTCCGACAGCCCCTGGATTTCGAGTCTGTAGTGAGCATTTTTTAGTGAGACTATTTAGTAGGCCTGTCGCGATAGTCAATAAATAAATTAATCGCACGACAAAAAAAAAATTAGCTCGATAATTTTTCGTTTTCTCACACAAACCGCTCGTTTCGTGTCTTAGGCCATCAATGTGTACTTACATTTACGAGTCATTAAATCATGTTTAATTTGGACTTCTCTGTGCATGCTCTTTGAGGTGGACCCCATAAACCTGCATTATATGACTGACAGACAAGAACGGTTTGACCTAAAAATATCAAAATTGAAAATACTGCGGAAACAAAGACACCTACATCTTGGATGCCCTTGAGGTAAGCTAAAACATATCAAAAATTAATTTCAAAGTGAACTATCCCTTTAATTTTGTATTAATGCAAAACGCATTGCAACAGCAAGCAGACATAGGCACAGCGGCTTAGCGCGCCTATTGGCTGGCCTGTGGCAATTGCAGCAGCCTATCAAGAGAGGCCATTCAGTGACAGTCCAATGAGGGCGCTTCGCGCCCATTGCGTCACGCTCCCGCCGTAACGGGCGTGGCCTAGCCTTATAAATACGGCTCGATGGGCTGATATACTCTGGTTTTCATCGCTGAAGCGAACCAGCGTACTGCATGCACGGCAAGATACGCAGTACTCGTTCCCTCTCTAGAGAGAACCGAGGTTACGTTAGTAACCGAGTACGTTCTCTTACGAGAGGTTCTCTCGTACTGCGTAATATCTTACACTAGGGGAACACAATGCAAAATGCCGTGCGTGCTGGGATCCGACACCAAAGTCCGAAGGGCATGTGCCCGGGGCTCATATAGTGCACAATCACCAGGGACTCACACAGAGTCCGAGAAGAGAGGCTGGAAGCATCATTCTCAATGACATTTAGCATCCTAAGGGAGCTAGTCACTTAAGTGTTCCACACAGCCAGGGTGAAGCACTCAGCCTGAACGGTGCAAACAATCACAGGTTTAGTTGCCCATGTTACCTTTAGTCGGCCGCGAGCCGTGCTCAAGCGGATGCAGCATTCTGAGCCGAAGTTCGGGGCAGATAATACTTATTTAACCGACAACAGCTTGGCCTGTAAGGCGGGAACTTCCAGGTTATAGAACCTGATAAATGTAGACGGGGAGGCCCAGCCTGCCGCCATACAGATATCTTGAAGTGTAACTCCGCTAGACCAAGCCCACGATGAGGCCATACCCCTCGTGGAATGCCCTTTAACGCCTATAGGGCACTCGAGGCCCAATGACGCGTATGCCAGCGCTATAGCATCGACTATCCATCTGGATAGGCTTTGTTTCGAAGCGGCTAGTCCCTTAGAACGCCCGCTGAACGAAACGAAAAGCTGCTCAGTCTGTCTGAAAACTGACGAGCGAGACACATAAGCTCTTAATGCCCTGAATGGGCAAAGGAAGCTCACGTCCCTTTCCTCGCTACAGACCGGCAGAGCGGATAGGGAGATAACCTGGGCTCTGAACGGTGTATTGAGAGACTTGGGAACATATCCATGTCTTGGTTTGAGTATGACTTTTGAGTCATTTGGCCCAAATTCCAGACATGTCGCGCTCACAGAGAGCGCTTGCAGATCCCCTACGCGCTTCACTGAAGCGAGAGCCATGAGAAACGCTGTTTTGAACGACAGGTGTTTCATATCCGACGAGCGGATTGGCTCGAATGGGGCACCTTTCATGGCTTCCAGAACCGTGGAAAGGTCCCATATGGGGACTGAGGGGGGTCTGGGAGGATTCAGCCTCTTAGCTCCCCTGAGAAAGCGGATGACCAGATCATTTCTTCCCAGTGACCGGCCGGTCGTAGGTTCTGTGAACGCCGCTATAGCCGCCACATATACTTTGAGCGTGGATGGGGTTCTGCCCTTATCCAGTAGCTCTTGAAGGAAGGAGAGAACTTCCTTAATCCCGCAGTCAGGAGGTGAAAAGCCGTGTGCTTTGCACCATCCAGAGAACACCGACCATTTTGAGGCATAGAGCCGCCTGGTAGACGGTGCTCTAGCCTGTGTGATCGTGTTCAGCACTCCCTCGGGGAGGTTTGCGGGTACCCGTTGATGGCCCATGCGTGCAGGGACCATTGCTCCGGGTAGGGATGCCAGATTGAACCCCTGGCTTGAGAGAGGAGGTCCTTCCTCATCGGTATACGCCATGGGGCAGTGCTCGTCAGCTGCATCAGGACCGGAAACCATGCTTGGTTCGTCCAGAGTGGCGCCACGAGGAGCACTGAGCATCCATTTTCCCTTATCCGATCCAGCACTTGAGGCAGGAGCGAGACGGGGGGAAAAGCATAGAGGGGGCAACGGGGCCAGACGTGGGCCAGCGCATCCCTGCTCTTGGAGAAAAACTTCGGGCAATGAGCGTTCTCTTGAGACGCAAACAGGTCTACCTGCGCTCTGCCGAATGTCTCCCATAGCAGAATGACCGTCTGCGGGTGCAGAGACCATTCTCCTGCTGGAACATTGTTCCTGGACAATCTGTCCGGACCCAGGTTCAGGTGGCCGGGCACATGTGCTGCTCTCAGTGAGCGCAAATTGTGTTGGGCCCACACCAGGAGGCGTTCCGTTAGCCTGTAAAGGTTTTGGGACCTGACGCCGCCCTGGCGATTTATGTAGGCCACCACTGACATGTTGTCCGAGCGGACTAAGACGTGATGGCCTTTTATTCGGGGACAGAAGCGCCTCAGCGCGAGATCGACTGCCATCATTTCCAGGCAGTTTATGTGTAGGAGCTTCTCCCGTTCTGACCACTGGCCAAAGAACGGTCTGCCCTCGAGCAGCGCTCCCCATCCCGAGGTGGAGGCGTCCGTGGACACCACCTGCACACTCGAGGAAGTCCCCAGGTTTACACCTGACTGGTACCAGTCGTTCGCTTCCCAAGGCTTCAGGGCTGCGACGCATTCCTGATTGACCCTGAGGCGAAAATGACCGGAGGCCCAAGCTCGAGGCTGTACTCTCGCTTTCAGCCACCACTGCAGTGGGCGCATGCGGAGCAGACCCAGCTGGAGTGTTGATGACGCTGAGGCCATGAGGCCCAGCATCCTCTGAAATCTCCTGAGCGGGACTATGGTGCCGCAGCGGAAGTATTTCGCGAAGCGCTGAATGTTCAGCCTGCGCTCTGGCGATAGTCGCGCTGTCATAGACAGCGAGTTCTGTTCTGTGCCCAGAAAGGAAATCTCCTGGCTGGGAGACAGCGAACTCTTCGCCCAGTTGACTGTGAGACCAAGATTCTCGAGGTGTTTGAGTAGCATGGTCCTGTGTTCTATGAGCTCTGGTCGGGACCGAGCTAGAATCAGCCAATCGTCCAAATAGTTCAAGACTCGCATTCCCTGAAGTCTCAGAGGCGCGAGCGCCACGTCCATGCACCTCGTAAATGTACGGGGTGCAAGGGACAGGCCGAACGGTAGGACTGTGTACTGATATGCCTGGCCCGCGAAGGCGAATCTCAAAAATCGCCTGTGACGTGACGCTATTTGAATCTGGAAATAAGCGTCCTTCAGATCTATTGACACAAACCAGTCCCCCTGGCAAATCTACGCGAGGATTTTGCTGGTTGTGAGCATTCTGAACCGGCGTTTCATAAGCGCTTTGTTCAGATGCCTTAGATCCAAAATGGGTCTGAGACCCCCGTCTTTCTTTGGGACCAGGAAATTTTAGCTTATTTTAGCTTAGTTGTATTATCATTTCAATCTATGAAACATTACTGAAATAATATTAAACTGCTGTTAGAACAGAAATCATCTCCCAATGATGCATTGAGCATTGAGGTACATTTAGACATCAAGACTCAACAATGGTGACAATCAACATTTCTTTTATTTAGATAAACATAAACACTGAATATCTCAAAACAAGCTACTAAAAAGTCAAACAACAGCAAAAAAAAAGAGTAAATAAGTAAGATTTGGAATTGAAGACAATAGGACAACTGCATAATTTATTCATGCTGCAATGCATGCTTGGAGTTTTGATCTATGTTGGCACCCAGCATGCATTGCAGCATGAATCTTTTCTTTGATTGGTTGAATGGCAACTGGTAACATGTAAACATTCATACATAGCCTGACTCCCAGAAAGAAGATCAGAGACCGTCACTGGAATCTCTGTTCAATTGAATCAGTAACTGACACCATCATGTTCACCTTCACATTGTATCAGTGCGATCCAATGTGATTCACCTTAGTTTATCATGTGATGTCATGTCAGGCCATAGAATCAGTGGATCTAAAACACAATCTTGAATTTGTATTCCACAAACAACCATTAAAAAAACATGTGAGGCTTCTCCTTTATATGAATGTAAGCTTGCGCTAAATCGGCTCAATGGAGGCATCCGACCAGCACGGAAGGTCTTAACGTGTTACTGTCCTTTTCTCAAGGCAAAGTATTTTTTGATTAAATGCAATACATTTGAATATGTATTCTCTCGTTATTTTATCTGACTCCATAAATGAAAAGGTTTTTAATGATATACTGAATGTGGATCATTAATTATGAGCGAATGTTTGACTATTCCGTTTAACTCTTCAATGAAAATAATGTCAACGTCAGTTATAATAATCAAACGTAACAATTTATTATGCCGGTGTTGAGGAAATTTTAATATTGACTGATTAATAATGAACATTGCACTGAAATATCGTATGGTCTCTTTAACTGTATTCCTGAATTACGAGAACAGAGAGCCTGGTTTTTCCCTTATCATGTTTATTAAGCTGGAAGGTTTGTGTGAGACAGGAGGTGATTGGGCAGTGACCTCTGACTTCAGAGGTGAGGTGAGGAGACCCCCCCCCCCCCCCCCCCCCCCCCGGTCTTGGAGGTAGTCATAAAGTCACTCGAAACCCCTGTTCTGGGTCTCACTTAAAACCTGCAGCTGGTCTGTAAGGATGGGTGGGAACTATTCTTGCAAGAATAAATACTTCTCTTTTTATTAATTTGACTCTGAGTGTCTCTTACGCAGTGATGATGTTTAACAGAATTATTGCCTCAACACCGGGGAAATGTATCATGCCAATTTCATAATCAATTCAAAGATAATCAATACAAAACATCAAATACTCTGGAATAGAGAAGATGCAAACCCAACATACAACATGAAGCTCTCACTCTCAGCCTCACGGGCCAATCTGAAATACAGAAAAGGGCCCCGAACTTCCTGCTGCATTTCATTAGACAAACCTTTCACATGGAAACATGTACTAACAAAAGAAATTTGCATTCAGAGGTTGCACCTTTTGGGGTTTGCGATGGATTTTCACGATTAATGCCGTTCCAAATTATAAGACATCCTTTTCAGGACATCAATATAATCCCGCGGTAACTAAAAAAGAGCCTATCCTTTAGTCGTGTCCTCAAGAGTTAGGTGATCAGTCTATATAAATTCGTATTCTATTATAGAAATAATAGATTTCCCCTTTATATTATAAGTCTACCTTTTGTGGTACTCTTCAACCGTGTTCGCACTATAACAATTTGTCGTACATATATCACTATATATGTTTACATGTTATATGCTGCCTCTTTGGCTAGGCTGTTTGATCAATCAAATTTAACAGTGAATTATTATTATCTCAAAAGAATGCTCACCCCTTGATGTTGGTTCTCCCCAGAAAGGATCTTCCTGATCCAGTTGAAGGAATGTGACTAGCACTCAATGATCCAAGGTCCAGTCAGATGATTATAATAAATGTAACAAAATGTATTAAAATAATCAAATGAAAAAGGAATTCTTGTTACAGATCATAAACGAGTACTAACTAACAGATAGATACTAGCTAGGCTTGAAGCTTCTTGCCTCTGACAAATGCTGGCGTGTCAGAGGGTTGGTTGCAAGGACGAGCAATGAGTCTGTCTGATCCTTCTTCTTTTATAGCAAGGTTTCATCGGTACTCCAGCAGCTAACAGCAAAATATGTCAGTAGATAACAGCAAGCACTTAAGCTAACAGCAAACACTTCGGTAGCTAACAGCAAAAATATTTCAGTAGATAACAGCAGGATACGTTTAGCTAGCGACAGCATACCATAATTCTAAGTATATAGGGTGTGCTTATCTTTGGGCAAACCTTCTTATCATAAACAGTGGTCTTGGTTCTTGGAAGCTGTAACAGGCAGGGCGGGGGTTTACATCCTGTCCCTGACAACAGTAGCATGTCTTTAGAAAGAGTGGTTGCGGTTAAAGTTTTTCCCTTAAGCAAGTCATCCACAGTTCACAATCATTTCTTTTATTCATTAGTATATTTCAAATGTCTACATCCCTTAATCGCCCAGATATTTCTCTTACTCTGGTCATCCTATTTGTAGTTTTCTTATTATGACCTTTTCTGGTCTTCTTTTGAGATTGAGCATCAGAGGAAGCGAGTGAAATGTCACCCACATGTGCCGTTTCGATCACAGGTTGTGTGACCATTTGCTTGAGAGACCACCTTCCTTTGTAAGTCAGTTATTCATAAACTCTTAAAAACCTTATTACCTTTTGTTTTACTTATTTGGAAATGAGACATTGTACCAGTCGCACTGTGACATTTTAAATGATACCAAACATGAAAGATACTCTGTGGTAATCATTCACATTAAACTATACATTTTCTTGGGTGATTTACATGTGGTTTCAGCATGTGAGAGGGGGAGTGAGGAAGAGGGGGAGAGATGTGTTCTGAGGTGACACTTTGTCTCACAAATGGTGAGTTTAAATGCTAATTTCCAGAGAGGTCCTTTTGTTCTCTCAGGGTCTGGTCGCACTTCAAGCATTTCCTAATTTCTCAATTCTTACATGAACTTTTATGTGGTTCTTCTGGGGTAATGCAAAAAGTACTGTCTTTGTCCAGAATGACAATGTGAGGTCTTATATGTGTGGCTTGTCTCTATTATGTTTTTTCCTGTGAATATTAAGGCGTCCTTTTCGTGTGAAACCTTTCCCACACTGATCACACGTGTGTGGTTTCTCTCCAGTGTGGATCATCTTGTGTTCTTTCAGATTTCCTGAAAAACTGAATCTCTTGTCACAATGTGAACACTTGTAAGGTTTATCTCCAGTGTGAATTCTCTGGTGCAGTTTCACTGCATGATCTGTAATAAAGGTCTTCCCACAATCAAAGCACACATGATTCTTCACACCACTGTGTATTTTCTGATGATATTTTAAAGCACTCGGTTGACTAAAACTCTTTCCACACAAAGAACACATGTGAGGCTTCTCTGTGTGAACTTTCAAGTGGTTCTTCAGGGAAAATGATGAAAAATATGTTTTTCCGCACTGATCACAGTAAAATGGTCTTTCTCCAGAATGAGAAAACAGATGTGATTTAAAATTGATGGCGTGTGTGAAACTCTTCCCACACTGATCACATGTGTACAGCTTCTCTCCAGTGTGGATTCTCATGTGATACTCAAGGTTTCTTTTGTGTATGTAACTCTTCCCACACTGATCACATGTGTGTGGTTTCTCTCCAGTGTGGATTTTAATGTGATCTTTAAGGTATCTTTTTTGTGTGAAACTCTTCCCACACTGATCACATGTGTACAGCTTCTCTCCAGTGTGGATTCTCATGTGATACTCAAGGTTGTTTGTGTGTATGTAACTCTTCCCACATTGATCACATGTGTGTGGTTTCTCTCCAGTGTGGATTTTAATGTGATCATTAAGTTGCTGTTTTCGTGTGAAACTCTTCTCACACTGATCACATGTGTGTGGCTTCTCTCCAGTGTGGATTTTAATGTGATCATTAAGTTTTCCTTTTTGTGTGAAACTTTTCCCGCACTGATGACATGTGTGCCTCTCTCCAGTGTGGATCTTCGTGTGTTTATTAAGGTTTCCTTTTCGTGCGAAACTCTTCCCACACTGATCACATGTGTACGGCTTCTCTCCAGTGTGGATTTTAATGTGATCATTAAGTTTTCCTTTTTGTGTGAAACTCTTCCCACACTTATCACATGTGTGCAGCCTCTCTCCAGTGTGGCTTTTCTTGTGATCATTAAGGGTTTGTTTGTATGTGTAATTCTTCCCACACTTATCACATGTGTGCAGCCTCTCTCCAGTGTGGCTTTTCTTGTGATCATTAAGTTTTCCTTTTCGTGTGAAACTCTTCCCACACTGATCACATGTGTGCGGCTTCTCTCCAGTGTGGATTTTAATGTGATCATTAAGGGTCTCTTTTCGTGTGAAACTCTTCCCACACTGATTACATGTGTATGGCTTCTCTCCAGTGTGGATCTTCGTGTGAATTTGAAGACTTTTGTTGTTTGGGAATCTCTTTCCACAATGTAGGCAAGAAGTTTTGGCTCTCCTCAAAGATTTTTCTCCAGTTTTGACATGATATTGTTTCTCCTCTCCTTTGCTCAGTTTTTCAATCTCCTTGTTCTGTTCCATTAAGTCTGAAATAATAATAAAAAAGTTTGACATGTATATTGTTGTGGTTTAGTTCTTTCTCTTCAGTTTATTAATCAGACAAAGCCGAGTGCCCTTCTGCAGAACGACGCCTCCAGAAAAAGTGTCCAGCTAACATATATACACACTTCCTTGTACCAAATATGGTAATCCATTCTATAGATTATTTTGAGAAATAGTTTGTACCATGTAACTTTACTGAAATAGCATTCTCTGTTGCATAAGCCTTCCTTTAAGCCCCCAAAAGTCGGACCAAAGTCACTCACAGAGGAAATGATAGTATACAAATATATAGCTAAATTACTTCTTATCTGAATAATAAAATCTTCAACAACATCCGTAAAAAATAATAATTAGGAAGTGAAGACTAACATAACACCAGAACACAACTACAATACAATGGTACGATGAATTTTGAATATCAAAATGAAATCAATTATATGTCATTGGAACTTTCCATGAATTGGGCACATTGATTTTCAAGTTCTTATTTAAAAAAATAAATTATTGGCACAAATCCCCTGTTTCCAACACAATCTCTCAGATTTAGTTTTAACAAAAAAGCTTTTACACAAACTGTAGTTTTTTTTATTTTAAATGCATTTATCAAACCTGTTACCAAAATTTCAGAAAAATAACTTCTGGTTACTTTTAACTTGTAAATTGAAACAATAGAAAAACATTTATCAGTTAAATTAGGTTTTGCTTTATTTACACATTCAAAACTTTAGTAACACAGTTGCAAAAATTCAGATATAAAATAAATGTAAATAAAATAGCTCCGATAATATTTAGAAAAAACACTTTTCACTGATCTTTTTTTTTTTTTTTTTTTTGACAAAAGATTGCATGGAAATTTTCAGTTTCAGGCTCTAGATTTTACCCAGTTCAGGTTATCACGCTTGGAAGAGCCAGGTTTTTTAAATATAACTCTGATTGTATTCGTCTGAAAGAGGAATGTCATGTACACCTAGGATGGCTTCAGGGTGAGTAAATCATGGACTAATTTTAATTTGTGGATGAACTATCCCCTAATCATTAATGATGGATCAAGAATTAACACTAACCTCTTTGTTCTTTTGTATCTTCATCTTCCATCTTGCAGGGCTCTGGATCACTCATGTTGTCAATGTTCAACTGTCTTCTTCACTTGATGGGAACATTCCAGCATTTATAGGTGAACTGCATGTGGGAGGAGCTTCACTGTTGAACTGCATGTGGGAGGAGCTTCACTGTTGAATTGCTGTGGGAGGAGCTTCAAGTTCTGTGGTAGAAACAGCAGATCTGCTAATATTTTTAAAACTGCATTACATTTTTTGTTTATATTTTCATAGATGAAATGATAGTTACAAATTCATTATATTTTTATTTTGTTTGTTGGTCGATTTAATATAAACTTTTCTTATACTTTTGTGTCATATGAACAAATATTTAATTTCCAATTATAAAAATGATGTAATAAAACAGAATAATATAAAAATTAAACCGAAGCATAAACAAATTCAGTTTTGCATGAAACAGTTGATCACAAACTATAATGAAAAAAAAAGCTGTTAAGAGATTTATATCATGTAGATTTCAAAAATGGTAATTTGTTTCACTGTTAACAGTGGCACTCCTGAAACAAGCTAGAGGACCATCAGCACAGATCTCACTTTAGTGTTTGAGTTAGAAACATTACTTTGAGTCAAGAAAACTGCTGAAAGTGTATAAAACTGCTCTATAATTTTATTGTTTCTTACAATTTGAGATGAATAAAACACCAGCAATACATCAGAGCAAATACAAATCACACTCGTCTTTATACATTTTTTCTGCTTCCTTTCTGTGTTTGAGACCATAAAAAAACAGTGTATGTATGTCAATGGGCCTGTTAACACCTGATCACTTTGTGCTTTTTCTTTGAACGGATAGCTATCCGATTGTGTAAAGACCAGGTGTAAAGGCCCTCTGAAACACTTTTAAGATGGATTTAAATCCGATCACTCAGACCACATCAGGAAGTGGTCTGAGACTCATTCCAAATAAAACGAGACAAATGTAAATGCATCTGGTTGTTGAATCCACATTTGTAAATTTTACTCCTCCCAAAATTAAAAAAAAATAAATAAACGTGTGAGTATTAGACGACACGCTACTACAACACGCATCAATGCAGATGTGTAGCCAACCATCTTTTCAGCAAGCTTTGAAGAACCAGCCGCAATAACATTTTGTGGTTTTGTATGACTACAGTAGAAAAGATGTTTACGAAAATTATTTCCATGACTCATGAACATGATTAAACATTGTTAACAAAAAACATTCTGTTGACAAAAATATGATGAGGAAATGAACATTGCTAATTATTAATAATGCATCATCAATGTTTTTGAAAAGAAAATATACGATTGTTTCAAAAAAAACAATCATAGTCAATAATGTCAAGATGAACCTGAAGAGCAAAACTCAAGCACTTAGCAGGTTAATTACCTCAACCAAATGCATCCTAAAGAAAATGTATTATTATAACTTACATCTGCACAAAATGATGTAAAAATGCATGTACAATTTACCAAGCAGTATATTGTTGTAAATTCTTTGTGGTTTAGCTTCCCATGTTACACCCATTCAGCATGAGTTGCAGAGTTTTCAATTGCAGCAATTGATTTATGCTTTCTATTTTGAGTATGCAGGTCCTCATGCCCACTCTAATTTAAGGGCTCCTTTTCGTGTGAAACTGATCCCACAATGATCACTGTGGATTATCTCTGTGGATTTTCAGGTGTCTGATCAGCCTTGATTTTACTGGGAAACTGTTCCCGCAGTGATCACATGTGTGCAGATTCTCTCCAGTGTGGGATTTCATATGAATCCTAGGTTTCCTTTATGTGTGAAACTCTTCCCACATTGATCACATTCACAAGGCTTCTCTCCGGTGTGGATCCTCACATGTGTTTTCAGTTCACCTGACCAAATGAATCTCTTGTCACAGTGTGAACACTTGTAAGGTTTTTCTCCAGTGTGAATTCTCTGGTGCCCTTTGAGTTCAACATTTCTAATAAAAGTCTTCCCACTATACGCACATATAATCCTTCACACCGCTGTGTATTTTCTGGTGTGATGTTAAATTACTCCGCCGCCTAAAACTCTTTCCACACAAAGAACACACGTGAGGCTTCTCATTTGAATGAACTTTCATGTGGCTCCTCAGGGCCGATGCTGAAATTAACAATTTTCCACACTGATCACAATAAAATGGTCTTTCTCCTGAATGACAACGTTGATGTAATTTAAGACTGTCTGAATATGCAAAACTCTTCTCGCACTGATCACATTTGTATAGCTTCTCTCCAGTGTGGATTCTCATGTGTTTCTTAAGGTTTCCTTTTCGTGCAAAACTTTTCCCGCACTGATTACATGTGTTCGGCTTCTCTCCGGTGTGAATTTTCATATGTCCATTAAGGGCTCCTTTTTGTGCAAAACTCTTCCCACACTGATCACATGTGTGTGGCTTCTCTCCGGTGTGGATTTTCATGTGTTCATTAAGGGAATGTTTGTGTGTGAATCTATTCCCGCACTGCTTACATATGTGTGGTTTCTCTCCGGTGTGGATGTTCATGTGATTATAAAGGGTTTCTTTGTGTGTGAAACTCTTCCCACATTGATCACATGTGTGCAGTTTCTCTCCAGTGTGGATTTGCTTGTGTCTCGTAAGACTTACTTTTTGTGTGAAACGCTTCCCACACTGGTCACATTTGTGCAGCTTCTTTCCAGTGTGAACTTTCATGTGATGTTTACGACTTTTTTTGCATAACTTTTTTTTCTTCCCACAATGAGGGCTGGTGAAAGATTTTTTTGTCAAAAAATTCCTTGCTGTTTGTGAGGAACTCGAAGATTTTTCTTCTTTCTCTTCACTCAGTTCTTCACTCTCCTTGTTCTCTTCCTTTAGGTCTAATAGAAAAGTAAAAACATTAATTTTCATCCATCCCTCCATTCTCCAAACCATTTTTTTAATGTTGGTTAGTGGGAACAAATCCCATGTTTTTGTAGTGAGAGCTATTAAATAATTTTTACCAAATCCATCTAACATAAACTTAACACAAAACAAAAAATACAATGGGTCTCATTCATGAAACATTCGTAAATATACGAGTAAATATGAGAGTGATTTGCGCGTAAAGAGACCTTCCCGAAAACTATTCTCCTGATTCACAAATACTTCGTAAACGTCAGATGTGATAGTGAAATGTGTGTGTTAATGAATTCCAATCAGTCGTAAATGGGCGTGCACGTTCATTCTCAATTACCATAAATCCCGCCCATTAAATCCGACTAACAACTATTTATGGGCATTATATTATGACACCAAACGAAGGAAAATTTACGCCAGAACCACTTTACACACGATTTACACAAAAATTCATTCTGCTCGTGTTTCATGAATGAGACCCAATGGGTGCATAATTTTGCACAATTTTACAATTAGAATTAGCATTAGAAGAGACATGATTCTACAATGAGTATGCGTGTGTATTTCTATATAAAATGTGGTTCTACCACACGTACATTAACTTACATTTCCACACACACTGAAACAAAGAATATTGATGTATTGACACTGACAGCACTAAAACGTAAATTATTATTATTTGCATGAACAAATTAGCAGATGTACAAATTCTTATTTATGAATATTACATTTTTGGCATTGGCACAAATTGATTCTATTGTATTCAATCCTCATATCAATGATGTTTTCAGTCGCATTTATTAAATGGAGTTTAATATGAATTTCACTTTTAAGGATTGCATAATGTTAAACAAGACTACACTCTAAAACCTTAAAATAACATTTCTGTAACTGTTTAACCATTATTTATCATGTAATATTTATTTCTATATTATTTATTTATGTTCTCAGTAAACATCAAATCCTGTATACATTATGAAGTAAAATTTGGTGCCTCAAGATTGACATCACCTCAACATTTTACGGCAGTTGATGCACTGTAAACCCGAATAAGTTGGCAGAACTCAATACATTTAAGGAAATCAGTTGCCTCAAAATATTTTAAGTTTCAAATATTCAAAGTTTAAGTAAGCTGAACTTTTGTTTGTTCTTAGCGTGAAATGTTAGAGTACATTAATACATACATTTAACTTAAAAAATTTGAACATTTTTGTTACACTTGAGTTTGTCTAAATTAAAAGAAATAATTTCATATAAACAGAGCAATTCCAAGAGGGTCCTCACACCATATAGGTGCTCGGGCCCTAAAAACTCAAAACGATGAAACAGTTCAGTTTACCTAAAATATATCAGTTTTGTGAACTTGAAAAAAAAAGAAAGTGCTAAATACTCATAAAAGTTATTTTGACTGAACTAATTAGTTTAATTTAAGTTTGTCCTACTAAAACCAACTCATTATTTTGAGTGTTAGGGTTTACAGAAACGTTCATTGGCTCTCACCTGCTTTGTAACAGATTGCACATTTCGCGTTTAGGTTGATGTATGTTTGAGAAATGTGCGCCTTCACGGAGTTAATCAGGATAAGATTTTCAACGATTAATAGCTTAAATTCTGCTCTATGCCACTGCGTTGCAACATAATTTGGATTACTTTTGGAACCCCTTTTGATTTTTGCAATATATCAATTATTGTGGTGCTGTTGTGTTTTCTTTATAACTGTACATATTTTTAAAGTTCCCTGTAGTAAATAATTGTATCCCTTAAAACTCATCTTTGATCACCAAAATTACATATTTAAATGTTTTTACCTATGAAAAAAAAATCTTCATGCCTTAAAATAGCTTGAATGTAATTATACACCCTTGCTTCAATTTAGTATGCGCAAAACCACAAATATGATAATTAGCTTCGCCTCTACTCACTCATACCAGCACAGAGATCCACTCAGTCATTTTAACTGTAGTTAATGCTGCACAACGGCAAGTGGAAATACTGTTTAGTTCAGCCATATCCTGTTCACCATCTCAGAGTCATGCAGCTGCCTTCTAACTGTTATGGAATTTTTCAGTTATTACTCTGATTTCAGTGATTCCTAATGATGGCCTCATCTGTTCTCTCGCTTGTAGTGAGAGGGGGCCTTTGGGTGATAATTTACTGTGGTTGGGAGTCAGTGGAGGTAAGGAAAAGCAGGTGGTCAAGGGGTCATCTTGAGTGCATTTGTACTTTATAGCCTAAAGGGTTAAGGGGGCATTTACCTCTCAGGGCCAGGGAGAAATAGACAAAAACAAAGTATATCTCTCCTGTCAGGGGAGGGAAGAAATAAGGCCTTGGAGGACATAAGATATAAAAAAGACAGACACTGCTTCTCTTTATCTCTCCTCACTGACTCACAAATGTGTATTGGTGACGAAGATCTCTCTTGCAAGAGAATAAATACTTTATAAACTATTAAATTGGACTCAGAGTGTCTCTTACTCAGTGATGATGTTTGTGAGAAAGAAAAAGCCACAACATAACAACCAGTGTTTACATTTAAATCTTGCCAAAATGTCCATACTGAAAGTTTCCGCATGTATCCAAATGTACAAAAAAGTATGTTTGTACCTTTAAATTAGACTTATTAATTCCTACATATTAACATTGAGACCAGGCTGGATGGTGGGAAGATAAGAAAATAATCAATAAAAAACGTTGACTGCATTCATGTGTTCATGTGCAATTCAGTGTTACCAAAATTACTGTAAGAAAACACCTCCTATAACTATGATTAACTTATACAAGACGAAATTAGTTAAATAGTAGCTATAAATTTATGCTTGAAACCCTTGCAAAAAAAAAAAAAACCTTATAAAAAGAAATAAACTTTTTATACTTTTGATAAAATAAACAGCTCAGATAAAACTTTGTCTAACCTCTTGCTGCTGACAATATGAACGTTTCTCAAACCTCCTTTCACTTAACATTTATTGAAAACAAAAAGATCCAGATTGTTCCCTGTCCTGATTGTTGTTGGTTACCTTAATAATATATTTTACAGCTTGTGTGACTGCTTTAAGTTTTATAATCTTAATGTTCTTCAGCATCATTAATAAAGAATCAAGAATAAACACCAACCTCTTTGTTCTTCAGTATCTCCAGGTTTCATTCTGCAGGATTCTGGATCACACCTGATGTTGTTCACTTGAAGAGTGAAGACTGATGAAAATCTTCCAGCATTTATTGGTAAATTCTTGTGGAAGGAGCTTCACTGGTGAATTGTTTTAGGGGGAGAATTGCAGGAGGAGCAAATGCTTAATGCTCATTGCATTGAGCGTTAAGTAGCAATTCACAGGTGATCTGAAAACATCAGCATAATGAATGAGGTGAAACCAAGAACTGTATTGATATGAAATGTTGAGGCATTACAGTAGCTGTTAAGAGTGACGCATAACAACACAAGCCTTACAGGATCATCAGTAGACATTTCACTTTATTATTAGATTTTGTGGTAGAAACAGATAATTTGAGTTAAGATATAGGCCTAGTAGATATAAATTACCGTTTTACTACCAGTTATTGTAAATTTGATCATCTAATTATTGAACCCATAGCAAAAAAGGAATGAGATTGTTTACTTGTGGCTAAAAATACGCAAAACGACCAGTGTACCTTACTTTCGGATAACTTTCTCGTTTTTTTCCTCCTAAACAGAAAAAAGAAGAAACCGTTCATGTATCGCATATTCAACCCTTCTCATTAACATAAATAAAGATATCTCGCATAATTTTTTTTCACATTTTTTATTTTTGTTTTCATCACCTTGTGTTCTAATCTGTCAAATGGAAAAACAATAAAACCAAATTGGAGAAACGGTTTGAATATTCGATCTCTACATGGGCGAACTAAGAATTTACGTGGCATCGACTACCCCTAGACTAACTATTTGGTAGGTAGTCTACCTGTGCTGCAGGAAATGTAAAACATCCGACACGGGACAGCTCGTGGGGTCGATATCTGCAACAGTGCACCATTCTACAAACAACACTTTTAGAGCATAAAGACGCCTGGTGGAATAGAATTGTAATAGATTTTTTGCATCGTGGCCGTGGTGGAAGGAAGATGTGATGCACACTTAGACCATCTCTTAGACCAATTTCGAGCCGACGTCATAGTTACGTCACGGCACTAGCTGGTGGCAAAACAAAGGGAAAATTGGAGGCGGCCAATACAAACCAGCACAGATTCAGCTACATAATAAGGAGCTTAAATTATTATTATTGTTATTAAATGTCATCTTGTTGTGCTGTTGGGTGCAAGAATCGACGGAGTACAGGCTCCAATTTTAAATTTTATCGCATAATGTTTTCTAAATTATTATTGTGATTATTTGTGAATCATCTATGATTGTAAACATTGTTTTGATTGATTGTGACTAGACTTTTTGAAGAAACTGCTAAGAAAGTGTAATCAAATACATAGTTAAAAAATGAATATGCTGTATCTGGAATTTTTATCTCTAGAAAATATTCACAACGTTAAAATTGCACCATAATGTCACTAAAACCAACTGGCCTTGGTGCTGGCTAGGCAGAACTGCGGATCGTAGGCTACCACACAAGTCTTGTGACCATTTAGTACAGTTATAGGCATCTAAATATGTATGCCCTCAATTTCTCTTTACCCTCAGTTTCTCTATCGGGTAGGTGTAGAAGTCAGGCCACTCAACCGGAGGTAGCATTGACGTTAATCCTGTCAGATCGTCCATCCATTGAATGAGCGTGTATGCCGGGTCAGTCAATCTGGGATGTCCATTAAAATTAACTTTTGCAAATAACAATCACGGTCCTGGACATTGAGTGACCTTGCACATTAAGATAAAATTGGATTTTTTCCAGTCATTGTCAAAAAAACAAGCTAACAAAACTTGCAAACTAACGTTAGTGAAGCGGCCAGAGGGATCATTCTGCCTCCACCTAAGCTCCGCCCACAAAAAACGCCACCATGTTTACTAACTGAAAAGGGGTCTATTCTAGCGTTTAATTCTGAGGACTTGTTTGTCTGGTCTTGTCTATATGGGCGGCGCTAGGGAGGGGCTAGCAGGTTTTGCGGGACCTGCAACTTGCAAAAATTGCGGGAACTTGCAAAAACTGCGGTTTGATGAAAAAGAGAAAATAAAAGTGATTCTATAGGCTACTACCTTAATGTAAAGAGTCATTTCTTATTACTTCCTATGATAAGCAAGCATACTACATCACAGAAAGTGCTGGAATATTTAATTTCTCATCTTGTTTTATTTCAGATTGTAACGAGTGGAAATAAGGTGTGGCCCCTTTAAGAGCTGCAGGCTCCCTGTTGAACTGTCTGCAGTATGTATGTGCCATGCGCCTCGAACACCCCATGTGTGCGGGTAATTTCTGTTTGATGTTACTTCTTTTATCTTATTTTGTTTATTAAGTAACGATGTGGACGGTAGAACGAGTGACAGACAGTTATACGAGTTCGATTTGGGAATAAAGTGCAAGTTGTGAGATGCCAATCGCCTCCGTGAGTCTGTCTGGCCTCTGCAATAACTTCAGCTGTGAGCTATCCCTATTTTTCTTTCCGACACAACACGTTACAAGACCTTAAACACATCAAACTTACAAAACATTGATGAGTCAAACAAGTTCTGTAGCTTTACTAGAGGAATATGCTACAACTTAAGTAAAAATGAATAAATGAAATATTTAAAAATAAAGTGTGCTCCTGTTTTACAGCTTTTCGATGATGTTCACGTCGCGTAATTACGTCACTTCATAACGTTCCTATGGCAAC
Source organism: Rhinichthys klamathensis goyatoka (assembly GCF_029890125.1). Classification (NCBI taxonomy): domain Eukaryota; kingdom Metazoa; phylum Chordata; class Actinopteri; order Cypriniformes; family Leuciscidae; genus Rhinichthys; species Rhinichthys klamathensis. Next base: position 1,049,957 of record NW_026607141.1, on the reverse strand, counting down.
AGGGGGAAACGGCTGCTCTTGTGTGAAGCAAACGCAACATTTTCCAACTTTCTGCTAAGATGTATGTGACTTTTTTGCGACGAAAATGCGGGGATTATGAAATCATGCAAGCCCCGCATATTTTGCGCGGAAATCAGCAATTTATGCGGCGAAATTGCGGAGTATTTGAATTCAATGCGATTATGCATTGAATTCAGCGATCGCATAATCGCGTTTTTCTGGAGGGACTGAAATAGAGAGTACAGGGAAGCCACCAGGAATTTTGGGCCCCATGACAAAAAAAAACCTAATTGGACCCCTCTGTGCAGCTGTTGTCACCACATCTCTAGGACCTAACTGTCCCATCAAAAGCATAACATAACTCTAATCAAAGGCTTGCAACTGTTTTTCTTGTAGTTCAATACTAGTACTAGCACAATATTTACTAAAAGCCACCATAAAAATGTCCTTAAGGCAGTCCTTTACCCCTAAAATCCACTGGATCCGTCTACGGCGCGGAACGTCAGCGTCGCGGATGCCGGAGCTAATCGCGGCCATTATAGTCAATGCTCCTAACTGTGCGTGTCCACTGGCACGGTGCGAGCGGAGTGAAGCGTGCGTTTTCAATTCATTCCTATGGAAGTCGAGCTTCACACTCGCGCATTGCATTTTGGGATTGACAGCGGATTGGAAAAAGCGTTGAGAGCGACCGAGAGCGTCAAAAGGTTAGGCAGTTCTCGACTTTATGCAAATATCAAACGAAAAACGCAGTCGGCAGCCAATTGCTGTGAGGTTCGGGATGTGACGTCTGTTTTGAGAGTTTAAAAATATGCAAATTGTGCCGGAGTTAATGCTGGATTTAGTGCGTAAATAATTTTGTTTACAAATTAGACGCTTTGCAGTTTTTATATATATGTTAAAGATTTTATTTTGGATGTGTTCATTATGATTATATTGGCTGGATTTGTAAAAGTTTATAAAATTTAAAGGATCTTTGCTTGGTGGCGCATTTGGAAACAAAGCTTGTCTATTTCTAAATGTAATCGCTTGCATCGCTGATGATTATACTGTCCGTGTGTTGAAAAAAACTTAGATTAAACACACTCGCAACAGACACACCCCAAAGCGGGGAAGTTACAGCGTTGCCAGCAGCACTGCGCGGAGTTTTGCCGCTGTAGTGGACACGCACCGTGAGTCCACCAGCTGCGGACGCAGCGCGTCTCAGAAGCGTCCCAGAAGCGTCTCTCCGCTCCGCTCCGCAGAGAATAGGTAGCAGGTCTTTTTTCGCAGAGCACATCGTACCGGGCAGGAAGTCAGACACAGAACGGCATAGAGGATCAGGTCGATTTTCTAAATAAAACACCCTGTGGAAAAATGAAGAAGTCACCAACGCTCCGCTGCTGAAACGCGTCTGATACGCTTCCAGTGGACTTTGACGCCGAGCTAGCGACGCATCAAAAACGTGGCGCTGACGTTCTGCGCCGTAGACGGATCCAGTGGATTTTAGGGGTGACAGTCTCAAATGTATTTTTATTGTAAAAGTAATGACAGATAATAAAAAAAAACTAAAAACTAAATATATATTAACTTTTCAATTAAAATAAATTAACATCATTAACTGTTTCTAACTGCATCCAGTACAGACAGGAGGTTGTTTTTTTATTTATGTCATAATGGTCATTATGTGAGAAAATAATTTGTCATTAATAAATATTTAATTTACTTTTTTGTTATGGTAAAAAGAGCAAGAGAGACAGTCAGAGAAAAAAGTCATTAACACAGTGTTGCTCACCTTCTTCACTGGGACTGGGAGGGGTGCAGTTATGGGGAGACTGGGGTGCTGCTGACTCATCTGTTAAGTCTGCTAAAAGAGGCATGGACAATGATTTAATATGAATATCTTGCTAAACGTTTCACTGCACTAATTAAATGTTAAAGAAATGTAGGCTAACACTAGCCTGTAGCTAGCTAGCTTATTTCACTATAGACAACTCACAGACTAAAGGCTACCCACCTTTCTTGGGGAAAAACTGGGTTACAGATTGACACCCTTTCTTTTGTCTTACCTCTCTTTTTTCTCTTTCCTTTTTTGAAAACCAGTTTTTCTTTTAACAATGCAACATTGTGGTCTCTTTGTAACTGGCGCATCGACTGACTGTCTGCAACTAAAGACCGCGCACGCTAAGGCAGGACCAAACCATTTCATGCAGATACAGGGGGGTGGTCGGTCAATATGAATGTTTACTTTTTGGTCAATGGGGATATTTAACTTGTATTGAGTAAAATCAAAGACATCATTCATTTTATTATTATTTGAAATATACTCAACGATGATGGTTTTTTAAACTAGTTTTTACTTATTTGTTGGGGCCCCTGTCAGTCAGGGGCCCTTGGAATTGTCCTCACTTTTCCCCCCTTATATGACGCCCATGAGAGAGTCTGTAGGCCTACTATACTGTTGTAGCCATTAAAAAAAGCACATTTAGTTTCATATTTGTTAAAATATTATAATGTTATTTTTTTTCCATCTATGTTGATTGTCAATATATCGAGAGACATGGAGTGGGTCAGGCATGATTTTGACCACTTCATTAACCTAAGTTTTGTTTTGTAGAAAACCTTTCTTTAAAGTGAATTACGTTTTGGATAAATTGTATCTTAATTTTAATCAATTTTTCATCAACCATTGCCTGGATTGAATAAATAAGAAGCAAATATAGCAGACAATATAAGCACCCGCCCAGTCACTTGCATTGCACGTTAACTGGAGCGCATCTCATCCTAACACCTAACTGAAACTCATATGCCTCACAGATATGAGAAATACATCAAATACACAAAGTTTGAAATGTCTTTAAACGAAATAATTCAAAACGAAAAGAAATAGGCTACTCTCTGATTATGTAATCCATTATGTGCATTCAAGCCCGTAGGCAGGGGGGGTTCGGGTGGTTCGAACGAACCCCCCCTCACTGCCAAAGGTCCAGAATTTAAGTCGGTTTTTTTTGTTTTGTTTTTTTATGTGATTATTGTCATCATTGTTTTAATCAATGCTTGTGACACATATTCTGGGTTGCTGTTTCAAATTAATATGATTATTGTAGCTGGACGTGTGTGTGTGTGTGTGTGCGCGCCGCGCGTGCAGTTCAGAGAGAGTTCTCGCAATACACTTTTCAAAGCAACAGTAAAGAAGCATCGCATCTGAATGATAGGGCTGGGGATCGAGTCCAAAAAGAATCGATTCCGAGGCGTTGGGAATTGAGAGTAGATAGCCTACCAAAGGTTCAAAATGCAATGGTTGGAATCGATCGATTCCGGGAAATGATTTTACTCGTTGTAGTTTAGCACAAAGTAATAAATCTGATTTATGAAATCAATCAACAAAAACAATCAAATAAATTTTTACGTCATTAAATTCAAGTTCACGCAAACTTTTCCGTCTGCTGCGGCTGTCTGTCATTCATTCTCCATTCAGCGTTCAAACAGCGCGTTGCGTTCGGTTACGACAGTCAACATGATGAAACTCTCTCCAAGATGATTCACTGTTACTATTATTATACTTGATCTGTAGATAAAGCTCTATGGTTTCGCATAAAAGGACTATATTGCTGGACTGTATTGCTGTATCTTAGGCCCCGTCCACACTACTGCGTTTTCGTTTAAAAACGGAGACCTTTTGCTACGTTTGCACCTCCCGTCCACACTAAAACGGCAAAAACGGAGACCCAAAACGGAGAAGTTTAGAAACGCTGCCGATCCCTTTTTCTTTTTGAATCTCCGGAGGGCGTTTTAGTGTAGACGGGTCAAAACGAAGGACTTTAGAAACGAGGCTCACGCTCGGCTCTATGATTGGGTGTCATCAGTCATGGCGTATATCTTTGCTAGCAGCTGTTGTACAAGTAAATTCTGCATTTTACAACGCTATAACTGCCTACATGCGCCGGAGTCAAGCTATTTTTCGAGCGATCTGTGACAATTCCCGTGTGCAGCGGCGGCGTTGACCGTACATGGAGCGTCGGTTTGGGGTTAACCCAGAGCATGGTGGGATAATTTTATCAATGAAGTTGTGTTTACAACGGCACGCGCATGCCCAGTGTTGGTGAATGGTCACGTGATCCGCGTTTTCAGTCGTTTTAATGTGGACGGAGATCAATTCTAATACGCAGCTAAAACGCTGGTGTGGACGGAGATCAATTCTAATACGCAGCTAAAACGCTGGTGTGGACGGAGATCGTATTCGTTTTAATTATCCGTTTCTAAACTAAAACGCAGTAGTGTGGATGGGGCCTTAACCATGTTCCTTTCTACCGTGTGTCTGTTAGAACACAGGAGAGCACTATGTGAACATTGAATCTTTTATTACCTTTTTAAAATAATCAATCGGTCCTTCGGCCCAAATGGACCCGAAGCATTTAAATAAAAAAATGTAAAAAATCATAGCTTCATCGGAATGGTCCGAAATTTGGTGACTTTGTTGGTACTTGGTATATGAACACCCAAAAAAATTGGGGACAGGATTTGAATAGTCTAAGTGGCTGTAAAAAAAATAGTCACACTCAGGACCTTCGGGTCCCGCATAGGAAATGAATGGGAAATTGGCAAAAATGTGACAATACAGAGTTTTTTTTTGTGTACAATCTACAAATCAGCCACGATCCAGAAAAAAAGCACACAACAGTGAAGGGGTGAATCAAGAGTGCAAAACAGACACATCCACACACACACACACACACACACACACACAAACACTTTTATACACATACACACTAATAAATTCAGATTACATAAATCTGTTTTGAATTTTTAAAAATCACAGCTTCATCGGAATGTTACAAAACTAGGTGACTTTTATGGTATTAGGTATGTGAACACACAAAAAATATTGACGTCATGATCCAAGCATGCTAAGTGGCCGTCACACTTCTGCTCTTTGGTCAAAAATGACCCCCATAGGAAATGAATGGGAAATTGTCAAAAATATGAAAACACAAGAGTTTTTTTGTGCATACAATCTACAAATCAGCCAGGATGCAGAAAAAAAGGACTCAACAGTGAAGGGGTGAATCTTTAAAACATCAAGAGTGCAAAACAGACACACACACACACACACACACACACTGTATTATATATTTATAATAATCTGTATTATAAAGTAAAACTGGCACTTCAAATTACCATTTAAACCAACCAAACAAACAAAAAAAAAGACAAAAATAGTCTTTGAGAATCTGTTATTATATTTTAAAATCAACAAACTGAAAAAAAATTGGCAAATATGTGCAAAAATCACTAGAATTCGCAAGCCTTTCTACAGAGAGCTGTAAATCCACTAGTGGTAAAAATGTGCTATTGCGTGATAAAAATGCTCAGTGTATCCACCAGATGGCATCCATCTCATTTCAAAAATTGCTTTCATGAGGCCTAGACTTGACTCTAAAATGAAATACAGCTTTAATAAATAAAAAAAAAAAAAATTATATATATAAAAAAATATTATATTATATTCAATGGGAAAAAATGGGTCATAATGATTGCATAAATATTAATTATAAATCATGAAATTATCTCAAAACACCAAAAAAAGAAAAGAAAATATATTATAAAAAACAAGTAAAAAAAAATGATGATTTTTTTTTAATAAATATTAATCCCACCCTTCCGGCCCATTTGGACCCGAAGGTCCTGAGTGTGACTCTGAAATGAAGGACCCCAGAGGGTTAAAAAGTTGTGATTTGAGGCGTGTGCATCAATATTTTAAGTTCCATTCGTTTGCATGTCTCAAGAACACGCCCTCTGAAATATCATGAATATTTCAGGAACTAATATTGTAACATTTGTGTGTTGAGCTGGAAGTGGCAGCATTTTTTGCTATGTGAGAAAAACGTATTTCTACAAAGAAAAAATATATACTATATTATTCCCATTTATAATGTAAAATATAAATATTAAATTTCTAGGGAGTTGGCCATTGATAATATGCATGAGGCAAAGGAGCACATATACATCTCTCAACCACATAAACTTTTTATTTTTCAATCTCTGTATCTTTCAAATGATCAAATAAAATACAGTGCAACATTGGTTAATTTCACCATGGTGAAATGAGCCAATAGTGAAAGTAGTAATAGTAACGCAAGATCTTTCATTGTTGTTTTTGAAAGTTGCTCAGAACAAGAAGTGGCTACTTTAGTTTCAGTTGCAGTGTGTGAGTGATAATGATGATAACCTGAGATTAAACCTTCAGTCTGATTATACTCTGCAAATCAGAGACTGTTGTGAACCCAGTTCTTCTAAACGTGTGGTAATTTTCAGTGAAAACCTTCTCGTAACAATAAGAGGGTTATCAGATATATTTTTGTGCTCTTCTAAATCCAGTCTTTCAAAAATGTTTCTGTGGAGCTTGTTGACTTATTTTATATGCGTTCATGTGAGTGTATTTTTAAATTATTATTATCATTATTATTAGTTATTCTGCTTCTAATAAATGCGTTTTGCAAGTGCATTGATGAATCTCTTGGCCATCTGGAATCTCTCTTTGCTTTCATGCTATCTAGAATTTGTGTTCTCAGATTTATGAACATGCAGTGAACAATTATGGTAACTAAGATCATATTAATTCTGGAAATAAGAATAAAACAATTCCTTTTGATGATCACTTCCTTTTTTTAAACATTTGAACCGTTTTTACCCATCGACTCTTTTTATATAAATATATTGCAGATGTGGAAGCGGATGGAGATAATATCGGTGATGGAGGGAGATTCTGTCACTCTACACACTGATGTTATTAGCATTCAGAGAAATGATCACATAACATGGAAGTTTGGATCTGATAAATCATGTATTGCTGAAGTTTATGTGTAGTGATAGTGTAGTTGTGAGTACAGAAACTAACCACTAGGTGTCAGTAGTATTACACTTGACTGCAGAGTGTGCAGACCACGAGGTAGTAGTGAAGTGGATGTGTTGTTGCTGTTCCTGCTCACGATCTGAAAAGATAATAAAAGACAAGTTCTGTTATACAAATGTTTCATTACTGAAATAAGAAACATTACAATGAACACAGTATTTATATGTATCCTGATGCAGATGAGAGATTCAGAGACAGACTGAAACTGCATCCGACTGGATCTCTGACCATCACAAACACCAGATTCAGTGACTCTGGATATTATACAGTTTCTATCAGCAGCTCTAGAAGAACCTTGCGGGAAATATTCATGATTATTGTAGATGGTGAGTTAAATATCACTGCCACATTGTCTTTTACCCTTTATTTCTCTTACTTTCATAAATTTTGTTGTGTCTCTTTCAATTGTTGATTTTTGTTTGAAAGCAGCTGTTTCACTTTCAACACCTGTCATCATCACTATAATCACACAAAACGAGGAGAGTCAAACTCCGAGTGATCGAGACGAGTCTCACCTCATCGAACTTCCCTCATCTTCCACATCTTTTCCATCTCCTTTGCCTGTACCTGAGATTATCAGTAACTCTTCACAATGTTCATCATCATCAAGATCATCAGAGTCCAGATGTTCACTGGTGTGTTCAGTGTTGAATGTGAGTGATGTGACTCTGTCCTGGTACAAAGGAATCAGTGTATTGTCCAGCATCAGTGTGTGTGATCTCAGCATCAGTCTCTCTCTACCTCTGGAGGTGGAATATCAGGATAAAAACACATACAGCTGTGTGATCAACAATCCTGTCAGAAACCAGACCACACATCTGGATATCAGTCAACTTTGTCAACCATATTCAGGTATCAATGCGTGATATGGTAATTCCCAGGCAGTGAGGCTTTATTTAGGAAAACACCATAACATTTTGCTATTGATATTTTTATATATTTTGCTTTTGGTGCAAGCATATTACGACCTTTTATGAGGTATTGAGCGCACTAATGGTTGTTTTTTGTTTTCTTTTGTTTTTTTCTCTCAGACTCTGTCCAGTGTTGTAGTTTTACTGAAGCTGTGATCCGATTGGTCCTCTGTGTTCTGGTGGGCGTGGCTACTGTTGCTGTATTGGTTGATCACTTCAGATCCATGAAAGTTGAACAGAAAATGAGGAAACAGACAGAAAACAGTCAATCATCATCAGTTCCTCAATTATTAATCCTAGATTCTCCCATGTGGTCAAAAGATGGTGAACTTAAACAACCTTTGTCAATGTTACACTGAGTAGGTGTTAAAAGAGTTCTTCTGTATGCTTTGCAAATCAATGTCAATTTACAAATCATCATATCAATATTATATCAAAGTTTAAAACACTTCTACTGTATATTTTGAAGTATTGTTTGGATTTTTTTGTGCTGTATGGAGAAATGTATATTGTAGGAATTGTTAAAAATATCTTATTCTTTATTAAAGCATATCTTCCTCCTCATTGTGGTTTCCAAGGCGTCTGGAAATGTTACAAATAAATGATAATGGAAACAAGTATCAGAAAGCGTTAATGCATCAGTGCAATGGTAAATTATATTTAAAGGGATAGTTGGTCTGATTTTCTTCTGTGGAGTTCAATGATCTAGTGATCTGAATGAGTCAGACGACTGAATCAATCAATCAGTTATTCTCTTAACTTGAACAAAGGGCTCGAAAGTGTGAGCATTCCACTCGCATTTGCAACCAAAAATAGATGTGTGCAAACTGTAAAATGTATTTAGGAGCACAAGTGCTAATACAATGTCTTAAATATCTTAAATGATTTAACAAACGTCTTAATTATCATTTAAAGAGGTCTTCAATTTGTGAATGGAAAACAGTGATACAGCCTATGTGATTAATAAACTTCAAATATAAACCTCAACTTCAAAAATAAAATGGATGAGAAGCTCTGGCTGAACAAGTAAAGGAGGCGTGCTACGGTAGCAGTACAGTTCTATGAAAAATCGTAGTGCTACTTTAAACTCCACCACGTCTATCAGGTAAACGCACATCATTGTGAGGAGCTTGTCTAGGGCTGGACCTGGATTGCATTGAAGCATGCCATCCTCTACCAAGAAGGACCAACAACGACAGACCAGCAGTCATTCTGAGATTTGTCAACAGGAAAAACAAGACGGTGTTGTTAAAACAAGGTTGCAAACTCAAAGGGACGAATGTATATAAATGAACACTTAACAAAAAAGAATGCAGACATAGCCAGGAAAGCAAGATACCTCAAGAAACAAAACAAATCCAAAACACATGGGTAACAAACTGTAAAATCTTCAAGTTAAATGGGTCTGCAACCTTTAGCTAAATAAAAAAAAAACATGTTTTAAAATTGTATTTTTCAATAGGATATCAATGAAGGAGAGGCAATACTTTTGTTGGGAACTATATGCAGATTTTACCTTGATAAAATGCTATTTTTAAGAGAAGGCAGAGTAGGGAATGTCACGACAGGCAGGACTCCACGGCATTTCCACCAGCAAATGTGTAATAGTATTTAATAGTAGGCGTTGTGTATTGAGTGATATTGTATAATGTCTAAAGAAAGTAAACAATATTGATGTTGGCTTTCAAGTTTGACCAATTATAATAAAACTTGAATGACTGTGACTGCCATGCACTATGCTGATATAATGCATCTTAATGAATAAAGAGAAAATTAATCATTTAATTATATATATATATATATAGTCTTTAATTACAAAATTTATAAAGTAATGATGTGTGATCTCTGTGGCTTCCAGGTTTCAACAATTAGACATGAATTTTAATGATATATGACTGCTGTGAATGCCTAACAATGATAATACTTTTAAAGTGAATGAAGGTAAACAAAATATTAAGCTTGTAATAAATGTATTCTTTCTATGGCTTCCAGATTTCTACAATTAAATGAGTTAAATTTGTTACTGACTTGCATCAGTGTATCATATGTATACCCAATAAAGCTGTCTTAAATGAAGATCCAAATCTAATCTCAAATGTGGTTCTCTAACAAGGTTAGATGTTATGGCAAGAAGGAGGCGGGAAACGGCGAACAATCAATAATTTTAATAAAAAAATAAACAAATACAAAAATGAAAGTAAAGACAAAAAATTTGACAAAAACATCAAATAAAATCCAGTCCTGGCCTCTCTCAACCTTCACTGTCGTCGCTCCTCCTTTTAAGCTTCCACTCCTCCGTGAAAGATACGAGACCGGTGCGCCTCACTGGTGTCGCTCATCAGTGATCCCGCCATCGGCCTCGCGCTGCTCTCTCACGGCCCTCGGCCTCGTCCTGCTCGCCACCGTGGTTTTATGCGCACTGTAGTAACCAGTAATCTGCAGTTAACAAGCAATTCGCGTTTTTTTACAGATCGACGAAGCACATTCTACAAACATTGCAGTCTATTGAATCACTGCATAAAAGATTATACTGATTAATAAATGCTAATTAAACATGGAGTAAAAGGATATAATAAGAAGCCAAAGGGAAGGCGATGGAGCATAAGAATCCACTCCCGTTCACTTTATAAAATGTTTAAATATAAATAGATCAAAATACAAAAATCATAATAAAGCATGATTTGGTATTATATCATGAAGTAAACATTTATACAAGAACTTCTTAGATATTGTTGATTTGGGAGAAACTCATGTTGATCTCGGTAAAGAGGGACTCTGTTCACTGTAATAACTTTGAATGTTTCATTGTCCTGTCACTTGTTGTGGCTGGTTTGGGCAGATTTATATACAACCCGAATTCCGGAAAAGTTGGGACGTTTTTTAAATTTGAATAAAATGAAAACTATACGACTTTCAAATCACATGAGCCAATATTTTATTCACAATAGAACATAGATAACATAACAAATGTTTAAACTGAGAAAATTTACACTTTTATCCAATAAATGAGCCCATTTCAAATTTGATGCCTGCTACAGGTCTCAAAATAGTTGGGACGGGGGCACGTTTACCATGGTGTAACATCTCCTCTTCTTTTCAAAACAGTTTGAAGACGTCTGGGCATCGATTTATGAGTGTCTGGAGTTTTGGTGTTGGAATTTGGTCCCATTCTTGCCTTATATAGGTTTCCAGCTGCTGAAGTGTTCGTGGTCGTCTTTGACGCATTTTTCGTTTAATGATGCGCCAAATGTTCTCTATAGGTGAAAGATCTGGACTGCAGGCAGGCCAATTCAACACCCGGACTCTTCTACGATGTAGCCATGCAGTTGTAATAGCTGCAGTATGTGGTTTTGCATTGTCCTGCTGAAATACACAAGGCCTTCCCTGAAATAGACGTCATCTGGAGGGGAGCATATGTTGCTCTAAAACCTTTATATAGCTTTCAGCATTCATAGTGCCTTCCAAAACATGCAAGCTGCCCATACCGTATGCACTTATTCACCCCCATACCATCAGAGATGCTGGCTTTTGAACTGAACGCTGATAACACGATGGAAGGTCTCCCTCTTCTTTTGCCCGGAGGACACGGCGTCCGTGATTTCCAACAAGAATGTCAAATTTGGACTCGTCGGATCATAGAATACTTTTCCACTTTGAAATAGTCCATTTTAAATTAGCCTTGGCCCACAGGACACGACGGCGCTTCTGGACCATGTTCACATATGGCCAGAGCCGGACAGTAACGGAGTACATTTACTTGAGTACAGTACTTAAGTACAATTTTGAGGGATCTGTACTTTACTCGAGTATCATTTTTGGGGAGTACTTATGACTTTACTCAAGTACATTTGAGAGGCAAATATTGTACTCTTTACTCCAATACATTTCTATCCATAACCGTGAGTACCCGAGTAAAAAAAAAAAAAAGTAAAAAGAAAAAGAAAAATCTCGGAAACCCTCAATTTGTTGTTTCCCTCTCAAACGTGATTGGATTGTGCAGGCGCCACTGATTGGGACAGCCTATCAGCAATCACTTCCAGCTTTCCGCCAAAGTCAACTCCATGGTCAGATTTTATATTACACATTAATGTAAGCCAAGCATTTGGTTTGATGTTCTTGAGTATGTGGTGTGTTTAACACAGATGTGGCAGTGGCGTAGCCACGAGGGATTTCTGATTTCTTAAAAAAAAAACTTTAGGAGGCAAAATATATTTTTACTGATTATATGAATTACACTGCGCAAACCAAAGTAGGCTACTACCCAGCGAATGAAGAAGGGTTGGCGCTCAGTCTCCACAGTACATAAAATATTAATTTTGTTTTATTTTATTTTTCGGGTTTGCATTTATGAGGAAAAAACAATGTTATGGACGTGTTCTCCGTTAAGGACGTGAGCGCTCTGAAAGCGGCATACAAAATGCTTTAAAACTTTCACAGAGACATCAAACAGAAAACACAAAACCTTTCTTTAACCTGAATTTCGTTTTGCATTAATTGTATCTTAATTTTAATCAATGTTTCATCAACCAATTGCCTGGGTTTAATAAATAAGAAGTAAATAGCAGACGATAGATAAGAAACGGAGGCGCCGGCACGTGAACTGGATCTCGTCTCATAAATGAACCGAAACTCAGTGTATAAGGTAGCCTACTTGCCTCTCACAGACATGTCTACTTTTAAACAGAAAAATTCAAAACGAAAGAAAACAGACTACAGACTGCTCTCTGCTTATGTAATCCGTATGAAATGTGCATTTCTCTCTGGCGCGTTCACTACTGAAGATCGCGAGTCAGCATCGTCAACTTCATCTTAGCCGACACTGACAAAGAAAACACTTGTTTATTAACAAGTGTTTATTAATAAACAATTAAAATATCTCCTTGCTATATTTTACATATTCATAATCATTCCTTTTGCCGGTTCTTTGTGACAGCTTTTAGGTGCTTTATTGGCAGCGCCACCCTTACATGTGGTGTGTGTGTGTGTGTGTGTGTGTGTTGTCCCCGCATTTAAGATGGGACCCCCCATACATTTAATTTAATTAAATAAAGCAACATGGTAAAAAGATGAAAATGACTTGATTTTACTTTCAATTCCTTTTACATTCTCCAAGGTATTAACATTAACATTTTTCATAACTCCATGTAGGACGTTTCTGTGCATAAATGTAAGCACTGTGGCAGTAGATTAGTAATGCAATATTTAGAAAATTTACTCTTGTACTCTTGATACTCAAGTACTTTTAAAAACAAGTACTTTAGTACTTAAGTAGACATCTGAATGTAGTACTTTTACTTGTACTTGAGTAAAATTTAGCAAGGGGTATCTGTACTTTTACTCAAGTAACAAAGCTCTGTACTCTGTCCGCCTCTGCATATGGCTTCCTTTTTGCATGATAGAGCTTTAGTTGGCATCTGCAGATGGCACGGCGGATTGTGTTTACCGACAGTGGTTTCTGGAAGTATTCCTGGGCCCATTTAGTAATGTCATTCACACAATCATGCTGATGAGTGATGCAGTGTCGTCTGAGGGCCCGAAGACCACGGGCATCCAATAAAGGTCTTCGGCCTTGTCCCTTATGCACAGAGATTTCTCCAGTTTCTCTGAATCTTTTGATGATGTTGTGCACTGTAGATGATGAGATTTGCAAAGCCTTTGCAATTTGACGTTGAGGCACATTGTTTTTAAAGTGTTCCACAATCTTTTTACGCACTCTTTCACAGATTGGAGAGCCTCTGCCCATCTTTACTTCTGAGAGACTCTACCTCTCTAAGACATCCCTTTTATAGCTAATCATGTTACAGACCTGATATAAATGAACTTAATTAGTTGCTAGATGTTCTCCCACCTGAATCCTTTCTAATTTTTTTGCTTTTTCAACCATTTGTTGAATCTGCCCCCGTCCCAACTATTTTGAGACCTGTAGCAGGCATCAAATTTGAAATGAGATAAAAGTGTAAAATTTCTCAGTTTAAACATTTGTTATGTTATCTATGTTCTATTGTGAATAAAATATTGGCTCATGTGATTTGAAAGTCTTATAGTTTTCATTTTATTCAAATTTAAAAAACGTCCCAACTTTTCCGGAATTCGGGTTGTAGAAGAGATAGATTTGACAGCTTAGTTTTATTGTTTGGTGAGGACACAGTGTTGCATTTTGAATGTGATGGATCCGAAGATGAATTCAGACATGATTTCTTGATTTCAAACATTTGTTTTTTGTATGTTTGACTAGAGAACATGAATGAGTGAAACTCTTCCCACACGGAGGGCAGTGATACGGTTTCACTCCAGTGTGGATCCTCTCATGTGATTTCAGAGATCCTGAGTCAGTGAAACTCTTGTCACAGTGTGAACACTTGTAAGGTTTCACTCCAGTGTGGATCCTCTCATGTCTTTTCAGATAAACTGAAGATCTGAATCTCTTGTCACAGTATGAACACTTGTAAGGTTTTCCTCTAGTGTGAGTTCTTTGGTGCAGCTTTAGTTCAGCATCTCTAACAAAAGTCTTCCCACAATCAAAGCACATGTGATCCTTCACACCATTGTGTCTTTTCTGGTGTACATTTAGAGAACTCATCTGACTAAAACTCTTTCCACACAAAGGACACGTGTAAGGCTTCTCCTGTGTGTGAACTTTCATGTGGTCCTTCAGCGCATCTCTCCTAAAAAATCTTTTACCACACTGATCACAGGTAAACGGTCTTTCTCCAGAATGACAACGCAGGTGTATTTTCAAAGTGTATGCTTTTCTGAAACTCTTCCCACACTGATCACACGTGTGCGGCTTCTCTCCAGTGTGGATTGTCATGTGTTCCTTAAGGGATCCGTTTTTTGTGAAACTCATCCCACACTGATCACATGAGTACGGCTTCTCTCCAGTGTGGATTTTCAGGTGTTCCCTAAAGGTTCCTTTTAATGTGTAACTCTTCCCACACTGATCACATTTGTACGGCTTCTCTCCAGTGTGGATTTTCATGTGATCCCTAAGGACTCCTTTTACTCTGTAACTCTTCCCACACTGACAGCAGGTGAAAGATTTTTTTTTGCCTCTTTTCAATAAATTACTTTCAGTCTGTGAGCGACTCAAAGATTTTTCACCAGTTTTGACATGATGTTGTTTCTCCTCTGCTTCACTCAGTTCTTCCCTCTCCTCATTGTCTTCCATCAGGTCTAAAATGAAAGTAAGGAAAGGTTCATTTTCAGTAAAACAAAAAAAATATATAGAAATGTAAAGGGAAAGACACAAAGGTGAACCATGATGTAATAACAGAAAGAATGTAACTGCTATACAATTATTATTTCGATGCATTAATGTTAGAGATCGGCCAATAAATGCCATTACCAATATTATTTTTTCAGATGGTCTATTTAAGGTTTTTTTTTTTTTTATCTGACATCCATCTCCAAATCGCTTGTAGGGTCACAGTGATCCAGGAGACCATCAGTGTCTCACGCCATAGGCTGGAAAACACCCTGGATTGATTCACACTAGGGATATAATGTTTATGTAATGAAAACATATCACGATTATAGTGACCAAAATTTTCACGATTTATCAAATATTATCACGGTTTTGTTAAAATGAGATGAAAATGTTCAAAACGTTCTCTCGTTTTATTAAAATGCTATTATAAATAAGGTTAGAGGATAATTCAGTAGCAAATGTTATTATAGTGGAAAACAAATTAGTTTGGAACAAATGAAAGGTAAAATGCTAAACATTGCTTTTTCTATTATTATAAAATACATTGATGAAAAACAAATAAATGTATTTACATATACTATAAAATGAAAAGACATTTATTTTAAATGTATAGAGTAGGGATGGGAAGATTAACCGATATGTATCGATACGCGGTCATGCGCGTGCACGATGCGAGTGCATCGGTAGAGCAGCAGAGGATGAATGAAATTTTGGAAGCAAATCGAGATGCATCGGTTTTTGCGAGATACAGCTTATCCTTTTAATACAGAATGTATTTCTTTATTTATTAACAAGTGTTGTCAACTTGTTTTTGGCACATAATTTAATCGACCTACATAAAGTAGGCCTAAGCAACGGACTTGCGGATGTGTACACTACAACTCAATGTATCAGCTGCGCGGATGAAGCCAGTGATGCGCCCAAAGGTAGTTGTCGGGAAGCGCGAGGAGTAAGCAAAACAAACATGTCGGATGCCGAGATAATTTATCCTCCACTGAGTTTTAAATCTAAAGTTTGGAAACACTATGGATTTTACAAGAAATCAAACTCATTCAATGGCACCGCATCCTCTTTCACATCCCCACATAAACTTGATCTAATTAGCTAGTGCTGAAGTATCGCATCGTATCGTGATATGACTGTGAATCGTATCGTATTGCATCGCAACATGCCACACATGTATCGTTAATATATCGGATCGGATACTTTGTATCGAGATGCATATCGGATCGGCATTATACCTTAGATGCCCAACCCTAGTATAGAGCAGCTTTTTCATGAGGCAACAACATTTGATAGATAGGACAGAGTAAGAAAGACCATTAATAATCTTAATTTTCATTGCGCAAAAGAATTAAGGCGCGAATACAGAGTGGTAAAGCGCCTATGCGCATCCCGCGCGCAGAATGATGCGCTTGAGGCAACATTGGCTCACAGCGCACAGCACTTCGCATTGAAAAGCTCAGAAAACAAGAGGAAGAGATATTGATGCTTTGTGTATCATATCTATGCAACAGTTTATTGAGCCTTTTCTTATAACAGTTTTAAATTTCAGTTACTGTGTGCGTGAAGAGCATGATTGAGAAACATAAATAAACTCCAGCAAGATTGAGTAGGGGAGAGCGGGGTACAGCATAAAGGCCTGTTCACACCGGGACGAATTTTGTGCGCGATATTGCCGACGTTTAACGCCTCTTGACTAAACAAAGGGCGCCAATGTGAGTGTGCACACAGACGCGAAAAACGCCACGCGTGAAAGCGTCATTTTTTAAAAACCGCCTCGGGTTCGGTTTTTTGGTTTGACGCACCGCGTCAAAAACTATCCGACCAATGAGATTGGCGCTTTTGCTCACGTGTCTGGAGCTTCTGAAGTTAAAGTAAAACACAACTTGGGGGCGCTCAAACACAAAACGGTCTTGCCGAGCACACATACGTAACGGCGAAGAAGATATACGCCAAGTAGCGTCTACACCAAGGGGGTAATCCATCGACCGGAAGTTGAAGCCGGCCGGGTCCCGCCATCTTGTAGCAGAACTTCACTTGCGTTAGCATTTCCATTGACTCCCATTCATTTTGGCGTCACTTTGACAGCGAATAACTTTACATCTGAGGCGTTTAAAGACTAAAGAAAACACGACAATGTATAAAGGGCTCCATTACCTTCTATGTTACATTATGGCCCTGTGGAAACAGTTTTTGTAAAAATAGGCTAACGATTGCGTCATAACCACTCGACTCTCTGTCGCGCTGTACAGAAATTACTGTACAGACAGGAGGAGAAGCTCGCAGGCAATCGGGGGGACGTCCCGTCAAGGGAGAAGCAGATTTTAAAATAAATACTATACAAATTAATAATTACTGCTCACTCACGCCAAAGAACTCTTTGCTCAAGTTCCCCGTCTCTGCAAGATTAACGTTGGCAATTTTCACACACAGCTACTAGAAGATGTACGTCTGTCAGACAGGTTGCTCACGTCATCAAGCTTAGTTTGAGTCGGTTTGAGTCTGCGCGTCAGGAACGGAAGTGCTCAAAAATCGCTAAAAATGGGCTTCAACTGTCTCAACTGAGTTCCAATTAGATGGCTCTGTCCACTTCTTATACTGTCTATGGTCTACACCAGCCTTTCTCAAACTTTTTTCAGTCGGGGCACCTTTCAAAAGTGCATAAAATCTCAAGGCACCCCAGTGTAAAATATAAATTAAAAACACTGCATAACCCAAATGTAAATGCAAATGTCCTGTTTATTTAGACAGAACAGTAATGAACAGAGCATAATACGAACTGTAAATAACAATAACAATAATAATAACAACTTTACAGGGCTATCACTTTTGTGAAAAAATTTGTGAAAGATTTTTGAGACATAAACGTTCATTGAATCGATTGTAAAATCGATTTTCCATGTCTAAAGACGTTTCCATTTTCAGCGCCAAATATAGGCAAATCCACGGACAACTAACAGGCATTAGCACGAGCGTAAAGAGTGCTCTTGAGACGCGCACAAGTCCGCAATATTTCTGATGATTTATTGGCATGAAGTTTCGTGCACAATGACAAACAGGAGTGCAAGATTCTCGATAAACAATAAGCAGAGTGGACTGCCATAACATCAATGAAAAACATTACTGCAGGCTTCAACATGGCTGTGTTTACGATTAGAATTCACGAGTTCACACTTACAAATAAGTCAGATAGAATAAATGCGTATTTGGCGTGCTGTCCAAGGAGAGGGCTCCGAGTTAGGTATTCGGCCCGAACCCAAAGCACCCCCCCCGTATTCCTGGCTGTGAAATAAATAAATAAGATAAGCCAAGAGTGAGGAGTCGGGGTGGTGGAGGGATGCTGAAACTGTCAAGGAATGTTAGGTGAGTTGACAGAGTGAATATTTATATGCTTCCTTTCGTGCTGATAGGGTAGACATGGTAATTGTTTGATGACAAGTTGATTGGAATGATTATTTGAACGTGCTCCTCCCGAACTTTGTTTATAAAACATCATATGTCAAACAAATTTCGCCTACGTAGGCGATTGTAGGCCGGATTTGTATCTGTATGCATGGGACTGTCTGAATACCGGCAGAATTCACATTTTTGTTGTAAAAAGAGACACGTTATGCAGAAGTATAGTATAGTTTGTATGTGTTTGTCAGAGCCTGCAGTTGCTGTGTGACGCGCGTTCGCGCGGTCGGTGTTGTTGCTATAGGTTGCGTCACTTGCGTCAAGTTGTGTGTGTGTCTTGCTTCGGTCTTGTGAGACGGATTTTTATGGTTAATTTTATATATATATATTTATCTAAAATGAATTTACAATTTTATTAATACGTTCATATGTTTAAAAAGAAGAAGAATGTATTTATGTAAATTCATATATATATATATATATATATATTTTTAGCCTACGTAATTTTTTGGCGGCACCCCTGACAAAGTCAGGGGGCACCCCAGTGTGCCGCGGCACCCACTTTGAGAAAGGCTGGTCTACACTGCCAGGAAGAAATAAGACGAGGAAGATGCAAGGCAAGATGAATGTAGAGCTGCTGGTCTCGTTGGTGTCGGAACATAAAGAACTATATGACAAACGCGACAGCGACTACAAAATAGGACTATTTCTGTTTACATTAAGCGCCATCTAATGTCAGGGAATGAATTTGCATGTTCACTCGGCTCATCGTCAGCGAAAATCGCTTGGGTGTGAACACAAAAAACGCGTTGAAAAACGCTGGCGAATAACGCGCGCCGATATTCGTCCAGGTGTGTACGGCCCTTAACACTTTTTGACTTTCTTAGTTTGTGTAAATCTACTGAGGATTTAGAGTATTTCTTTTTCCCCACATTAATTTCCCACATGTCTAGTAGGCTACAATTTTGTGGTTTTGTTTTATTAATACAGTGTATAGTTTTTTCTTGATATACCCCCCGAAAGAATGGAAGTGAAATGTGACAACATGCCCCATAATTTAGGTACATCGTAACACGTGAGGGGCAAATTGTAACATGACCATATGACAACTTAAAATGTTATCTGATCTAATAAAAACATATACAAGACAAACTAAAATATTTTCTCAATAAAATACAATTATGAACTTTTTCATATAAAATAATGTTTTTTTTTTTTTTTTATAATTAAAAATAAACAAATGTTTGACTTTGTGAACAAACACACCGGAAAACACAGCTATACAGTTCAAAACATAATAATAATAATTCATAATTTCTGAACATTGACTCTCAGTCTTTAAATTTTTCTCATGTTTTCTCAATTGAATTCATAAAAGTATAGAATAGAATAGCACAGTTCTAACAGGGGCACATTAACAGTGTTACAACGTGCCCCACTTGCACAACTGGGATAATTGTCTATTATTTTTCTGCATACTCACAATAAAAACAAAGTTTTGTGCTTTTTGTCAAATAAAGAAAAATAAACATGATGCGAGTTTTGCCTTCTCTCTGTCAGTGCAGTCCATTCTGAAACACGTCCGAAAAATTAACTCTAACTCTGCAAATACTTGTCATACAGGCACGAGAGATTTTTCTTTATGAAGCTTGAATTCTCTTCTTTTCAATGAAGTAATTTATATAAAAAACAAATATTCTCAGTTTATGTAATCTGTATGAAAAGAGAGTGCTGTCAGAATTTTTTTCCCCAGCTCATTACACTTCATTACGCGTTAATCTGACACGCCCACGGAGGACGCGCGCTATTCAAACGCAAATGTTGAGGCAAGCCATGACAACGTCCACATCAGCCGTTCCACCGCGGCGGTAAAATGTGGGGTGTATTTTCTGCCTTTTACCGCTAAGAGGCGCTACAATCATAGACTCTGAAAAGTGTTCGTTTATTCTCTCTAATGCGTAATCTGCCGCCGCGCCGCGGCTCATTCAGAGCGATTGAAAGCTGGTAGCAGATGAATTCAACAAATGAAACGTAGTTAAAATAATTCATAACCACAATACTGAAATTAGGCTACTGAAATGAAATTGAATAAATAAAAACATAAAACATTGCAATAAAAACATTTACAGACATACAGACCGTAGCTCAGTGGTTAACGCAACAACATGAGCTTCGAGGAGCTTCAATCGACTCGAGATCGAATCTCAATGTAGCATACATGTTGTTAACCGATGTTGGCCAACAGCGTTTATATTTTACCTTCTTGATGTTTAAATAGCTAACTGTTTATAACTGTTTACTTATTTAAAGTCAAGAGTTTTGTTTAATTATCATTACAACATAAATTTGCTACATTCCTGTAGAACCGCAGCCGCTGCACAAAGGACATAAACTGATGAAGGAAGATTGTCAGCCGATTGCATCAGAAAATGAAAATGAAGAAGCTCGTCTTTAGTCTGCTAAATTATTGTGTAATGTAAAAGAACACTAAAATTACTTAAGTTTGAAACCAAGTTCGAACATTTCAAGGTTTAAATAAAGTGTCGGGACAGTTTTTTTTTTATTTAAAACAGGGTTGCATCGGGTTTAGAGTTTATTTCTTTTGCGATGCAAAATAAGAAACACTAGGCTAATCTTATTCTTGCGACATTTTAAATTTGTATTGCCAAAGAAATGACAGCTATATTAAACAATTAAAACAGTAGGCCTACAAAACGAAAATTGTCCAAAGCAAAATTAAAGCATGCGTTTTTCTTTGTCTCTCTCGCGCTGAATCTCTTTTTAACAAGTTTATTTAGTCTCCCTCGCTCTCCATATGAAAGAGGAACATTAACACCTAGGCCTATTGTCCTGCACGCACGATACAGCACTGAACTGTCCCTCCAACCCCCCACAGGCTATCGGAGTCTGAGGCTGACTTAACACAAAGAGAAGTCGCAATTCACACTTAAATCGCTATTCTAGACAGTGTTGATAATGAAGGAATTAAATGATTTAAGTTACATGTAGCCTAGTGATATTTCTGTGATAAAAGTTTATTACTAAATATTTCATTATTTCAATAATTGATGAAATAAAACTGGTTTGGGCCAGCTTTTTCCAAACAAAACTAAATATAATCTGAAAAAACGCATGTTAATTTGTTGTCATGAACAAAATGTTCAACTCAATATTAAAGTCTACAGGGATCTTTGGATCCTTACAACCAGGCATGCAATTTGTGAATTAAGTTTTTTTTATTTTTTTATTATTCAAATAAATATCAAACCACGGTGCTTCGTGGTAATGCTGCTAAATTAAATAACATGTATAGAATAATTATGAACTTAAATGAAACAATATCGCAACATTTCGACAAATACATTATTTGATCTGTTTTTACATTTTAATTCAGGGCGATTTAGCCTACATTTAATTAGAGCGAGATTTTCACCCTTGTCTTGTCATTTTCTCATTGGGAAGCGCTTACATTACATGTTTGAGTAGATCCTCTGTACCTCTCGTTTTCATATGGATTAGCCTACATAATCAGATAACATTTATTAGCCTAAATATTTAGACATTTAAAGGCTTTAGACATAGCCGATTTCTTATCGTGACTGAGCTGAAGTGGCTTTCGGTTCATTTTTGTGACGCGCAGTTCCCGGAGACAGAGACGACAGATATACTGTTTTTGTCGTTAGCCTAATATGAATACAAGTTTACAGTTTTGAACGATGTAAGCTACTCTACTCTTATCTGCATGACCAAAAAATTACGGATTCGCCTATTAAGTTATTTTAGCTGTAATAATGAGAAAAATAAATTAATCTAAATGAACGCGCCGCCGCGTTTGTCGAACACTAACTCACCATGCCAGAATAAAACCCGACAAATGCATAGGGCCACTCGGCGTGGTGTGCCAAAACACTTAATTATAAACTTCAATATTTCATTCAAAATAATCTCAACACGCTTTGTGAAATTTTGAAAAGCCGTGCATGCATTAGGGCCACTGGAACTAATGAACAACTGAAACGCTGGTTTTGATTTTATTGTTTGTCGTTTAAACGTGCTTGTTGCATATCTCTATTTTATATTTGATATGGTCTATTGGTGAAGTAGCCTATAGCATTGATTACTGTGGAGGGAGGGGTGTGGGGATTCAAATAATTCAGCAGAAGCAGGGATGTTTAGACCAGAAGGAAATCCCCGTCCCCCCTGGCAAATCACACTTTACTTAAAACCATGTTTTTAAAAACTCTAGGTTGTAGGGAATCAAAAAAATAATAATAATAGGCCTAATAAAAAAATATATATATATATAGGCTATATATATATAATTACTTTTTTTACAGAACTGCTTTTGAAATTACGATTGGTAGCCTCGTACGATTGGTACAGATGCAAAGTCGTTCTGTTGGATACTATTGTTCCTTAGTGTAAAATGGAAATGCATGGTAATTTTATTTTATAAATATAAGAAAAAACTGTATGGTGTAACAGAGTTTTAGAGCTAGACAAATCTCTCTGCATTAATAAATATAAAATTTACAGCAGACCATGTTTGTTCGGGATTCGAACCCGGGTCATCTTGATGATCGAACCGTCAGTTCTACCGCTCGGCTATGAATTTTCTCACTGAGAAATGCCCAAACGTTTGTTTCTCACATGAGCGAGAAAACGTTTTGTCGTTAGCCTGTGAGTGTAGGCCTACTTTAGCCTACATGAATAAAAGTAGACCTTTTACAGTTTTAAAAGATGATATCTTATCTGTATGACCAACAATTACGCAGTAAGTTCTTTTAGCTGTTATGAGAAAAATAAATTCAAATGAACGCGCCGCCGCGTTTGTCAAACTCTAATTCAACATGCCAGAATAAAGCCAGATTTTAGAATAATGCATAGCCACTCGGCGTGGTGTGCCAAAATACCCTAATTATAAACTTCAATATTTCACTCAAAACCATCTCAAAACGCTTTGTGACATTTTAAAAAGCCGTGAATGTATTAAGGCCACTGGAACCAGGATCGTAACTGAAAAGCGCTGCATGTCTCAATACAGGAAGCGCTGGTTCAGATTGTATTGTTTGTTGTTTAAACGTGCATGTTGCATATTTAAAAAATATTTGTTTAAAAATAAATGTTTGTTGTAGGCTTATTTGTAAATTACCATAACTTGTAGAATTTCATCCTTACTGTTAATTGACATTAGCCCCACTTACGTTTTGATAAATGTCCCTTTGCGCCACCTGGCGGTCATTTCGCGAGCGACTTTGAAATGCGACTGGTTTATTTTTATTGTATTGGTCTACTTTAAGGCTTAGTGGCCACATACGTGGACAGCACATTTTTGCTCTTATGTCCACAATTGTGTTCACTGCTGAATTGGTGGTGTTATGGACACGTATGGGGGTACTTATACTGCCATCTGGTAGTGTCAGAAATGTATAACACACTATGGTCAAAATTCAAAATGGCGGCAAACACAAGGAAAGATTCAAGTGGTAGCTCCATACACAAACGTCGACCAGTTAAGAAGTTCTGTCATATTTCATGGCTTATTCTGATTTAGATATTTATAAAAGCCTTGTATATTTGTCATGACATGCAAATTTGAAAAAAAAAGTGCAACTACCAACTTTGTAGGTCGCTAAACATGAAGTACACTTATGTGTACTTATGGACTGAAGCTCCTCGAAACAGCTAATATGCTAGTAAACATGCACAAACATAAAATGGTTTTATGAAAAAAGCTAGCTCTGATGCAGCTAAAAAGGTGCACATGGTCCCAATGACATAAATAACAATTAAATCACTAAATACATACGTACATACTTAAATTAGTTGGGTTGAAAATGTTAGTAAAAATGTAATATGCTAGTAAAAATGTGCACATGTAAATTAGCTTATAACAAAATAACAAATAACAAATAAATAATGCAAACCTACATAAATTAAATTAATTTGTATTTGATTTTATCATGTTTTTATTTCCAGAGCGTTTTTCTGTGCACAGAGCATTGGAGCTACTTTGGGTTAATTGATGGAGATAACACAGATTTGGATGTGTCTGATAACGATGATCCCTTAGAGATGTCTTATTGATCACAAGTTCAGTATGGTGTACCACAAGGCAGAAGGCTCAGTACTAGGACCGTTGCTGTTCACTCTATACATGCTCCCCTTGGGAGATATCATTAGGAAGCATGGCATTAGTTTTCACTGTTATGCTGATGATACTCAGCTCTATATTTCTTCACGCCCCGACGAAACTTGCCAATACAAAAAAACCTAATGCATTGCTGATATAAAATCTGGATGACTAGCAATTACCAACTTTAAAACTAAAAAATCTAAATTACGTCATGTGCTTTCAATGAAAAATGTGGAACAGTTAGTTCATTACATTAAGGCTAGATCATTGTAATGCTCTACTGGGTGGTTGCCCTGCACGCTTAATAAACAAACCTCAGCTGGTTCAAAACGCAGCCACTAGAGTTCTTACCAGAACCAGGAAGTATGACCATATTGCCCGGTTATGTCAACATTGCATTGGCTCCCTATTAACCATCGTATACATTTTTAAATATTGCAATGTTTCCATGTTGTTTTTACTCTCTGATAGTCAAAACATGTTAAAAAATATGTGTGTATGTGTTATTAATACATTAAAAAACAGTCAGGAAAAAAACTGCTGTGTTCAAGGCAGAAATAAAGGGTTTTTCATTCTATTACACAAAGGTGACTTTATTGTGTTTTATGGAAATTCGGACCATGAGTCCACATATGTGGACATCATTTTTCTCTAAAAGTACATCATATCAAAAGATGATTCTTAGTTTTTATTCTAATTAGGTTCCAATAAGCCCAAATAGCAAAGAGAATTAAAAAATGCATGTAAAAAATCAGCTTGGGCCTTAAGAGGTTAAAAAATAATACTTTATAAGACATTTATGGGAAAAGACCATTTTCTTTTCAAGATGTTTCCAACTGTAACTTGGAACCAATTCTGTAGAATGGCCCATATAGCATTTGACCAGGATTTGTTTCCAGGTATGACTAAAAATGTGCTTTTGGCTTTCATTTATATTTTGATTGTTTGTATATATATATATATATATATATATATATATATATATATATATATATATCTGTGTGTGTGTGTGTATATATATATATATATACAAACAATCAAAATATAAATGAAAGCCAAAAGCACATTTTTAGTCATACCTGGAAACAAATCCTGGTCAAATGCTATATGGGCCATTCTACAGAATTGGTTCAAAGTTACAGTTGGAAACATCTTGAAAAGAAAATAGTCTTTTCCCATAAATGTCTTATAAAGTATTATTTTTTTTATATATATATGTAGGCTATATATATACAAGAAAGAATGCAATGACAATATATATATATATATTGTCCTTGCATTCTTTCTTGTGTGACACCCCTGAATGAAAGGCTCATTATTATGCAGGGTCACTGTCTGAGAAGCACTTAATTATTCATGATAGGGGTTGGGTCGTTCCGCCCATCCGCATATTGCCTTGGCAAACAAAAAAATGTTTTTCACAATTTAAAACAATCTATTGTTTTATGTGAATGATTAGGAAGGATGATTTTCAGATCATTTTGAAGCAAAAACTCTAGGCGACAACGTACATTAGTCAAAAGTCTTGTGGACACATATTTATAGTATGTTTTTTGTGTCCTTATTTCAAAAACTTAATTTTTTAGTTTTTTCAATAACCATGCATAAACAATATTCTCTCAAAAATACAAACATGTACATACATGTTGCTCACACATTATTAGGGTTGGGTATCGTTTGGGTTTTATCCGATTCCAGTACCTACTCGGTATTTTTTAAACGGTTCCGGTGCTTAAACGGTTCTTAAATCGGTACTTAAGAAAATGAAACCGCACACACTTTATCAAAAAATAATACCCTTTAATTTACAGGGCCAAACTGGACACAATATTAACTTAAATCTTTAAACAATATAAATACAAGTAACATATGGTAATAATAAAACCAATATAAAATAAAAATTCATATTTACATAATATCAAATGAAACAATATTGTATCAAACAATGTAATAATACTGGAGATTAATAGAGATTACTAGCAGGCAGAGCTGCCAACTCTCACGCATTGACCGTGAGACTCACGCAAATGACCCTTTTCACACAGAAAAATCGCGGACAAAGAGGACACTGACAGACAAGACAGAGAAGGTTACTTTTGATATGGAACAAATCCACAGCTGTCAGATTCTGTCAATATTTTTACGAGATTCACACAATAAATAACGTTTTGGCTCTTTGAAATGTGACAGATCGCTGTAGCGCGTCAGTTCAAACGGCACGTGATACAGCAGCCTACAAATCAACTGCTTCTTAGCTACGCAGCGTTGAGTGAACCTATGAAAGAGAACATCTCTGGTTACTGGTGTAACATATCTCTCAATAGGGAACGGGACGCAGCCAAGCTCCTCGCGCTGCCGACCAGCTTCCTTTTTCGGCAGAGAAATCTGAGGAGCAGATGGCGCGCGCGCGACAGCATTGTATGACGACGTAAGTGCGTCGATGCGGCGCCATCAGCCAATGAATTGGCTTGATTCTATATGGGGTTCAGACTATCGGCACACCCAGAGGGCGTTCTGACACGTAATTTTACACGTGAAATGCAGCCAAACCTTGCGAGAAAGAGCGCGCTTGCGAGACAGAAGAGACTGTGCTCCAAACTGTGTAGCACACGCACGGCGGAGAGAGAGAGAGCGAGAGACCTTGTGTGTGTGTGTGTGTGTGTGTGTGTGTGTGTGTGTGTGTGTGTGTGTGTGTGTGTGTGTGTGTGTGTGCGCGTGTGTGCCTAATGAAGTTAGGCACCGAAATCAGGCACCGAAATTTTCTTTCTTATTCGGTCTGGTTACTACCGTTTACGTCGGAACCGGTTCCCTATTGGCACCGAGTTTCGGTACCCAACCCTACACATTATGGTAGACCTGTTTGTGCTAAATAGAGTGTAATTTCACCTGTGCCATTAATATGTTTATAAGCAAATGAAAAAAGCACAAATGTCAGAGCATGTCAAAACATCTCAAGGACCCCAAAAACACCTTGGTCCCCAGAGGGTTAAACCCGGCTAGTGTGTTCTGCTAGTTAGCGAAGCATTAAAGAACCATTATATCAACTGTTAAATAACATATTGGAGACTAAAATAATATCAGATTTGTCTCATTTTAAGTAAACAAAAACAAAATTTACACAAATGTAATGTACGAATGTACAAATGTACGAAATGTACTTTTGCTATAGTTAAATAAATGTTCAGTGATATCTTCCAAAGATTTCTGAATTTTGGCGAAATATTTTCTATATAGTGTTGATATGGCAACTAGTAAATACACTAAGTTTCGTCATGCTGGCATGTGTGGAAGTATTTAAAACAAGTGTGTTACAACTCTCCCCACATTACGTTGTGCCCTGCTCTCCCCCTTTTATGAAAAACCTTAGACCTTTTTCTACAAATAAAGTATAACAATTGGAACATTAATCTTGGAGTGAGTTTCCTCGTGTTACAGTCGTAACAATTAATTAATTAATAATCGGTCTTAGTGTTGTCACAATACCAAAGTTATTGTTTCGATACCGATACCAAGTCAAGAATTGCGATTATGATACTTTTTCGATACTTTTCCAGAAAAGGGAGAAACACTCTGAAATATCATTGCTGTGCTTTATTTTAAAACCGGAACAACATTCTAATCGTATGACACACTAATAAATGAACATATGAACAGCAGATATATTAAACATTTGAACAAAATATGAAATATCAAAATATAAAAAATAAATTAGAGCAATGACATTCAAGGTAAAAAAAAAAAATAATTTAGCAGCATTATCTCAGCTTGCAAATTATTAACGTTATTAGTGATGCACCAATGTGAAAATTGTGGCCGATACCGATAACCGATATTAATATTGCTGTTATGGCCGATACCGATATTTACCGATGTCGATATATCTGTATAAAAAACACATAGCGAGGATTAGGGCTGCACGATATTGGTAAAAAATGACATTGCAATATTTTATTTTTCTGCAATATATATTGCTATATAAAAAACAATTTCACCTGATTGAATAGCTGAATAGCTTGAATAGCTCTATTTGGAAAGAATTAATCATTCTAGAATGACTGGGGTGGTTTTGTCATGGAGTAAATCCACATAGAAACTAATATTACTAGAATGTTAACTAATGTAGTTAACTAGACTTTAATAAATGGAACCTTGTTGTAAAGCAGGGTTTTTCCTGCATAGACAATTATGAGGCGGCCGCCTCCGTCAAATTTCGTGCCGCCTCCGCCTCTCGACAAAATTCGGACAGACAGTCACGTGCTCATATACACTTTTTCCACCGTGACAGTTCTGTCGCGATTCCCGCTTGTGTCCATTCTCTAACCGTGTAGTTTGCCGATAGTGCTGCACGGATCATAATCCGCGGGTCGAGCGGGCCGAGTAATAAAAACATTCCATTCAATCGAGGGTGGATGACAGCTAAATGAGTGTAATAAAGACACGGAACTCCCATCATGGTACCTAATGTACGGACGGTAACAAAGTTGCGCTGTTGAGTCTCGCGCAGTTATTTATAACATTAATTATAGTTAAGAAACAATATATAGGCTACAGACGACCAGAGTGCTGTTTTCCTGAATGACATCACGATTGAAACCGAGATATTAATTTCATAACAGTTCAATAAACAAATAGTTAAAATTAAGTTACTTACATTTTTAGACTGTTTTTGTTCTGTTTTAGCAGCGAAAATAGTTCCAAACAACAGAACCATATCGCATCTCACAGCAACACTCATCCATGATTCATTACTGAATCATTCAGCGTTTTGAACTAATCGCTTGAGTCAAAGATTCAATTGCCCATTATTAAACCGCCTCATTCTGAATCAATCAGCCATTTGAACGAATCGTTTACATTAATGACTCAATGACTCACTCATTAAGACGGCCGCCTGCCCCCTCCTACTGGCGGTTTAGTTTCAAAGTATCATTCTTTTCAACATTCCTTGTATATTAAAAAAATATTCAAAATAATCTCATTTAATACAGTTATAATTTTTCAATGTAAATTATTTAATTTGATTGGTAACAGCCTAGTGTCTTATTATTTTAATTGAATGTATTGATAAAATGTAAGAATTTTAAATGAAATTTAGAGCATAAATTAAATAAAATTAGGGGGAAAATGCCCTTTATAAAGGTACAAAAAATTATTCCGATAAGAGTGTTTTCAAAAATGAAACATTGACAATAAGTTTAAAAGGAGTAAAGCCTCTGTTTAGCCTATAAAGAAAATGTAATTTTGCCAAAAGAAGAACTTTTAATTTAAATAAATGTTAATTGTGTTAAATGTTTAAATGTTACCATATTATCGTGCTTAATTGAATAATTGTAATGTGATGATCAGATGCAGATATCTAAATCAAAGAATATGGGTGGTTGGCGTGTGGATTATTATTTATTTTTAACAACAGATTCGAGTGACTCAAAGTGCACCAGATTAATGAATTTATCTTTAAAATGTACAAAATTTTCTCACGGGGGGGCATGCCCCCGGACCCCCCTAGTGTAACAATTTTACCACCTCCGCCTCATTTTGAGCCAGGAAAAACCCTGGTAAAGTGTTTCCGATTTATGTCTCTTGAGGTCAGTGTTGGACAGATCAGTTGTTTTAACCATTCATTAAAGTGAATCGGTTCAAATGAGTCATTAGTTCGCGAACCGGACGTGTCATTAACATAGACAGTAAAAGAAATGGACACAGCGACCCCATAGACTTAAACGGAGAAAAGTGAAGTCAATTAGCAGCACTCACTTCCTGATTGCCAAGCGCACTGCGCAGGCTCAAACTGAGCTTGACGACGTAGATGTGATGTGTTTACAGTCTATGGATGTGAGCAACCTGTCTGACAGTTGTATGTCTTCTAGTAGCTGTGCCAAGAGGAATCTAAATCATTCCCTTCCGAATCTTGCAGAGCCGGAGATCGTGAGTATTAGCTGTCCATGAGCTATTAGCAGGAGCAACTTTACAACTCTCTATTGGCTTCTCCCTTGACTTTATGCCTCCACGTCCCCCCGATTGTGCGCGAGCTTCTACTTCTGTCTATACGGTAATTTCTCTACTGTGCGACAGAGAGTCGCGTGTTATGACGCAGTCGTTAGCCTATTTTTACAAAAACTGCTTCTACGGGGCCATAACGTAAGATACAAGGTAATGGAGCCTTTTATACATTGTCGTGTTTCTTTAGAAATAAACAATGGACAAATGGAGTCTTTAAACGCCTCAGATGTAAAGTTATTCGCTGTCAAAGTGACGCCAAAATGAATAGGAGTCAATGGAATGCTAACTGCAGATGAAGGCTTGTTAGCCAATGGCGGCCCCCGGGGAGACTTCAGTTTCCGGCTGGTAGATTACCCCCTTGGTCATTAACGGACCACGGCACACGTTGTGTGATTATCCAGGCAGTTTAGGATATCGCATAAGATTTGTCTCAACACAGAAAACATTTCATCACTAGATAGATTTTTTTTTTGTTTATTGAAAGTGTGGTTTATGTCATCTGAATGTGTGGAAGCTTTTCAGGGAAGATAAGGCAACGTTATTTTAGCACAATTCACAACCAGCGGTAGTTCAGAAAATAAAAAACTTGGTCTTCCGACCTTTTACCATAGTGTATTCTCAAAGATATCCAGTCAACTCAATTCATTAATATGCGCGAGGAAGGGAGAGAGAGCAAGACAGTTTGAAGACGGTGAGAGAGCATGCACGCGCGACCGGGGCTTCACTCACCGGTCAAATAAGGCTTTGGCGGGACAAAAATACGCCTTAGTAGGGCCGACAGAAAACAGCGCGCAAGTTACTCTCTGAAGGAAACCTAGAGATGCGGTAAGCGACGGAGAAATCAACAGTTTTCTGCTCAAGAATACGGGTCAAATCGCATCAAATATTGATTTGGGGACAGCTATTTTTACAATATACTGTATGACAATCACGGGATAAGTGGCAAAGATAATCGTTAGTGTCATACCTGTGACGCCAGGATGCTCGACGTCATGACCGGCGCGAACCATGGGGCGCGACCAATCCGCTGGCGTGCCGGCAGTTTACAAGGCCCTGTGCACTATGAATGGGTAGTGAGGGATCAGCGTCAGACCTCACTCACAGCCTGTGTCCTTAGTCGAGCCGATCAGCTGTTCTCTTACGAGAGTATCTCTCGTACTGCGTAATATCTTACGCTATGGGGAAAACCTCTTTTCTTCGAGAAATTGAAGCCAAAAATTATCCTTAATTTTTTAATCAATGTAAAACGCTTTGCGGCAGCATGCAGACATAGGAGGACGCATCGCTGGATCGCATAGCTACACGCATAGCTACACGCATCGCTGGATCCGGAGTGAGAAGCCGCGCCGTCGATGCAAGCCTTCAGCGGGACGAGCCCTTGAGCCTGAAGTCGCTGGCCTTCACCTCGCCGCCTTCAGCCGCCGTACCTGCTGCACTTTCCGGCGTACTATATATCCTTTACTCTGCTCTGTGTGTATGTGTGTGTGTGCTCGCCCCGCGACTCACACGTCTATCATCTAAAAGAGCCGCGTCTTTTTAAAGATGCCATCCTCCTGTGGCTCGTGCCGAGCCACACTCAGCGACGGGGACCGCCATGTGATGCGTTTCCTGTCTGTGAGAGGATAATGCAGCTCTCGCGCTCGCCGACGGCGGCTGCCCTCACTGCGAGCTATTGCCTACGGTGACTCTGAGGACTCGCCTGGCATCCTTCAGCGAGACTGCACTTCCACCCGCTACAGTGCCGCGCCGTAAAGCGCCGTAATCAGCGGGTCCCCGAGCCTTCTCCAGCCCGTGAAAGCTCGCCGGTTCGCCCGCCAGCTTCACCAGCTTCACTCGAGTCGCTCGCTGACGGATAACGGCCGCCGCGCGCCGCCGCTTCCGCCATTAATGACGACGAGATGGCTGCATCTGTAGAGGAGACCTGCTGCTCTATCCTGGCGTCGGACAGTGAGGACTGGGCGAGCTCTGTGGACCTCCCCCCCTTCTGTCCGCGAGTCGTCAGGGAAACGGGCCAGCATCAAGACCGCGAGCCCTAAAACCGCGGCTAGCTTTCTTTACGTTATAAGAAATCTACCCCGCCCCCCATGGGCGTGCGTCACCGGCAAAATTAGGAAAGAGTGTGTTTTAGTCCCGCCGAGGCCGGACTAATCTCCATTTCTCAAACATTTCTCAGCTCCTCTTAGTTTGAGCGGCTGAAAATGTCAATATTGCAGCAATGAGCCTGTTGTATAACACGCACACCTGCAAACAAACGCCGACACACACAAAACTGTGATGACGCTCTCTTATCTGCTTGCGCTAATGTAGTTCTCTCCTGTGGCTCAGTGGCGGAACCCGAAGCCTTCGCGCGAGAGACCCTTGTTCGATCCCTGCTCTCGCAGCAGATATAAATTTAGTCTCGCCGCGGCCAGACTTCCACCGAAACTTTTCGCTCGTTCAGTTCCAGAAAATGCGACTGTTCCAGTGTATTTTGCAGTTAACAAGCCGGTACCACGGCCCGCTTGCCTGCACATAAATGCCGTTTCCACGGCGACCCAGAAAAATCATATTAGCATTGTATTTTCTGGTTTTCCGGCCACAGCCGATGGTGTTATGAGTGTAATAAAATGCCCACAGCCCAGTGTTCATTTCTACACACAAACACAGCCCGCCACGGTACAGGGCTCGCACAAATGAAATCGACGCATGTCAATTGTGCATTAAATGTAGTGAATGTGCCCACAACCCAGTGCCCACAAACACTACCACGGTTTCTGTAAAACGAAACCAACACAAGTCTTCCTAGCCTCCTAGGAAATCAACGGTGTTTCAGTCTCGCCGCGGCCAGACTTTCACCGAAATTTTTCGCTCATACAGTTCCAGAAAATGCGACTGTTCCAGTGTATTTTGCAGTAAGCAAGCAAGTACCACGACCCGCTTGCCTGCACACAAATGCTGTTTCCACGGCGACCCAGATAAATAACATAAGCAGTGTATTTTCTGGTGATCCGGCCACAGCCGATGGTGTTATGAGTGTAATAAAAATGCCCACAACCCAGTGATCATTTCTACACACAAACACAGCCCGCAAAAATGCAGGGCTCACACAAACAAAATCGCCTCATGTCGATTGTGCACTAAACGTAGTGAATGTGCCCACGTCTCAGTGCCCACAAACACTACACACCACATGTCCCACGGGTTCTGTAAAAACGAAACCGACACACATTCAGTCAGCTCAGGCCGACGGTGTTTTCAGTGCAGTAAATGTGCCAGCTGTCCTGCGCCCACATTCACTCACAGACATGTTGAGCCCCACGGGGCTTGCCCAGCTCTCTCTCCCTCAGCAAACTGCTATAAGGGATTTGAGCGCGGCCAGGCTGCCCGCCGCGATCGGCACGCCCCCCGCCTCACAAACTGTAAACACAGTGTCTGCGTTACAGTGCGCCGGAGCTCCCTTGCCGTCACTATGTCACGGCCAGAGCCCAGATCTCATTCTACCCCTAGCTATTCACGCGAAAGTGTGGGCACAGCTTCCTGGGGTATCAGAATGGGTGCTGAACACTATAAACACAGTGTCTGCGTTACAGCACGCCGAAGCTCCCTTGCCGTCACTATGTCACGGCCGGAGCCCAGATCTCATTCTACCCCTAGCTATTCACGCGAAAGTGTGGGCACAGCTTCCTGGGGTATCAGAATGGGTGCTGAACTCTATAAAAAGAGGCTATTCGCTACAGTTCGCTCGATGCCCCCGCCGTTACACGGCGCGCGTCAAATCCACGGTGAAAACAGAAGTAGCACATCTACTTCGAGCCGAGATACAGCGACCCATTTTAGATCTGCGACAGCTGAACAGAGCACTTGTGAAGCGCCAGTTCAAAATGCTTACAACCAGGAAAATCCTTGCGCAAGTTCGCCAAGAGGACTGGTTTATGTCAATAGATCTGAAAGACGCCTATTTCCGAATACAAATAGCGTCCCATCACAGGCGATTCTTGAGATTCGCCTTCGAGGACCAGGCATATCAATACACAGTCCTGCCGTTCGGCCTGTCCCTAGCACCCCGTACATTCACGAAGTGCATGGACGCGGCTCTCGCACACCTGAGACTTCGGGGCATGCGAGTTTTGGACTACTTGGACGATTGGCTGATTCTAGCTCGATCACACTCAGAGCTCATAGAACACAGGGCCACATTACTCGAACACCTCGAGAATCTGGGCCTCACAGTCAATTGGGCAAAAGCTCGCTGTCTCCCAGTCAGAAAATTTCTTTTCTGGGAACAGTCCTGGACTCGCTATCCATGACAGCACGCCTGTCATGAGCGCGGACTAGACATTCAGCGCGTCGCGAACTCCTTCCGCAACGGCTCTATAGTCCCGCTCAAAAGGTTTCAGAAAATGCTGGGCCTGATGGCCTCAGCAGCCTCTGTATTCCAGCTGGGCCTGCTTCGCATGCGCCCACTGCAGATGTGGCTGAAAGTGCAAGTTCCGCCCCGGGCATGGACCGCTGGTCTGTTTCGCCTCAGGGTCGATCTAAAGTGCGTTTCAGCTCTGAAACCTTGGAAAGTAACCGACTGTTTTCAGTCAGGTGTGAGTCTAGGGATCGCCTCGAGTGTGCAGGTGGTGTCTACGGACGCCTCCACCTCGGGATGGAGAGCGCTGCTCAAGGGCAGACCGTTCGCTGGCCTGTGGTCAGAACGGGAAAAGCTCCTTCACATGAACTGCTTGAAAATGATAGCAGTCGACAAAGCGCTACGGTGCTTCTGTACCCAGATAAAAGGTCACCACATCCTGGTCCGGTCGGACAACATGTCAGTGGTGGCACACATAAATCGCCAGGGCGGCGTCAGGTCCCGAAACCTTTACAGGTTGACGAAACGCCTTCTGGTCTGGGCTCAGCACAACCTGCTCTCGCTGAGAGCAACGCATGTGCCTGGTCACCTGAATGTGGGACCAGACAGACTGTCCAGAAACAATGTCCCAGCAGGGGAACGGTCGCTGCACCCGCAGACGATCCAACTGCTGTGGGAAACGTTCGGCAGAGCGCAGGTGGACCTGTTCGCGTCCCACGAAACCGCTCAGTGTCCGAACTTCTTCTCGAAGAGCAGGGATGCGCTGGCCCATGTCTGGCCCCGCGTTCCCCTATATGCTTTTCCCCCTGTCTCACTCCTGCCTCAAGTGTTGGGACGAATCAGGGAAAACGGATGCCCAGTGCTGCTAGTGGCCCTGCTCTGGACAAACCAGACCTGGTTCCCAGTCCTGATGCAGCTGGCCAGCACTGCCCCGTGGCCTGTACCACTGAGGAGAGACCTCCTCTCTCAGGCAGGGGGCTCGATTTGGCATCCTCGCCCGGATCTGTGGTCCCTGCACGCATGGGCCATCAACGGGTACCCGCTAACCTCCCGGAGGGAGTGTTAAACACGATCACGCAGGCTAGAGCTCCGTCCACTCGACGGCTCTATTCCTCGAAATGGTCTGTGTTCTCTGCTTGGTGTCAAGCTCAGGGCTTTTCACCCGTAGACTGCGGGGTAACTGAAGTGCTTTCCTTCCTTCAAGAGCTGCTGGATAAGGGCAGAACCCCATCCACGCTCAAAGTATACGTGGCGGCCATAGCAACGTTTGCAAAACAGGCGTCTGGCCAGCCACTGGGGAAGAACGACTTAGTCGTGCGTTTCCTCAGGGGAGCTCGGAGATTGAACCCTCCCAGGCCCCCTTCAGTCCCGATGTGGGACCTTTCCACGGTGTTGGAAGCCATGAAAGGTGCCCCATTCGAGCCAATCCATTTGTCAGACATGAAACATCTGTCTTTCAAAACGGTGTTTCTCATGGCTCTCGCTTCAGTGAAGTGCGTAGGGGACTTACAAGCGCTTTCGGTAAGCGCGTCATGTATGGAGTTTGGGCCTAATGACTCCTAGGTCATACTCAAACCTAGGCACGGGTACGTGCCGAAATCCCTCAACACACCGTTCAGGGCCCAGGTGATTTCCCTGTCCACCCTTCCGGTTCTCAATGAGGAGAAGGACGCGGGTCTTCTTTGCCCTGTCAGGGCACTAAGAGCTTATGTGTCCCGCTCGTCTGCTGTCCACCCTTCCGGTTCTCAATGAGGAGAAGGACGCGGGTCTTCTTTGCCCTGTCAGGGCACTAAGAGCTTATGTGTCCCGCTCGTCTGGTTTTAGACAGACTGAGCAGCTTTTCGTTTTGTTTGGCGGACGTGCTAAGGGACTTGCCGCATCAAAACAGAGCCTATCCAGATGGATAGTCGATGCCATAGCGCTGGCTTACACCTCTAAGGGCCTGCAGTGTCCCTTGGGTGTCAGAGCGCACTCCACGAGAGGCGTGGCCTCTTCGAGGGCATGGTCTAGCGGGATTACCCTGCAAGATATTTGTATGGCCGCGGGCTGGGCCTCGCCGTCTACATTTATAAAATACTATAACCTGGAGGTCCCCGCCTTACAAGCTAAGCTTTTGGCGGTCTAGAATTCAGTGCGATCTGCCCCGCTGTGTCGGCCCAGGTGCTGAGTTTGGCCTGCGTATCGCTCACTGACTGATACAGCAGCTCCACGAGTGTTGACAATGGCCACCCAGTTTAGGCTGAAAGTGTTTTCACCCTGGCTGCGTGGTATAATATCTATATGATTAGCTCCTCTGGATGCTATTTTATAAGGAATGACGCTTCTAGCCCCTCTTCCTTCACTCTCTGTGAGTCTATGGTGATTATGCACTACATGCGCCCCGGGCCTCTGCCCTTGGGACTTTGGTGTTGGATCCCTTTATGCACGGCGTGTTACACTGTGTTCCCCATAGCGTAAGATATTACGCAGTACGAGAGATACTCTCGTAAGAGAACGTACTCGGTTACTAACGTAACCTCTGTTCTCTCTAGAGAGGGAACGAGTACTGCGTATCTTGCCGTGCTTACAATACGCTCTGGTTCGCTTCGGCGATGAAAACCAGTTTGTATCAGCTATCGACCTGCTTATATAGGGCGAGACCACGCCCTTTCTGGTGGGACGTGACGAAATGGGTGCGAAGTGCCCCCATTGGTCAAGACGTCACGCAGAGCCGCTCTCGATAGGCTGCTGCTTTTGCCGCAGGGCAGCCAATAGGCGCGCGAGCCGCCTCGCCTATGTCTGCATGCTGCCGCAAAGCGTTTTACATTGATTAAAAATTAAGGATAATTTTTGGCTTCAATATCTCGAGGAAAAGAGGTTTTCCCCATGGCGTAAGATATTACGCAGTACTCGTTCCCTCTCTAGAGAGAACAGAGGTTACGTTAGTAACCGAGTACGTTTACTGTGTTTATGGTTTGTTTGATGTGGTTTTGATGTAGTTATGTTGCCGCGTGATGTGGATATTACACCCAGGTAGACAAGGAAAGATGCGATGGGTTGTAACAAGCCACTCGGTTTAGTTTAATTTATATTTGTTTCTGTTTGGTTCAAAAAACCTACATGTTGCTAATATGATCAAGAATATCTTGATTGTTGAAATACAGCCATTGATACACCATTTGACGTTAATCTGAGAACAACATTAACATCGGGTAGGTAGGTTTATTCTGTGTTAGTTAGTTTGAGAGTGATCGCCATTAATTGTATTTTTGTTCTAATTAAAATAGTGCATCTAAGGCGTCGATATACGCTGAAGAATTCGGTTTTGTTTCTGCATTTTCCTTTTGGTAGATAGTTTAGGGGTTGGGCTAATAGTTAAGGGGGATTTGGCTTTTGATAATTTCATTAATTTGGCGACACTCTTGTTTTGTTTCTTATCCTTTAATATTCTTTACTGTAACCTTTTTAAGTCCCCACCAATAAAATAACTCAACTGTTACTTCTGTGTTGGTCTTGGTTGTTTCTACTGCTGCATACAGCAACAGTTGCATCTCACGTCAATGTTGCGTTATCATCCCATTTAAACATCGCACGTAACAGAGAGAGAGAGAGAGAGAGAGAGAGAGAGAGAGAGAGAGAGAGAGAGAAAGAGAGAGAGTGTGTGTGTGTGTGTGTGTGTGTGTGTGTGTGTGTGTGTGTGTGTGTGTGTGTGTGTGTGTGTGTGTGTGTGTGTGTGTGTGTGTGTGTGAGAGAGAGAGAGAAGAGGAGAAGAGAATGTGTTAGTGTGAGATAGAGAGAGAGAGAGAGTGTGTGTGTGTTTGCAACCCTACATTATAGGGTCAAAATATCCCCACAAAGATGACAATATCCGAAATCCTTTTTTTTTTTTTTTTTTGGAAAATGTAAAAATGCAGAAAGTATTCTGTGATAGGTGATTTTATATTTCGCTTCATGAAACATGGTAATGCTCAGTATATATGGTTCTTTAATGTATTTGCATTGTACTAAAATTGAAATTGAAATGAAACTGAAATTCATTTTCTATGGGCATATAGGCTTATGCGGCTGATGGTAGCCTAGTGCAGCGATTCCCAAACTGTGGTCCGCGGACCACCAGTGGTCCATGAGGGTACTGCAGGTGGTCCGTGAAAAGGCAAAATAAAATATTAAATAATATATTTTTTTTACCTTCATTTTACCAGGAAATTCCCATAAAAAGTAAAAAGAATATGTAGGCCTATATTTATATAAAATGTAAATTAAATTGTCAAGTTATTGTGTGATTACTAAAATAGGCTAGTGGCGCTCGACCGTGACGTTCAAGCTCAGTGTCGTCAGAACCACAACATGGATCGGTGGATAGCTATGATAGCAACAGGTTAGGTGAGCATTTATTTAGTTGTTTGTTTTTAATATAGGCCTATATTAGACAGACGATACAAAGAGGAAGGGAAAGATGTGGAGGGTGACAAAGGGGGATATTACGTTCATATCGGGCTGGCAAATAGACTCCAATGTCTTTTCCTTTTGACAACTTTATTTTATTTTTTAACCTGGAGTAACGTTAGGCCTACTGTGTTTTCATTAAATGTGTAAAGTTATAGGGCAGAGGCAAATATGTTCTCATTATCACATCACATGCATAGCCTTTATAGGCAGTTTAGGCCTATATGAAACGAAATGTTTATAAATGGAATGAATAAGGCTTGTTGTTATTTTAATTTCCAGTTAACGTTAGTTTCTTGATCTCGTGTTTCTGAAATGTTTTGCGAATGTGCTGTTAAGTGGACAAACTCAAGCCTACTGTTTGAGGACTTGTAAAACTCTGAAGATTAACGTTAATAATCCCCTAAAATCTCCAAAGGTTTTGAAATGCTGACTATATCCAAGTGTTCTTATTACTGTATAGATGTCATACACCATTGCTTTGGAAATAAGCCTGTTGTTCAAATGAACCTGATTATGCCCTCGGGCGCTTGAGTAAATAAATAAATTAAATTTGTGGCAGCAGTGGTGTGCAGTAAAAAAGTCTTTAAACAAATTTGTTGTACTGATGTGATGACCAGTTATAGTTTTAGTGCTAGTTAGCCTATTTAGAGGTGTGGATTAATTCAGGTAGGACTGTGTAGACATATTTTATTATGTGTATTATGAGGTGGTCCACGAAAATTCTTGATTTCAAATGGTGGTCCACACACACAAAAAGTTTGAAAACCCCTGGCCTAGTGCATCCCAAAATTTTCAACATTAACTTTTTAATAACATTATAGTCATTATATGGTCTTTAGAAAATTGTTTTTTTTTTGAGGAGGTGGAGCAGTGTAGGCTACTACTATAGGTCCCTGTGGTGCGGTCTAAGCTTTTGTCCTTAATGGTATTTTTTTTTCTTACATTACTTTTACTTTTATACTTTAAGTAGTTTTGAAACCAGTACTTTTACACTTTTACTTGAGTAAAAAGCTTGAGTTGATACTTCAACTTCTACAGAAGTCTTTTTAAACCCTAGTATCTATACTTTTACTTGAGTAATGAATGTGAATACTTTTGACACCTCTGAATATATATACCGCTCGTTTTATAACATTGAGGAAACTAACTTACCTCAGGCTTGCTTTCCGACGTGCAGTTCTTTGTTCGGCAGTGAGTCCAGTCAGACTCGCGGTGTAAAATACTTTGAAAACAATTTTGCCCTACTCTGACTCGGATTGGCTGTCAGGTATCGGCATTAGGAATGATGATTGTTTTG
Source organism: Rhinichthys klamathensis goyatoka (assembly GCF_029890125.1). Taxonomy (NCBI): domain Eukaryota; kingdom Metazoa; phylum Chordata; class Actinopteri; order Cypriniformes; family Leuciscidae; genus Rhinichthys; species Rhinichthys klamathensis. Next base: position 1,009,357 of record NW_026607141.1, on the reverse strand, counting down.
TTTTTTTAAGCTGCGAAGTTTATAGAGATATAGCGGGTAAATGCTGGCCACGCTTCCTGTTGCTGTATAATGAAGCACATCACAGGCGCGCGCCCAAGTGAAGCGTGAAATGACGTCATTACGCCGATATGCCAAATGAAAATAACTAATTCACTAACATTCTTTTTTCACATAAAGCACAAATAAGAAATTAAACAATATTTAGAAGTATTAGAAAAATAACATTTAACAATTTTAAAATGAATTTGAAGAAGAAATTGTACAAACGTGTAGGCTATCCATCCTCAACGAAAGGGAAAGAAATCTTTAAAGACATTCCACACACAACAGGACTGAAAAAAATGAGAATATAACAAACTTTGGTGGACATTTATCTTAAAGGAAGTGGTATCTATTTTGACAACTGCATGGTGATTGTTTGATTGATTGTATTGTGTTTTGTCAGTAAAGCCGGCTTATTTTCTTTAATCATCTCATTTTGACACTCCATCTCCTTGGCCGAACCTAACAATGCTAGTCCAAATAAATATATTGAGTTACTTTAGTAACTGAGTAACAATTGAAATAAGTGTCACACAAGTGAACCAAACATGTCCCCTCCGGGTCACCGTATATTGTAACAAAAATAATAAATGCATAAATTATCAAATGCAATTTAAAAGGTCCAACGTGGCTCATTGCAGATTCAGTATCAAGAATTTAGCAATTTAATGGGGACTTAATTTAGCGATTTATGGGATTTAAAAGGTCCCATGTTACTCCTCACACTGCGATGGATTTTCACGATTAATACCGTTCCAAATTACATCCTTTTCAGGACATCAATATAATCCCGCGGTAACTAAAGAGCCTATCCTTTAGTCGTGTCCTCAAGAGTTAGGTGATCAGTCTATATAAATTCGTATTCTATTATAGAAATAATAGATTTCCCCTTTATATTATAAGTCTACCTTTTGTGGTACTCTTCAACCGTGTTCACACTATAACAATTTGTCGTACATATATCACTATATATGTTTACATGTTATATGCTGCCTCTTTGGCTAGGCTGTTTGATCAATCAAATTTAACAGTGAATTATTCTTATCTCAAAAGAATGCTTGATGTTGGTTTCCCCAGAAAGGATCTTCCTGATCCAGTTGAAGGAATGTGACTTAGCACTCAATGATCCAAGGTCCAGTCAGATGATTTAACAAAATTTATTAAAATAATCAAATGAAAAAGGAATACTTGTTACAGATCATAAACGAGTACTAACTAACAGATAGATACTAGCTAGGCTTGAAGCTTCTTGCCTCTGACAAATGCTGGCGTGTCAGAGTGTTGGTTGCAAGGACGAGCAACGAGTCCGTCTGATCCTTCTCCTTTTATAGCAAGGTTTCATCGGTACTCCAGCAGCTAACAGCAAAATTTTTCCGTACATAACAGCAAGCACTTAAGTAGCTAACAGCAAACACTTCGGTAGCTAACAGCAAAAATATTTCAGTAGATAACAGCAGGATACGTTTAGCTAGCGACAGCATACCATAATTCTAAGTATATAGGGTGTGCTTATCTTTGGGCAAACCTTCTTATCATAAACAGTGGTCTTGGTTCTTGGAAGCTGTAACAGGCAGGGCGGGGGTTTACATCCTGTCCCTGACAACAGTAGCATGTCTTTAGAAAGAGTGGTTGCGGTTAAAGTTTTTCCCTTAAGCAAGTCATCCACAGTTCACAATCATTTCTTTTATTCATTAGTATATTTCAAATGTCTACATTCCTTAATCGCCCAGATATTTCTCTTACTCTGGTCATCCTATTTGTAGTTTTCTTATTATGACCTTTTCTGGTCTTCTTTTGAGATTGAGCATCAGAGGAAGCGAGTGAAATGTCACCCACATGGGCCGTTTCGATCACAACACCCAGGCTCAATATGAAGTATTTACTAGCAAAACTTCTAGGATTCATATACCAAAATATACAAAGATGCACAAATAATGTAACAAATACAACAATCACTGTTGGTTAAGCAAATTGTCTTCATGATTGTATAACTGAACATTGTGAACTGGCTCAGAAGACTAAACACTGAGTGAGTGAGGGCACTATTGGTAACATCAACACTGGTAGGCGAAATCAACAGAAGATTATGAAAACTGTGCCAAATGTTGTTCGTAATGACAAATATCTATAAAATGACAGATCAAATAAAATTAACAGTGAGGATGGCACGCTAAGTCGAACTGCTGTTAGGCCGACTAAATCGATCCAATGGCGGTATTCGATCAGCGGCGAAGGTCTCACACGTGTTCCGTCTTTTCTCACGGCAAAAGGATTTTGATTAAATGCAATACATTTTTCATATGTATTCTCTCGTTATTTCATCTGACTCATGAAAAGGTTTTTAATGATATCTGTGCATCATTAAATATAAGCAAAAGTTTGACTAATTCCTTTTTAACTCTAATGAAATAATATCAAAGTCAGTTAGAAGAATCATCAAATGTAACAATGTATTATGTCAGGTAAATTTATCATCAGTTCAAAGATAATCAATACAAAATATCAAATATTCTGGAATAAAGAGAAGACGAACCCGACATTAGGAAATAGGCTACGTGAAGCTGAGAGACTCGGCACTCTCAGCTTCACGGGCTCATCTGAGATACAGAAAAGGCCCTGATCCTTCCGCTGCATTTCATTATATAGCCAGACCTCATTTCATATGTAAACATGAGTTCACAGTGGACACTTACCTTAAACCCTCTCCCAGACTTACTGGAGGTACGAGTTGACCATTTTTTAACAGTGGGGATTTGCATTCAGGAGTTTACACCTTTTTGGGGCAAGGACCATGTCTAAAGGGCACATTCCTTTGTGTGCCAGTTATCCCTAAACTTCTAATAAACCTTATTACCTGTTTTACTCTTTTGGAATGAGACATCTGTACCACCCACTCTGGGACATTTAAAGGTGCCCTGTGTCATATCGGCCAAAAAATCAATTCATACTCCACATTCCATACCAGACGGGGGCAGTATACCTCCAGAAAGTGAGTTGGTCTACTCTAGAGTAACAAACGAGAAACGGCATAGTCTCTATGCTCCGCCCCTACCTTCACAACGACCCTAGAGCCATAGCCGAAGCCGAGCCGACGTTTTGACTACAGAGGAACGTTGGTGGATGTCAAGTGATTTTTAAATATGACATCGTGAAGCTACTCCCCTTCACCTTCACCTTTCATATTCGTTTTGTTCATATTACATTTTTATTGTTATTTTGAATTACATTAATTTGACAGACAGCATTCGCTGATGTTGACCGTGTTGACCAAGCTAGCGCCATTCAGAGCTGCCAACTCTCACGAATTCACCGTGAGACACACGCAATTGACACTTTTCACACGCTCTCACGACTAGGGTTGCCAACTTCCGATAGGAAAAATGCGGGACATATTACTATATTTTGGCGATTTCGGTTTTGTTGACCGGGGGGGTGGGGGGGTGGGAGGGGTTATCTCGCAGGCAAGGTCTCTCGCTCTCTCCCTCTCTCTCTCTCCGCGCTACACGGTTTGGCGCTGACGCACATACAGTAGGCTATGTTCTGTCTCGCATGCGCAGCTCTTCTAGGAGATTTTAACTAATTTACGTGTCGTGTTGCTGTTGTATCAGTCAGATCAGCGTAGCACTCAATAATCGGGACAAGAGAGGTCCCGATCGGGACAAATAAATTAGGCCCAAAAATCGGGACGTCCCGGCTAATTCGGGACAGTTGGCAACCCTACTCACGACACACATCAATTTTGTCACGCACAGAAAAATCGCAAAGCAAAGAGGACACAGACTAGACAGAGCAGGTGTTATGATATAAAAAAATCTCAGCTCTCAGATTCTGTCAATTTTATTACACAATTCAAACAATAAATACCGTTTTGGCGCTTATAAATGTTACACGACACATCCCTAGCGCACGTGAACCGATCATCTCTACTAGCTAATAGTAAAAAAACACGAACACTGTTGAAGGATACAGAAGGCTACAACTTACCAAAATGTATTCCTCATACATAATATCGACCAATCATTTTTTTAATCAGCGTGCAGAGGTCAATAACATAGCTGGAGAACAAATATAACAGATTTACCTCAGGAAAGCAATTTAATAAACATAATATAGGTCCGCTCTCTTCCCTGAACTGAAATGTAGTAGTGGGCAGTACTTTCCACTCGATTGACATCAGGTTCAAGTACGCCCACAAGCCATGCGAGTTATTCGTGTATTGCAGTTTGTCTGGTGGTTATGTTGCCCGCATACCGCCTCCCATGGCCGAAACTGGTATTATGACACCTGTCGGGCCGTGGCTAGTAATTTAGCATGCTAATTCAGGTTGATATCTCTGCAGCACTATAACTTGTCATTTTTTAAATGACATCATCGCTCTTATTTCTTCTCATTCTTTTGATGCGTGTAGCTCATTTTTTGGATATTTTGACCTCAATTGTTACACATGGCACCTTTAAAATGATACTAAACACAATACTCAATGATAATCATTCACATTAAACCATATATATATTCTTATGTGAGTTTTGGTGATCTTCCCATGTGGGATGAGGAGGAGAAGTGTAGCACGAGGGGGAGTTCAAATGTTAATTTGCATTGTTCTCTCAGAGAGTGAGAACACTATCCTCCAGTTTTTCCAGTCTTACACTGCTATATTTTATTCCAGCTGCATTTTTTCTGCTGATATGAAAATGAACTTTTACACGTGGGCCTATACAAAATATGCTATACTTTCCTTTATGAAAGACAGTAAATGAACTAAGAGTGATGCATATTGTAGGGGGAAGTTAAGACTCATAGACCAGGTGTCAAGGATTTCAATCAATAATTTTACTTAAAAAAAAAGTTTTTTGCAACATCAGTAGCACAGTATGTGGGTCGTTTCTGCTTTACAGTCTCATTCAGAAATACTTATAGTAAACAGGTAGCAGTGATTTATGAAAGAGTCCCAAGAGCACAGGACTCTAAATGGTTAACAACACATAGGTTTTGTTTACATGTGGTATTATCAATCCTATCACAAGTGGACGACGCTAAATACAGGTGTAAACAGAGTTTAAAATGTTTTGAGCTTGTCCACTTTCCACGACTTCCAAAGGTAGTAGAAAATGCGTTCGACCGGATTGCTTTCGTAGTGTAAATAGCTCATGTGGTCGAATATGTATTCGAACAGCCACAACAGACCGCCTACTCTCCGCAAAATTACTTAACGCATAAACATTATGGGAAGCGCGCTAGCCAAACGGGATTTAAACTCTGTTGGCTAAAGATCCAAGTTTGGTTTGAAGACGAAAAATGTACCAAGCACAATGTTCTCTCACCATTCCTGATTTCTAACACACACTCACAATGTTCAGCGTGGTCTTGCAGCTGTCAGAGCAAATGAAAGTTGCTGCTCTCCGTATACGTATATTCGTCTCCGTTCACGTTCATATGTAAATTAAGCAAGCTTATTTTGTCCATTAGATCAAAAGATCTGAAAAGGCTCATACATTTAACCTCCCCTCAAAGAGATCAGGACAGAAGTGTCGAAAGTTGACAAAAGAGACAGATTAAAACACCAGATGTAAACGGGTATGTTTCCCGCGTCTACATGTGATCTGATCTACCAAAATGTATTTTAATACCAGGTGTAAACAGGGCCATCGATAAACTTTCATTTAAACAGATGAACAGAATTCGCACACACAACCGGAGCAGAGGGAAGCCTTTTTTGCTGCGTCGCCTGGGTAGCGATTGTTAGGTGTCTTGCTCAAGGCAACCTCAGTTGTTGGTAATGAGAGTGGAAGAGAGCGCTGTTAATTCACTCCCCCACCTACATTTCCTGCCGGTACTGAGACTCGAACCCACGACCTTCGGGTTACAAGTCCGACTCTAACCATTAGGCCACAACTTCCCCTAAGTGAAACTCTTCCCACACGGAGGGCAGTGGTACGACTTCTCTCCGGTGTGGATCCTCTCGTGGTTTTTCAGATGTTCTGATCGACTGAATCTCTTGTCGCAGTGAGAACACTTGTAAGGTCTTTCACCAGTGTGACTTCTCTGATGCAGTTTCAGTTCACCATCTCTAACAAAAGTCTTTCCACAATCAATGCACACATGATTCTTGACACCGTTGTGTCTTTTCTGGTGTAATTTTAATGTACCCAAGTGACTAAAACTCTTTCCACACAAAGAACACACGTAAGGCTTCTCCTTTGTATGAACTTTCATGTGGTCCTTCAGCGCATCTGCCCTAAGAAATGTTTTGCCGCACTGATCACAGTAGAACGGTCTTTCTCCAGAATGAGAACGCAGATGCGATTTTAAACTGCATACCTTTCTGAAACTCTTCCCACACTGATCACATGTGTGCGGCTTCTCTCCAGTGTGGGTCCTCATGTGTTCCTTAAGGGATCCTTTTTTTGCAAACCCCTTCCCACACTGATCACATGTGTGCGGTTTCTCTCCAGTGTGGATTTTCATGTGATCCTGAAGGCCTCCTTTTTGTAAAAAACTCTTTCCGCACTGATTACATATGTGTGGCTTCTCTCCACTGTGGATTCTCATGTGAAGTTTAAGACTCTGTGTGTATGTGAAACTCTTCTCACACTGACCGCATGCATGCTTCTCTCCAGTGTGGATCCTCATGTGAACCTGAAGGTTTCCTTTATCTGTGTAACTCTTCCCGCACTGATCACATGTGTGCCTCTCTCCAGTGTGGGTTCTCATGTGTCTCGTCAGGCTTCCTTGTTCGGTGTAACTCTTCCCACACTGAGGGCAGGTGAAAGATTTTTTGTCTCTTCTTTTCAGGAAATTAAAGTGACTCAAAAAATGTTCATCAGTTTTGATATCATGATGTTTCTCCTTTGCTTCACTCTCCTCGTTCTCTTTCATCAGGTCTAAAATAAAAGAAAGTTTAAATTTTCAGTAAATCATTAAAAATTTGTGACATTAAAAAGTGAACCCTGATGTAATAGCATAAAGAAGTCAACTGCAATATTTATTTTAATAGATTATTTTGATGCATTTATATAAGAAATCGGCCATTGATTGCCTTTACCAATACGTTTTCCATATAGGTTATTTAAGCTTTTTTCTTAATCTGATATATATTCATTTCCAAATGGCTTGTCCTATGTAGGGTCACAGCGATCTGATGACTATCAGATTTGCATGCCCCACCTCTGGAGACCCAGCAGACAGATTACTGTAAATACTGTAAAACAAGATAAAGTTAGAAGAACCGGAGAGTTGCGTCAGGTCTTTGAGGTCTCAGTACGCTATTCTGTTCGCAACTCCACAGAATGACAAAATAAGAGTCTAGAGCTGCAACTAACGATTCTTTAGATTAATAGATTGATCTCTTGATTATTTTTTGATTATTCAATAAATCTGATGAAACACACACCGGTACTCATTCATTTACACATAAGGATATAACCATGAAATGAAAGTTATGCGATAAGTAAAACACATGCCAGAGGCAATTAAACAGCACACACATCTGTCAAAGCAAGACAGGGCAAGACCCAGTAAACGTTTATGCTTTTGTCTGACGCACTTACATATAAAGGATTCTCATTTTTCGGACAACTTGGATCATATACCATGTACGCTTCAACTCAATCTGTGACCTCCTCTATTTTCTATAAGCGTTTGTTCTATAGAAATAGGTTATTCACTACTGTAAAACGGTGTGACTGGCTGATGGTTTCCGAGCACAGCGCGCATACACGACTAATCAATAATCAAATTTGTTGTAGATTATTTTCATTGTCGATGATAATCGATTTTAGCGATTAATTGTTGCAGCCCTATAAGAATCTTTTTTTTTTCATGTTGGCCATGTAGTTCCATATACATTTGTTAATTTACACATCAGCTATGAAAAAAAGGAAATAAAGCAGCGTAATCAGTGAACAAGAATTAAAAATTTAAAAATAATAATTGTGTACATACTTTGTGTGTCTCACATCAGCATCTCATGCCATGGGCAGGGAAACACTCACAGTAGAACTGCACGATTAATCGTTAAAAGATTGTGATCTCGATTCAAAAACCCAAGCGATCTTATTCCTAAATGACAATGATTCGCCTGTGTCTGTTAAAGGGATGGTTCATCCAAAAATGGAAATTCAGTCATCATTTACTCCCCTTTTGAAAGTAACTTGGTGCTTCACAACAATTTTATCGATTACATTGTTGCGCCAGTAGGTGGCAACAAGTGACTGTTAAAAAATGTATTTGTCAATTATCATTGAATAATTAATTCAAGATATTCATTAAAAAAAAGTCTGATTCATCCAGTAATGAAACAAATCTTTAAGAGTGATTCATTGAATCTTTCACTCAAACTTATTTTTTAAAAACAATTTATTCAAATTACACTTTTTTTTTTAATTGACTGCTGCAATTAAACGTTTGTCAGAACCTCTAGAAAATGTTATTTTGTTTAGTTGTCTGTTCAGAATCGTGGGAGATTCGTGATCTCGGTTTGAAACAAAAAATGTTTTTGTTATTCTCAAGTCATCCAGAATCGTGCAGCACTTCTTCACAGGTAGGGTAACTTGCATTGCTTTAATTATTAAAAATAGCGCTGTCAGCAAGCATATATTTGTGATAAAATCCTAGAAATAAAAAACATTAATAAATCTGATAACATGCCTTTCGAAGTGAACACTAACTAATTCAATTTTGTATGAACTGTTTTGTTTGTTCCTTTCCTGACAATTTATCATTTTTTCCAGTGAATAGGTGATTTGCCAGCATAGATAAGTGATAAGTAGAAATTTGACAACCGCTAACATTTTTTTAACTAACATCGTGGTTACGGTCACGAAACCTTGCAGTGTTGCTCTTCCACGAAAGTTTATCCTTTTTAATTTAAGCCTTGCTTAAGATACGGAAGTGAATTTAACTTGGTTCTTGTACACTGTTCGGACGGTCGGCCAGTTTTGTTTCACAGTTTTTAGGAGACCAGGAGTCAAAGTTGAAGTTTAATCAGTTGACAGAGAGTTTACTGAAGACCAAGGCCGCAGAAAATAAGTAAGATCCAGCCTCGAACTCATCATCAGCTGACGTCATTTCTAAAGGTTCTGAAAGGTTAAAAGCATAGATCATTCTAGCAATGTCCAAACATGGTGTTCTGTTCTTTAAGCAAATGTGTGTGGGTTTTTTAAAGAGAGCATATTTGCCAGACTAAATTTTCATCCAATAGCAAAAAGGATCAAAGAGTTTTCAATAACAACCTGCGTGTTGTACTTCAAGCAAACATAGATTAGCGTAGATTTCTTTTCTTTGTTTTTAATATGTAGGTTCATAATCATTTATAATCATTAGTCATTCATGTAGTTGTCATTTGATTGATCAATTTATTCATTTTATATTTCCATAATTTACTCATTTTATCATAGTACTATTCTTCTTTAATCATTTATGTCATTATGTGCTTTTATATGACTTATTTTACTTATTTCCTTGCTCTTGTAATGTTTGCTATTGTTGTTCAATCTTATGATTGTTTGGCTTGAAGGGATGTTTGTCTTCATGGGTTAGAGATAACAGAATGTCTCAATTTTAAAGGAGTTTAACGTCACAGGACGATGTCATGAAGCAGTCAATTTCCATGCTTTTTTCTTGGCATAATAACACTTGTTGGAATTGTACTTGGCAGAGGAAGTCAGAGCATTTAGTAGTGCAACATCTTCACTTCTCAGATGTTAACTACAGACATAACCTGTAACATTTAATTCCAGGATAAATGGATTTAAAGGGATAGTTCACTTTGAAATTAATTTTTGATATGTTTTAGCTTACCTCAAAGGCATCCAAGATGTAGGTGTCTTTGTGTCCACAGTATTTTCTATTTTGTTATTTTTAGGTCAAACTGTTCTTGTCTGTCAGTCATATAATGCAGGTCTATGGGGTCCTCCTCAAAGAGCATGCACAGAGAAGTCCAAATTAAACATGATTTAATGACTCGTAAATGTAAGTAAAGGAAAAGCGCCGGAAGTGATCTCGCGTGTACGTCACTCATACAATTGTTTTATTTTTTTTTATTGTTTTCTCTTACGACGGTTTAAACATCCCGGATAAGCGCAAATTAGTACCCTTTTAATTAGCCGTCTTACCTACAATCTCTGTTCTGTGTAAACAATGAGTGACGTACACGCGCGAGAGATCACTTCCGGCGCTTTCCGGAAAAGGCCGAAGCGCCGGCGACCTCAGATAACTTGGACGTGGCTGTGTTTACAAGAGGTAAAAACGATAGAAATACTGTTCGTTTTCTCACACAAACCGCTCGTTTCGTGTCTTAGGCCATCAATGTGTACAATGTGTTTAATTTGGACTTCTCTGTGCATGCTCTTTGAGGAGGACCCCATAGACCTGCATTATATGACTGACAGACAAGAACGGTTTGACCTAAAAATATCAAAATTGAAAATACTGTGGACACAAAGACACCTAAATCTTGGATGCCCTTGAGGTAAGCTAAAACATATCAAAAATTAATTTCAAAGTGAACTATCCCTTTAAGCAACGTTTCTATCCATTACATAATAAAAGAGGGTATTGTAAATCCGCCTTTTCAATTTATATTTCCAATGCATCTCATATAGTAATTTGCAACTTAAACTATTTTTTTTTTCAGTTTTCATGACTGTTCTTCTAACAACAACCACTAAATCTGATTAACTGCTTCAAGTTTTATAACCTTAATGTACTTCAGTAATGAATCATTCATCAAGAATAAACACCAACCTCTTTGATTTTCAGTATCTTCATGTTTTATTCTGCAGGGTTCTGGATCGTTCATGTTCCCTAAACTCTAATTTCTTCACTTGTAAGATGATGAAAATATTCCAGCATTTAATTGGTGAATTCCTGTGGAGAATATGAGAAGCAGATCTGATGAATAAAAAATAAATCAGTTATTGAGTTACACATTTTAAGCATTTATGTTATGTTTAACTATCCATCTATCAAAATGTAAAATAACTGTTTTATATTTAACTTAATTTAGCTTTTCACTTGCCTGTATTTTTGTTCATTGGTTATTATTTATGTATTTTTATTTTATATGAAACATTTTTTCTCACTATAACAAAAATAATGGTGTTAAGAGAGGTGTACTCAGTCTGCTGCACCAATGAAATTACTTGTGACCTTACTAGTGATATGACAATTTTCAAGAGATGAAAAGGGACTTGTTGTCATGAAATAAAGAGATTATCGTTTTATATTACTCATTCATAATACGAGTCGGTATACATTCTGAAAAAAACGCTACAACTGCACAATAACAGTATTTCTCACCCACAATCTGAGACAAGTAATGAAAATACATTAAAACGTTTTTGCTTCGTTTTTAGTATCTTATTTAACATTTACAGAGTGACTTGACTTTCAAATCATGAGTAACATAACATCAAACATCAAAACAAGACGAACAGACAAAAAAAATAGCACAGAAACGTTAACTTACCTCAAATGACCAGCTACGCTAAATGTTTATAGAAGGCAGACGCCAAAAGACACAAATAGCACAGCACATTTGATGGGGGAAAAGACAGAAATGAGCGCTAAAATGTTGCTAATAAATGTATTTATTTATTTGTCAAGATAAGACATTTGTAAATAAACAACGCGCTGTGAATTACTCACCTCCACAGAGTGAGAGAACGCTGGTGGTAACCGGTGACGTCATCACTGCGAGACGATCTATACACTTTTTTTGATGGTCTATTTTTTTATTTTCCAATATATCATGTACAAACAACATTGCAACAAAAATATATAATTACAATATGAATGGAGGTACAGGTACAAAAGCGCATTGCAGAAAAGAAAACTAAATAATTAAATTAATGAATTAATGAATTAAAAGATAAAAAAGGAGGGGCGGCGGGGGTTGGAGATGTGCCGTTTTCTCATTCCTGGTTATTTCATTTCAGATTGGAAATCAAATGATCGGATGATACACGGACCGTTAACTAACTCTCATCAGAGTATTAGTAGACGGTTTGCTTAATATCTGCAAACACTTTATTTTGATGGTCCTTAAACAATTTAGCAACTAGGCCTACATGTCAACTTAATCTAACCCTAACCCTACCAGTCTACTAATACTCAACTAACACTCTAATGAGAGTTAGTAGACATGTAGGTGCAACGTTACTTATATTAAACAGAATGTGTTAAAGGGACCATTAAAATAAAGTGAAACCTAAATTTTACAATATCTAATATAAAAATCTAATATCCATGTGCGAAGTCAGTTTATCGTAAAAAGTACAATATTTGCCTCTGAGATTAAAGGGGGGGTGAAACACTCAGTTTCACTCAATCTCATGTTAATCTTGAGTACCTATAGAGTAGTATTGCATCCTTCATATCTCCAAAAAGTCTTTAGTTTTATTATATTTATAAAAGAAAGATAGGCTGTACCGAGTCTTTCCGGAAAAACCCGAGCGGGTGGAGGCTTGCCGTGTGGGCGGAGCTAAATAATCACGACACGAGCGCGCGAAGCTTTTGCGTTGAGAGCGTCTGGAAGCTGTGAGTGACATCCGAAAATAAACCATGGCTAACAATCAGATAGTAATCCCATGCAGAACAAGGATCTAAACAATACTAAGGGCTCGTTCATACAGAACGCGTTTTTGCTCACAAAAACGTGAGATGGGCAGTGAAATGCATGGGTGAAAACCATAAGGTCTCGAGCGTTTTTAAAAAAAAATAGAAATGATTTGAACTTGAGCGCAGTGTTTTTAGAACACCATGTCATGCGCGAGTTTTATAACATTTGTGTGTTGTAAACAGACAGACTCGTGGTTTATGAGGACATGATTTATTTTTACAATAAACAAACTGACACCTACAGTGGCCAGCTAAACAAATGTATTTAAACACACACACACACACCATACATCGCATGCTCCATAGATATACATTAACTGTATGTGATCATGTTGTTTACTTGCTGTGCTTACACGCCGATAGTTAACAACTCACAGACATTTGAAGCAGTTTTACTCACCGCCTGCGGTTCCAACGCACGACCGTGAACCTTTATCGTTGGGACTGCTCCATCTTTAAGTATTAGGCGATCTGCAAATCCGGCGTTGAACTGGGCCTTGTTTATAAAACTATTACCGTCGAAATAAAGGAAACAAACAAAAGCACTTGCACAACTCCGTTGCTGCTCTGGAAAAACAAAATCCATCCACAGGTCCCTTAACGCTGGGTTCTTTGGAAATTTGTGCAGTGTTGTCTTGCCCTGGCAACCAAAAACACTTTTTTGGTGCCATTTTTTTAATTGCAGCGCAGCCGACCGAGCCCAGCGCTCTGATGGGCATAGGCGTACTCTCGCACGCACTAGGCTACAGATGCGCGCGCGCCCTTCCGGGAGAAGTGCCCTTAAGACCCGTATAAGGAAATTCCGGCCACTCTGACGTCATACACGCCCGTATTCGAAAAAAACTTTCCGAAACTTGTGACAACCCGGAAGGAGTATTTTTGGAACAGAATTACTCCATCAAACTTACAACTTCATTTTTGAAACTTTGTCCATGTTTAGCATGGGAATCCAACTCTTTAACAGTGTAAAAAACTCACTATACATGAAACAGCATTTCACCCCCCCTTTACCCCCCTGGGGTCGGCTATCGCGCCGGCGCGATTGTCTTGCTTTTTTTCTTATCAGTGTAAAAGAGACTCAAAATACTCGGTTGGTTTTGATCTTACATATAAGTGTTGTACATCATTAGATCCTGTTAAGTTTCTATTTTTTTTATGGATACTCACAATAAAAACAAAGTGTTGTGCTTTTCACCAAATAAAGAAAAACAAACATGATGCGAGTTCTGCGTTCTCTCTGTCAGTGAAGTCCATTCTGAAACGCGTCCTAAGATTAACTGTAACTCCGCGATTACTTGTCACACAGGCACGAGAGGTTTTTCTTTATGAAGCTTAAATTCTCTTCTTTTAAATGAAGTAATTTATATAAAAAACAAATATTCTCAGTTTATGCAATCTGTATGAAAAGAGAGTGCTGTCAGTATTTTTTTTCCCAGCTCATTACACTTCATTACGCGTTAATCTGACACGCCCACGGAGGACGCGTGCTATTCAAACGCAAATGTCGGCAAGCCATGACAATGCCCACATCAGCCGTTCCACCGCGGCGGTAAAATGTGTGGTGTATTTGCTGCCTTTTACCGCTAAGAGGCGCTACAATCATAGACTCTGAAAAGTGTTCGTTTATTCCGGTTTATTCTCTCTAATGCGTAATCTGCTGCCGCACCGAAGAATTCAACAAGTGAAACGTAGTTAAAATAATTCATAATCACAATACTGAAATTAGGCTACTGAAATGTAATTGAATAAATAATGAAAACATTTCAACATAAAACATTGCAATAAAAAACATTTAGGCTACATGAATGAGGCTTTACCACTTTATCAGTGTACAGACGATAGCTCAGTGGTTAACGCATCAACACGAGCTTCGAGGAGCTTCATTAGACCCGAGATCGAATCTCAATGCAGCATACATGTTGTTAACCGATGTTGTCCTACAGCGTTTATATTTTCCCACCTTGATGCTTAAATAGGTAACTGTTTATAACTGTTTGCTTATTTAAAGTCAAGAGTTTTGTTTAATTATCATTACAACATAAATTTGCTACATTCCTGTAGAACCGCAGCCGCTGCACAAACGACAAAAACTGATGAAGGAAGATTGTCAGCCGATTGCATCAGAAAATGAAAATGAAGAAGCTCGTCTTTAGTCTGCTAAATTATTGTGTAATGTAAAAGAACACTAAAATTACTTAAGTTTGAAACCAAGTTCGAACATTTCAAGGTTTACATTTTTTCATCGGGTTGCATCGGGTTTAGAGTTTATTTCTTTTGCGATGCAAAATAAGAAACACTAGGCTAATCTTATTCTTGCGACATTTTAAATGTGTATTGCCAAAGAAATTACAGCTAAATTAAACAATTAAAACAGTACAAAACGAAAATTGTCCAAAGAAACATAATTAAATTAAAAACATGCGTTTCTCTTTGCCTCTCTCGCGCTGGATCTCTTTTTAACAAGTTTATTTTAGTCTCCCTCGCTACGCGCGCGGGTCTCTCTCTCGAAATTAATCATTTCAGGGTAAAAACACATCATACAGCTGATAATACTGTATATGTCGCTGCGTGTCAGCCATACAAATCACGAAAAAAATATTTAACCTTTAATTGTTGCTTCAAAGACACAGCATGCCTTGTTGAATTCACCTTACAATCACTTCAATTGAAATTTTGTGTGAAAAAAACTTAAAATAGGCTACAATAAATAAACTACAATATTTATAATTTAATAAGATATGGGGTCTACATTTGGACACAGATTTATCCTTACAATAATTTTGCCTGCTCATCAGGCTGGCTATCCGACACTCTCCATATGAAAGAGGAACATTAACACCTTTGTCCAGCAACTGTCCCTCCAACCCCCCACAGGCTATCGGAGTCTGAGGCTGACTTAACACAAAGAGAAGTCGCAATTCACACTTAAATCCCTATTCTAGACAGTGTTGATAATGAAGGAATTAAATGATTTAAGTTACATGTAGCCTAGTGATATTTCTGTCATAAAAGTTTATTACTAAATATTTCATTATTTCAATAATTGATGAAATAAAACTGGTTTGGGCCAGCTTTTTCCAAGCAAAACTAAATATAACCTGAAAAAACGCTTGTTAATTTGTTGTCATGAACAAAATGTTCAACTCAATATTAAATTCTACAGGGATCTTTGGATCCTTACAAGGCATGCAATTTGTGAATTAAGTTTTTATTTTATTTTGTATTATTCAAATAAATATCGAAACACGGTGCTTCGTGGTAATGCTGCTAAATTAAATAACATTTATAGAATAATTATGAACTTAAATGAAACAATATCACAACATTTCGACAAATACATTATTTGATCTGTTTTTACATTTTAATTCAGGGCGATTTAGCCTACATAGAGCGAGATTTTCACCCTTGTCTTGTCATTTTCTCATTGGGAAGCGCTTACATTGCATGTTTGAGTAGATCCTCTGTACCTCTCGTTAGCCTATATGAATACAAGTTTACAGTTTTGAACGATGTAAGCCTACTCTACTCTTATCTGTATGACCAAAAAATTACGGGGGGGGGGGGTTAAAATAATTCAGCAGAAGCAGGGATGTTTAGACCAGAAGGAAATCCTAGTCCCCCCTGGCAAATCACACTTTACTTAAAACCATGTTTTTAAAAAACTCTAGGTTGTACAGACCTCTCTGCCATGCAAGCGCATGGTCTGCCTCGCATGCACGCTCGCTCTAGATAGATTACGGGATATTTTAACTAATTTGCGGTATAACTAGTCGATCACGAGTGGCTGAGCCACTCGTGATCTCAACAGGTAGATCTATAGATAAACTATATCTTTTAGGAATTTGACCGACCGGGTTGACACTTCAGCGTGAGAAATCGGGGGTGTGGCGTGAGAGCGTGAGATTTGGGTAAATTGCGTGAGTAGCCTACGCTCACGCTCAATGCGTGAGAGTTGGCAGCCCTGGAAAAAAAATATATATATATATATATATATATATATATATATATATATATATAGGCTATATATAATTAATTTTTTTACAGAACTGCTTTTGAAATTACGATTGGTAGCCTATTATTATACAGATGCAAAGTCGTTCTGTTGGATAGCTACTATTTTGTTCCTTATAGTGTAAAATGGAAATGCATGATAATTGTATTTTATAAATATAAGCAAAAAAAACTGTATGGTGTAACAGAGTTTTAGAGCTAGACAAATCTAAATAAATCTAAAATATACAGCAGACCATGTTTGTGCGGGATTTGAACCCGCGTCATCTTGATGATGAACCGTAAGTTCTACCGCTCGGCTATGAATTTACTCACTGAGAAATACCCGAACGTCTGTTTCTCACATGAGCGATTTTTTCATTTAGCCTGTGAGTGTAGGCCTATACTTGAGCCTTTTACAGTTTTAAAACATTATATCTTATCTGTATGACCAACAATTATGGAGTAGGCTATAAATGTTTGTTGTAGGCTTATTTGGAAATTACCATAACTTGTAGTATTTCATCCTTATAGGCTACAGACATTAGCCCCACTTACGTTTTGCTAAATGTCCCTTTGCGCCACCTGGCGGTCGTTTCGCGAACGACTTTGAAATGCGACTGGTTTATTTTGACCGCGGTGGATGGCTAAAAATGGGATGTGGATGGCTAAAAGGTGTGACTAAAAATGTGCTTTTGGCTTTCATTTATATTTTGATTGTTTGTATATATATATACACACTACCGTTCAAAAGTTTGGGGTCGGTACGATTTTAAATACTTTTAAAAGAATTCTCTTCTGCTAACCATGGCTGCGCTTATTTGATTAAAAATACAACAAAAATCAGTTATAGTATTAAATATTATCTCCAGTGTAAATCAGCTGTTTTCTGTGTGAATATATAGTAAAGTGTAATTTATTCCTGTGATCAAAGCTGAATTTCAGCATCACCAGTGTCAGTGTCTTCAGTGTCAAATGATCCTTCACAAATCAGTACAATATGAGGATTTGATGCTCAAGAAACATTTATTATTATTATCAATGTTGAAACAGTTGTTGGTCTGTCAGTTGTACTTTTTTTTTTTTTTTTTTTTTAGGATTCTTTGATGAATAGGGTTAGGGTTAGAATCTTTTGTAACATTATAAATGTCTTTACTGTCACTTTCGATCAAATGAATTATTCCTTGATAAATAAAAGTATTGATTTCTTTCCTCCAAAAAATAAAAATAAAATTCTCACTGACCCCAAACTTTTGAACGGTAGTGTGTATATATATATATGTGTGTGTGTGTGTGTGTGTGTGTGTGTATAAATATTTATTTATTTATATATATATATTGTCCTTGCATTCTTTCTTGTGTGACACCCCTGAATGAAAGGCTCATTAGTATGCAGTCTGCTCAGGTGAGAACTGCCTAATTATTCATGAGGGGGTTGGGCCGTTCCGCCCATCCGCATATTGCCTTTGCAAACAAAAAAATGTTTTTCACAATTTAAAACAATCTATTATTTTATGTGAATGATTAGGCAGAATGATTTTCAGATCAATTCAAAGCAAAAACTCTAGGCAACAACATCCACTAGTCAAAAGTCTTGTGGACAAATATTTAGTATGTTATTTGTGGCCTTATATTAGAAACTTTAGTTTTTAGTTTTTTCAATAACCACGCATAAACAATATTCTCTCAAAAATACAAACATGTATTAACATGTTGTTCACATATTATGGTAGCCCTGTGTGTGCTATATAGAGTGTAATTTCACCTGTGCCATTAATATGTTTATAAGCAACTGAAAAAAGCACAAATGTCAGAGCATGCCAAAACATCTCAAGGACCCCGAAAACACCTCAGACCCCAGAGGGTTAAGCTACTTCTGCAGCTAATGAATTGAGACACAGCTTTTGAGTTGATCTGAAATCACACTTGAAACTGCCGGTCTTAAAGATGAACTCTGTTCACTGTAAAAACTTCAGATGATGTTTCGTTGTCCTGACGCTTGTTGTAAAGAAGATAAATGAGTGAAACTCTTCCCTCGTGGAGGAGGGCAGTGATCCGGCTTCTCTCCAGTGTGGATCCTCTCATGTCTTTTCAGGTTTACTGACTGACTGAAACTGTTCTCACAGTGTGAACACTTGTAAGGTTTTTCTCCAGTGTGGACTCTCTCGTGTGTTTTAAGAGTTCCTAAACGACTGAATCTCTTGTCGCAGTGTGAACACTTGAATGGCTTCTCTCCAGTGTGGATCCTCTCATGTTTTTTCATGGCTTCTGACCATTTGAATCTCTTGTCGCAGTGAGAACACTTGTAAGGTTTTTCTGTGTGGATCCTCTGATGCCTTTTCACTTCAGCATCTGTAATAAAGGTCTTCCCACAATCAAAGCACACATGATTCTTCACACCACTGTGTCTTTTCTGGTGTAATTTCAAAGCTCTCAGCAGACTAAAACTCTTCCCACACAAAGAACACAAGTGAGGCTTTTCCTTTGAATGAACGTTCAGGTGGATCTTCAGGGATTTTGCTGAAAAATATGATTTACCACATTGATCACAGCTATATGGTCTTTCTCCAGAATGAGAAAGCACATGTGATTTAAAACTGCTTACATGTGCAAAACTCTTCCCGCACTGATCACACGTGTACGGCTTCTCTCCAGTGTGGATTTTCATGTGTTCCTTAAGGGCTTTTTGTACTAAGAACGTTTTCCCACACTGGTCACATGTGTGCAGATTCTCTCCAGTGTGGATTTTCATGTGTACATTAAGGCCTCTTTTTCTTGTGAAACTCTTCCCACACTGATCACATGTGTGGCGCTTCTTTCCAGTGTGGATTATCGTCTGTCTCTTCAGGATTACATTTTCTGTGAAACTCTTCCCACACTGAGGCGAGGTGAAAGATTTTCTCAATAAATTACTTTCAGTCTGTAAGCAACTTGAAAAATTTTCACCAGCTTTGACATGTTTCTCCTTTGCTTCTCTAAGTTCTTCACTCTCCTTGTCATCCATCAGATCTAAAATGAAAGAAAGGTTTAATTTTCAGTAAATCATAAAAAACTGGAGAAATGAGAAGGGAAATAACAAATTTAACCCAGATATTTTATCAGAAAGAAACCAATAACTGCCTTTACCAAAAAAATAAATATGATATTTTTTAAGTTTCCTTTCTTAATCTGATATTCATCTATTCCCAAATCACTTGTCCTTTGTAGGGTCACAGTGATCCTGGAGACTATCAGCATCTCTAGCCATATGCTGGAAAACATCCCGGATTGATTCACACAGTGTTCACAGGTAAGTTAACTTGCTTTGATTTAATTGTTAAAATGGTGCTGTCCGCATGTATATGTGACATAACATGCCATTAGAGATGAACACTAACTAAGTTATGTGTGTACTGTTTTTTTTTTTTTTTTACTTTCCTAATGTATAATTATTCCAGTAAATAGGGGTAGGTGATTTACCAGTAGAGATAAACCCGTAGAGAGTTGACAACCACTATATCATCATAGCCTGGTTCTACCAGACTCTCGTACATTTCATTTGTACAGAGAGTCTGGCCTCGCTCCATTGAGAAACGTTTACTTCCTTGTAGGCGGGTTCTCTGTTAAAGTTCAAAACTATTGGATCTGCCCAGCGTCACTCAGGATCTGACATAGGCAATCGCTAACGTGTGGTCGTGACGTATGTCATGCGCCGAAACCGGCTGGAAACAACAAGTCCCAATTCCATATTCATAAATCTAAATATCTAAATGCTAAACCTCTCTTTCTTATATTTGTGAAAGAATTTAAAAAATACCTCTTTTCAATTAAGTTGTCTGAGAACAAAAAAAGCCTTAAAAACATTATCTGTTTGTAATTATTTTCCTTTTTTCAGTGTCATGTAATTCTCTTAACTTGTTCATGTTTATTTTATATTATCCCCCTACTGTTTTATTTTTGTTTTGTTTTTATTATTATTTTTTGTTTGTTTTTGTATTATGTTTTCTGTTATTACTTGTGTATTGTTTTAAGCAATAAAAAAAACAAGTCCGAATGATCAGAGGATTATGTTTAGAATAAGATGTCTGTCAACGAGAGCTGCATGTTTTGTTCATCGAATTTAAGAGTTCAAGGAACAATTCTAAATGTATATTTGACACTAAGGACAGTGATGTATTCAGTCAACTGTCGAAGCTGGGTGTAATCATTAACAATACGCCGCTGCGGTCGTTTCGGATCTGCCGCAAATGCTGTACAGTGATCATCGTGCACGCCGAGCTGCCCAGCACCAACTCCTAACCTTTCTGCCTCCCTCACTTGGTCCTCCATTAGTGCAACAAGAGGAGACGACAACAACTATCGGCTTTGCATCCTATCGTTCGCCTTAGCTAACTCATTCACCACTAGCGGAGTGAGCTGGAAAATTAAACTTTTCCCGAACCCCGTGGGGAGGAGGGCCACAACATCATGGCCACCAACAACACTTAGCAAACATTGATCTTGCTCCGGCTTTAACTTCTGGATATTCGGCAGTTTTGCAACAACGGACCGAATAGATTTTCTCACGTCTTTCTCCGCTGCCATTACTGAACTCCAACTCAAACTGACGCGCTACATCAACGTCATCGTTCTCAGCCACTCCCTCTGTTCGCTGATTGGACCGGTAAAAAAATTATTTCTGGAAACCAAAGTCTACAGCACAATCCCAGACGTAGTACTGAAGGAAAATAAAATTGAGCGGAAGTGCGTAGGAGGGCGGAGCCAGGCTAATATCATCATGGTTATACTCCCAAAACCAAGGGTGCACATAACTTTTTGGGTATGGTTCTCAAGGAGCACCTGGAGATGATGCTCAGTACTCACACTTTGAGGCACACTTATCCTAAAAGCTGTCTAAATGTAAAATAACACTATTTGTTCACTGTAGAAATTAAATATAGATTAATCTTTGTTAAAGCTGTTTTTTCTATTTTATTAACATTAATGACATAGACAACAACAATAATATTAGGCTGTTGTCTCTTTCTGAAATCAGGCAAGTTGCATCACACAAGATCTTGGAACAGAATGTATATTTGAATAAATCCATTTTATGAAAACCAACATTTGAATGTGAATATTAAAAAAACTAGTAGAATCATAATTATGTAATTAAATTGTATTACAAAATTTTTATTAAAACTTCCTTATGAAATGTATAAATTACGAATAAATTAATTTTAACCTTTAATATTACAATGTACCAACTGTGGTTGACTGTAAAGTTTACTGCATTAGATGAGAGACATTTTTGTCTTTGAGGAAATTTGCCATGCACTGTACCTGATAGGCCACAAATTAATCAATATCTAGGCAAACTTCGATCGAAAGCTTATGAATCAAAATCGAATCCAATTGAGAAATGTATGTTAATGCCCAGCCCTAGTATCAATACATATTGTTACTTGAAGAAAATGTTGTCTCTTCCTTTATTTGAGTGCACCAGAATGCTTCGTTTACATGTAAAAACACAAAAAAAATTCTCCTGTGGGACGACGCTGCTCTCAGACTCCGTACAACTATTTACTTCATAAACATGTCACCTTTTTCGTTTGCTGTTCTAAGTTTCAAGAGTAAACATCACCATTCAAAATACTTCTCTCACATGTCATAACTCAGCATCCCTACGCATACTACTTTCTGCAATTAACGTTAATTGTTCATTTTTCCAGAGCATCAACAGGATTTTCCAAGACCATTTTACATGTGTTTTCCAGGACTGGAAACAGGGCACATGAGAACCTTCACAGTTCTAATGACTGTTCTAATAACAACAATTAAATCTGATTAACTGCTTAAAGTTTTTTGTAACCTTAAAGGGATACTCCACATTTTTTGGAAATAGGCTCATTTTGCAACTCCCCCAGAGTTAAACTGTTGAGTTTTACCGTTTTCAAATCCATTCAGCCGATCTCCGGTTCTGGCGGTACCACTTTTAGCATAGCTTAGCATACATCATTGAAGTGGACAAGACCATTAGCATTTCTCATTAAAAAATGACCAAAGAGTTTCGATATTTTTCCTATTTAAGACTTGACTCTTCTGTAGTTACATCGTGCACTAAGACCGACGGAAAATGTAAAGTTGCGATTTTCTAGGCTGATATGGGTAGGAACTATTCTCTCATTCATGCGTAATAATCAAGAAACTTTGCTGCCGTACCATGAGTGCAGCAGGCGCAATGATATGATGCAGCGCAAACACAAACTTATATGGTCACGCAGGAAGTAACCTTGCTGGGGACTATTTTCAGGCGCTGCATTATATCAGAGAATGTCTAATATGGGGAGAACTCCCACTCACAATAAACTTCCGGGGTCTGAACTGGTTGCAGTTCCACTCTAGATCCATATGAGGGCGCTCACAGGTGGAGTGCAGAATGAATGGAGGTCTATGGAGCAATACCCCTAAAAATCCACTTTTCTCAGGATATAATTTTTTGTCTAGTAATTTGAATGTTGTATTCGAAAGAAGATGCAACAAAATTACACATTACTGGGTGTTAGATTTTTTAGAGTCACTTATTTGCTTTAAAAAGTCTTTTAAAGGGATACTCCACTTTTTTTGGAAATAGGCTCATTTTACAACTCCCCCAGAGTTAAACTGTTGAGTTTTACCGTTTTTGAATCCATTCAGCCGATCTCCGGTTCTGACGGTACCACTTTTAGCATAGCTTAGCATACGTCATTGAAGTGGACAAGACCATTAGCATTTCTCATTAAAAAATGACCAAAGTGTTTCGATATTTTTCCTATTTAAAACTTGACTCTTCTGTAGTTACATCGTGCACTAAGACCGACGGAAAATGTAAAGTTGCGATTTTCTAGGCTGATATGGCTAGGAACTATACTCTCATTCCTGCGTAATAATCAAGAAACTTTACTGCCGTACCATGAGAGCAGCAGGCGTAATGATATGACACAGCGCCTGAAAATAGGCCACCTTCCGTCAACACAACGGAACTATTTTCAGGCGCTGCGTCATATCCTTACGCCTGCTGCACTCATGGTACGGCAGTGAAGTTTCTTGATTATTACGCAGGAATGAGAGTATAGTTCCTAGCCATATCAGCCTAGAAAATCGCAACTTTACATTTTCCGTCGGTCTTAGTGCACGATGTAACTACAGAAGAGTCAAGTTTTAAATAGGAAAAATATCGAAACACTTTGGTCATTTTTTAATGAGAAATGCTAATGGTCTTGTCCACTTCAATGATGTATGCTAAGCTATGCTAAAAGTGGTACCGCCAGAACCGGAGATCGGCTGAATGGATTCAAAAACGGTAAAACTCAACAGTTTAACTCTGGGGGAGTTGTAAAATGAGCCTATTTCCAAAAAAAGTGGAGTATCCCTTTAAAATGTCAATGACGTCATACACATCGTACGACCAGAAACCTGCTTTACGGCAATCCTTCATTCACTGGTGCTTTCGCGCATAGACAGACGAGAGAAGCCGCGAAATTTAAAAATACTACTGTTATTGTGTCACGAAATGTAGTTTTAATAGTTTTTCAGTCGACAATGTAGTTGTTTAAAGCTCAAATCTGTGGTTTATTTATAAAGATAGCGCCTATTTAAAAGTTTGATCTGACGTGTTCGGAGTTGTGAGGACCAGTCTTTCACCGGGTCTCAGCACCCCGCCTGGAACAGCCTTTCCTCGGCTAGTGCGTCTGACGTGTGCCGCTGGCTCTGATGTCTCTAGTAGTTAAACGAGCTATAATTCGTCTTGTGTATATCTAACGGGAGATCTTTGGTCTTATTAATCGTATCATTTGTTCCCTGGCAAATCGTTTTGGCTGAGGGCAAAGTGAAGTTTCATAACTTTATATTTTGGCTATTTTAACGTTGTATCCTGCTGTGTCTGAATGGTTTACTTTATTTCTTGTCTTGTATAACTTATTATACCTTTTAGGCTACTTATACTGTTATAATGTCTCTTACTGATCAATAAAACTGAAATTTAACAAAAATAGACAGGGTTGTGTCATTTTATTTTATATAGCCTATATTTTATATAGCCTTTTCATTACTATTTTATTTGCTGTATACTGTTTGTTTATTTTATTGACTAAACTATTTACTATTACTCACTGTATTATATTTACTATTTGCACTGCATTGTAGTTGTACCATATCGTATTACCATAGATAAAGGATCCATCAGTTATCTTTGTTATTGCTAAAATCGGGTCAATCACAGAAAATGCTTTTTCCACAAAGCGGCCAATAGGGCGTCTGTGTATTTATTATGTTTATGCTTTTGCACTTTCTTTTCTCTCGAGGCATCAACTAAACATCTGACACGGGTAAATATCTTTTTTACAGTCTATTGTATATAAAGAGTTCAGTCCACCTATGGCCTTAAAGCTGCCGTCGGCAACATTTTTTTGATCATATTCAGTGAAATCGACACTATAATCTGACAGAACAACATAAATAAAGTGGTTTTAGAAAAAACCCCGAGCTTCTAACTCCACCTGGAGCTTGTTATTTGTTTTGCAAAAATCCACAGCTCCCGGTTCATCATGTCCAATCAGCGCGGGATGTGAGAACTGACTGTCAATCACAGATCGGGCACCCGCCACCCCTCGCGCACGTTACAATCACATGCACACGCCTGTAGTTCGCGGAAGTTCGCGCAGTAACGAAGAGTGATGGCGGAAAATCAAGTAAGCTCATTTAGAGTATAAATGACGTCAGCAAATGCAATCTATCGGTACATTAGCCAGGACAGCATACCTCCAAATACTCCATGGTGGTGATGGATGCTGATGAGACGGGCGCGTTCCAGGGCTCTCAAGTTTTGAAGACAGGTAAGAGTGACACCCAGCCGACGGGGGGTTGGATACATTTTTGTCATTGGTTGTTGCGTTAAATCTTACCCAGATACAATAGTGCTATTTTCTGATTGGCTATTGTGTAGCTCGACGAACAACACCAGAGGGAACGCGCTTGATTCATGCCGGTTCCACAGTGAGAGCGGCGCGGCCAGAGTTTTGGGCGCTGCGGCATATTAAATATATTACAAATAGTTTTTCAGCGTGAGAAATACAATGTGTGGCGGGAGAGCGTGACAAAAGACCGAAATGAGTGACTGTCACGCTCAATGCGTGACACTTGAGAGCCCTGGCGTTCACTGAAAATCTGGTGCACACGCACTGACCAGAGCTGGCACTGACGAGCATGAACTGGGTGGGAGGGTATCCGTTGATAGTGGGGGAGGGGCATGAGAGTTGTAAACATTCAAAATTTTACTAAATCCACTCAATCTGCCAGACTTGCCGACTGGAGCTTTAACATTGGTCCCGCTTCGGATGCCACGATGCCATCAAGCGGTGTCTCTGGTCGTAATCAGTCCTTCACTGACCAATCAGCGTCCATTAGCAAAATGCTAGCGTGTTATGGGCAACAACAACTCAACCTGTAAGAAATCGAAAGGACATAAGCACTCGTTCATTCAACTTTCGACCTATAACCCATGTTGAACTTGCAGAACCTACATTCAAATCTGAGATTTCTCAATGACAATCGGGTAAAAGAGACAAATTTAGCCGTCTAGCCCCATTGACTCCCATTCATTTTGCACTCGGACGATCGCCCCCAGTGGAATTCTGGTGGAACTACAACCAAAATTCGGTACAATAGGACTTAATAGGGAGTGGCCAGGCTTTCCGTAGACGGGCTTTGATTATATCATTGCGTCTGCTGCACTCATGGTACGGCAGTAAAGTTTCTTGATTATTACGCAGGAATGAGAGAATATTTCCTAGCCATATCAGCCTAGAAAATAGCAACTTTACATTTTCCGTCGGTCTTAGTGCACGATGTAATTACAGAAGAGTCAAGTTTTCATTATTAATTCATCAAACGTACAAGAGTAACATTACTACTTCAAACATCAAAACAATCATACACTCAAACAAATAAAAACACAACAAAATCTTTCAAATTGCCAGCTATGCTAAATGTGTATTACAGTAGGCAGACGCCAGAAAATGGGCAAACAAATAGCGCAGAATCAAATGAAAACAAGACAGAAAGGACAGCAAAAACGTTGCTTATACAAACCGTACGTTTTGTCATGAATGTGTTCATATACAAAGCGCTGTGAGTAACTCACCTCAGAAGACTTCTTTGACTGAGTGAGAACGCGCCGGTGGTGACGTCATCACCCCGAGACGAAATGTACATGTTATGGAAGGCTGAAAAGACAAATATTTCCTCAGACGAATGGAAGGCCATGCAGAAAGCAATTTCTTTAGACCTAACGTGTACAGACGATACAACGCGAAGACGCGTTATTGCGTGTAGACCATATACCTATCAGAGCTGTTGAAACACATATTTAACGGCTCTGATACCTAGGTGCAGACGCGTAAACCCAGGATTTCCGTTGTCAAAATAAAAGTCACATACACTAGTACCGCAAACTCTACACTTTTTATGATATTAAAGTCCCATATTGTACACCTTTCTTGAGTTTTATTTCAAGTGTTGATGTCCTTATATTTGCGGTATAATTACCAAAAACCATCTCAATATATTTTTACAGCTCCTTTCTCAGGAGCTCTGCTAAGAACAGGTCGATTTTGGCCTGGCTAATTAATATTCATGAGCCTTTCTTCTGATTGGCCTGTTGTTTTCTGAGTGACGCACTGCCAGGCCAATCACAGGTAACTATGGGTTCCAGGGTCATGTATGCAGTAGCCTGCTGTGGCTTGGTGATGCTCACAAGTAAGGTAAATAAAACACTTCTAATGATGGACATTGCTGAGGGAAATGTTATCTGGCCTTATATGTTCAAGCCGGACAACAACAGGAGACAACCAACAACCTCCTCAAACGCGTTTACAAAATTATGTTTGAGAATGGTAATTCTTCCTGCGTTATTTTAAGAGTATAATAATAACCATTGCATCAATGCTGCATGCAGATTTAACGCTAATTTAAACTGTCTGTAAACAAACTCATAGCCTACTTTTGAAATAACATTACCCATGCAAGTACACTAAACGTTAGTTTCTGTTAGCAAAACAAAAGACACAGAGACTGAGTGAACTCAATCTCACTGTCTTTAACTCAATAAAAACAACAGACACCAACAGGGTCACACCAACAGGGTCGGTGTCTGTAATTTAAGAAAACAAATAACGTATTGTGTCTTGTTTCCAACAGATTCTATCAAAGCTTGTGGCAACCATAGACTGTACAAAACAACACGTCAGCACCCACTTAGCAACACCTTGTGTTGCATATCAGTTTACTATAATTTCAGATTATGCTGGCTCCAAAATGTAACATAAAATGTGTTAGAAGTTTATTTACGGGTTGCGAATATGAGGCCTCAACAATGTAGAGACTGCAGCATCTTTTTTTTTTTTTTTTTTTTTTGATTGATGAAAGAAAAAAGTGAAGTTTACATACATACAAAAGAGTTGGGACTGCAGCATCTTTGATGAGCTTCTTTGAAAAACTGCCATTGAACTGTTTTTGATTGACGAAGCAGTCATTTGTGAAATGTGCAGAACAGACTGTTTGGATCCTTCCACCTCAACATTTTACATTTTATGGCTGTTAAAAGAGCTAATCTTTGAGAGTATATAGAAAAGTCAGTATGTAGAAATGAATCAACACCGAACTTACTTAAACTGGACAATGACACTATTTTCTTAGAGCTGCTGTACAGCCAAAACAACTGTGTTGCATTATTTTCCTGTTATTACTGTAAAGCTGCTTTGAAACAATCTGTATTGTTAAAAGCGCTATATAAATAAAGGTGATTTGACAATATGGATTTTTTAACAACATTTAAAGATACAGTAGCATCATTACATTTTTACAGCTACAAAAAGTTAAACATTCACGAATCTTTTATATCATAAATATATTTGTATAATTTCCCTTTTACCGTTTTATAGATATATTATCCTTTAACCCTACTCCCAAACCTAAACATACCCATTTTCTTCAGAAAATAAAAAGAAAAAATGTAGTGGACATAAATGTGAAGGAAAATGACAATTCTAATAACAATATAGCATTAAAAAGATATTTTGAGCCGCTAATCCTACACACCTAAACCTACCCATAACCATTTATTAAAACCATGTACAGTTATGAAGAAAAACAACAGACAGACATGTGTAATCCCAATTTATTTATTGTGAAAATGTCAAAAGCTGTACCAAAAGTAGTGTACTACCAAATGACGATGTGTTGCAGTTGCAGTCCTCTCTGGAGGTATATAATAATAGGTTTGTATGGGGTAAAGAGCAGAATTTAAGTTATTAATCCATGAAAATATTTATCCGGCTTCAGTCCTTGAAGGCCCGCATTTCCCAATTTCAAATGTACATTGACTGGAACACAGACTCGAAGACGATATGAGAAAAAAAGTGTTTTAATGGCAGTTAGAAGTGCGAATGGCGAGTAATAAATGCAAACAATAACTAACTTTGAGGTGGAGAACAGTCTGAAAACAGCTAAGAGCCAGGAATGACACTCAACAGATCAATCTTCTTATATGGGACTTTCAACCCCTCCATAGTTGTTTCATCTCCCACCTTGCTGGTGTCAGTCCAGATCCCATATTGAAGGACAGAAAAAGAGGGAGATAGAAGAAACACACACAACGCTTCCTCAAAGTGAAGTGTGTTTTCCCACAACAGTAGAGTCAAAGAAAGACTTTCAATTCCCAATTCAAAGTTTGAACAATATTCTTCTTATTATTCATCATTCTTGGTAAATATGAATCTAACATCTGTTCTTAAACAGGGAAGAGACTAAAGAATGGCATCCCTGACCTATGTGATCTTAGACAACTTAGATCAACTAACAGCACGACAGTTGCTTGAGAACATAATTTTTTAGTAGGAACAAGGAAGTCAAAAACAACTCAAACCATGCACACACTCTATTCTACATTTATTTTTAATCACTCACTAAAATCACTCCATATAGCAGTGGTTCCGGAGTTAGTCGTGAGAATTTTTAGGAGTTCCATACACACACAGAATGATAATTTAGGGGCTTCACTGCCCTATTTAATTGCAGTTGTCACTCTTGAAACTGTGTACGTGGCCTTTGTTTTGTCACGTGAAGTCTCTAAGGCTGCATTTACACTACCAGTCTAATTGCCCAATTCAATTTGTTGACTATATCTGATTTTTTAACGACCTGCTTACATCTTTAAAAGTAACCCATATCCGATATCTGCATTTACACAATACACTTGGCGAAACAACCCAAGGTAGACATGCTGAATGGGAATGTAATACGGATATTATTACCAATCTTTTTGTTGTGGTCTTGACCACCTTGTACTTGCTTTTTAAGCTTTTGAATTTATGTTGGCACTGTAGCCACGAGGGCTTAAAACTACACTTTTTCCATCTCGCCTGGAATTTCTTTATGGAAAAGTCATGAGATGATTTCATTCGCCACCGTTGCAAGCAAGTCTCTGATTTGTATCAGATTTATTTCCACATCAGATGAATGAGGCCTGAAACCAGCCTGAGAATATCGGAATCCATGTGCTTTTTTCCTGCTTACATGTGTGTGGGTCATATCCGATCTGTGTCACATGGGAGGAAAACAAATTTGAATTGGGTCACTTGAAACATGTAATGTAAATGCAGCCTAAGTGGTATCTTATGTTCGGTTTCATACTGTCAGAAGTTCATATTTTGAGGCACGCAACACACTGGTTTCTCTTCATTGCTGGTGAATCCAAGGGCGAGGTATGCCTCATCATATTTTCTTGTCTTATCACTGTCCTCACCTGATGCGAGGGTCCATTGCAACAGCTTCTAATGGACGCAACAATGCGTTACCGCAGAACCATGGATCATTCATTTATATTTTACCCTGGACAATTCAGATTCATCCATTCGTTTTGTTATTGCACAACAACCGCTGCAGCTGACAACAGACACAAAAAGTATTCTCGTTGCTTGATAAACTTATGGTTGAGCCACTGTAGTCACTTGGACTATTTTTACCATGCCTTTACTAACTTTCTGGGCCGGAAAGTTTCAATTACATAGAAACCTATGGAGGAGTGATCCAGCTCTCAGATTTAATCAAAATATCTTAATTTGTGTTCCGAAGATGAACAAAAGTCTTACGGGGTTGGCAGAACATGAGGGTGAGTAATTACTGACAGAATTTTCATTTTTGGGTGAACTATCCCTTTAAGAGTGATACATATGGATAAGAAATAAGAATATAACTTGAACAAAATTCATAATGAAGATAATTTTAGATATTGTTTTGTATTTGGGAGAAGCACCATCATGGGGTTGATTATAATTTCACACTTGAAACCGCTGGTCTGAAATCAGATCACTGACAACTTCGGATGATGTTTCTCTGTGGTGTCGCTTCTTGCAGCTGCTTAGATAGAAGAGACAGATTTAATTGCTCTATGTATCATTGGGACTTGTTTGGTGTCACACCTGAAAGTGCAGATTCTGAAGTACTTAATGTGACTTTGGACAACTGTTTTTTGCATGAGTGCGCAGAGATGCTGACTGAGTGAAACTCTTCCCACATGGAAGGCAGTGATACGGCTTCTCTCCAGAGTGCACCCTCTCATGTTTTTTCAGATAATCTGACCACTTAAATCTCTTGTCGCAGAGTGAACACTTGTAAGGTCTTTCTCCAGTGTGGACCCTCTCATGTAATTTCAGATATTCTGACCATTTGAATGTCTTGTCGCAGAGTGAGCACGCCACTTGTAAGGTTTTTCTTCACTGTGAATCCTCTAGTGCTTTTTCAGTTCAGCATCTCTAACAAAAGTCTTCCCACAATCAAAGAACATGTGATCCTTCACACCATTGTGTCTTTTCTGGTGTAAATTTAGAGAACTCATCTGACTAAAACTCTTTCCACACAAAGGACACGTGTAAGGCTTCTCCTGTGTGTGAACTTTCATGTGGTCCTTCAGCGCATCTCCCCTAAAAAATGTTTTACCACACTGATCACAGGTAAACGGTCTTTCTCCAGAATGACGACGCAGGTGTATTTTAAAACTGCATGCTTTTCTGAAACTCCTCCCACACTGATCACATGTGAACGGCTTCTATCCAGTGTGGATTGTCATGTGTTCCTTAAAGGGATACTCCACCAGTTTTTCTTATTAAACTATGTTATTCCCTTAACTAAGACGAGTTGATACATACCTCTCTCGTCTCAGTGCGTGCACTATATCGCTCTGTATTGCCGCAAAACTATGTTAGCACTTAGCTTAGCCCATGCATTAAATATGGGCCAAGCAGAGAAGCAACCAAACACTTCCACGTTTTCCCTATGTAAACACAGTTACTCGAGTAGTGTAACTTGACCTGGGCTGGTGACACAAAATAAACCGTTGCGCTTTTCTAAGCGTTTAAAATTGATGACTATATTGTATGGCGGAATACCATAACAAGTGCTTTTGAGCACTTCGACTTGGCGCAATAATATCTTCACTTGTGAAAAGTCCTCTTACCGGCTCCCGCTTCCTCTCCCCCTCCCTCTGACATTTCCGTCAATACAACCAACGTGACTTTTACTACCTGTGCTATTAGCAAACTGCAGATCATTTGCAATGGCGGACTTTGTAGATGATTATGACTTCTTTGTAGAAGACCCAGAGCCATATCTGTTTGAACCCGAGTACACGGAGGAGGAGGAGGAATTAGCTCTTATGGACCGTGAGAGGCAAGAAAGATATGATCCAGAACAGACCGGAGCTGGCGAAAGACCACGGGCTTTCTGTAGCAGCTAAGTGATCTGAATATTGTTGGTGTAGCCTCATCCTTTAGGCGTGTTCCTGTGCAGGTATAGTCCTCCTTTGTGAAATGTTCGGAGCAAACACGCCACTTCTTCAGAGTCATCAATGGTGTTTTGGGATTCTTGTTCAAAGCAGCTAACCAAGCTCTCCGCTGTATGTGGTGTGTTGGAATTCAGTGAAAAATGACAGCACTATGTACATTCTCCTTATTTTCACAACCCTTTACGATGCACGCTTTAACCATTATTGTACACAAACTAGCTTCCAACAACCTGTTACTTCGTCAACTCCGCTCGAACTACTACTAACGTTACCGGCGCATGTCACGTTGGTTGTATTGACGGAAATGTCAGAGGGAGGGGGAGAGGAAGCGGGAGCCGGTAAGAGGACTATTCACGAGTGAAGATATTATTGCGCCAAGTCGAAGTGCTCAAAAGCACTTGTTATGGTATTCCGCCATACAATATAGTCATCAATTTTAAACGCTTAGAAAAGCGCAACGGTTTATTTTGTGTCACCAGCCCAGGTCAAGTTACACTACTCGAGTAACTGTGTTTACATAGGGAAAACGTGGAAGTGTTTGGTTGCTTCTCTGCTTGGCCCATATTTAATGCATGGGCTAAGCTAAGTGCTAACATAGTTTTGCGGCAATACAGAGCGATATAGTGCACGCACTGAGACGAGAGAGGTATGTATCAACTCGTCTTAGTTAAGGGAATAACATAGTTTAATAAGAAAAACTGGTGGAGTATCCCTTTAAGGGATCCTTTTTTTGTGAAACTCACCCCACACTGATCACATGTGTGTGGTTTTGTCATGAACAA
This sequence comes from Rhinichthys klamathensis goyatoka, assembly GCF_029890125.1. NCBI lineage: Eukaryota > Metazoa > Chordata > Actinopteri > Cypriniformes > Leuciscidae > Rhinichthys > Rhinichthys klamathensis. Next base: position 976,090 of record NW_026607141.1, on the reverse strand, counting down.
CCAGAGACAGGTAGATCCAAGTGCAGCGTGGGTTTATTTACAGGGTAGTCAGACAGGCAAGGGTCACAGACAGCAGACACAGCATAGGAGACAAGGCTAAATCGTGGTCCAAATACCGGGCAAGAGATCAGAGGCAGGCAGCAGACGATACGAAATCCAGGAACACAGGCAGAAGGTCGGGAAACACAGGCAGGATATCAGGCATGAAAATGCTCTAAAGCAGACTAGGAATCAAGACTAGGAAACACTAGGAATAGACCACAACAGTGACATACAGTCATACAATACTACGCAAAGAGTGATAGTGACAGTGAGGTATAAATGTGTGTGGAGCTGCGTGTGGAACTAGATGCAGGTGTGAGAGTGATCAGTGGAAACAGGTGTGTGAGTAATCAGTCCAGGCTGTGTGCGTGAACAGTCCAAGGGAAGGCAGTGCAGAGGTGGTGCAATCCAGCCGAACATCGTCACAGGTTTCTCTCCAGTGTGGATTTTCATGTGATCCGTAAGAGTTCCTTTTAATGTGAAACTCTTCCCACACTGATCACATGTGAACGGCTTCTCTCCAGTGTGGATTTTCATGTGATCCCTACGGGCTCCTTTTTTTGTGAAACTCTTCCCGCACTGATCACACGTGTGCAGATTCTTTCCAGTGTGGATTTTCATGTGATCCCTAAGGCTTCCTTTTAATGTGAAACTCTTTCCACACTGAGGGCAGGTGAAAGATTTTTTGGCTCTTTTTTTTAATAAAAATTTACTTTGAGTCTGTGAGCGACTCAAAGATTTTTCTCCAATTTTGACATGATGATTTTTCACATCCACTTCACTCAGTTCTTCACTCTCCTCATTCTCTTCTACCAGGTCTAAAATAAAAGTAAGACGATTTTAATCTGGTGTAAAAGCAGAAAGTAGACAACTCTTATACAATATTATAATCATTATAATTATTTTTTATAAATTAAGTTTATGTCCCTGCAGCTTTCCATGAATTCTCGAATTATTTTGACTTTAATGTTCTTTATCATGAAGAATCAAGAATAAACACCAACCTTTTTGTCCTTTAGTACCTTTATGTTTCATTCTGTGGGGTTTTGAATCACTCATGTTCTCACTGTTTTTTTCATAAACTCTCTTCTTCACTTGTTGGCTGAAGTAAATATCCCAGCTTTTATTAGTGAAATGTTGTAGGGAGAAGCTGCACAGGAGGTGAATTGTTGGGTGGATAATCCAACTACAATGTAAGAAAAGGGAAGAATAAATAAACTTCAGTATAAATAAATATACAGATTTGTAAGCAACAAATAACACCAATTGAACTCAGCTTAATTTAACTTTGTCAGTTCGCTGAGTATTTGTTCATTTATTTTTAGTTTGTTGTTGCTGTTTTTTTTCATGTAACATGTTTGTAAAACACTACATTAAAATAAATGTTGCAAAGAGATGTAAATCTAGTCAAAAGTGGGAAGTAGTTTTGAGATTATTAAAACATAAAAAATACACCAAAATACAGCATCATAATATGTCAGCTTGAATATATAATTCCTAATAACTATAGTAACAAAGGTATTATCTCATTAATTTGTTACCGTATAGAATGTGCAGAAACAATAGCGATCATAAAACCTTCGTTAATCTTGTAGCTACTAAAGCAAGAGTCAATAGTTTCCAGAGTCAATTAATTCATACTTAACTAGCCTACATATTAAAGTCTACAAGGGACTTTGCAACATTCACTTTTTTTTTATTGAATACAAAATCTGAATACAACAAAAGTGGCACAAAACAGTTATTATACAAAGAAAATACAGGCGTGAAAGGATCAACACCAGTAAAGAAAAAAAAAAAAAGAAAAAAAGAAATAATAGGCTTGATAAGGAAAAGAAATAACCTTCAAACAGGTTATACAATACAAACAGATTATAAAATTTTATTGCACTTCGATTTTTCATTTTAGAGAGGGGATCTGATAAGTATTTTAATTCATTTCTGAATATAGGCTATTAAACAAATGAGGGGATCTAAAAAATCTACATTTATGTATAAAGTAGGCTATTTTGCCAATAATAGGCATATAATGTTATTAATCAAATCAAATAACCAACAACAATAACTGGTTATCTCATACATTATATTCTGTAAGTAAGGTGAAACCGTCAAACTCAGCCACCACATCTTTTTCTCAGCCAGTCCTGTAATGTAAAGGATTTAGAGAAGCTACTCGCATTTTTATTCCTCTCGTGATGATTTAAAACGTCGTCACGCGTCGCTCCTCACAGGCTGGAAGTACTTAGTAGTAACGATTAAAGTATATAATTATTTTAACAATGTAACAAAAAAAATATATATTTTGTGTAAACTGTAAATGTCCCTCGACCAGCTCATCTCACATTAGGGGTGCTTCTCAATATCCCTCCTCGTCTCCTCGCTCCTCCGTCCTCCATCCTATGACCCGGAAACCGATCGAGCTCAGCCATCTTGAAGGACATCTCAATTCTCTAATTGCACCGCGAGGAGGCGAGGATCGAGGAGTGAGGAGGCTTCCAGGGGGAGTTCCGGTAAGATGGCGGTCCGTGCAGTCGCATCTCACTGAGCTCCTCGAGAAGTCCCGATGTTATAGTTAATTAAAATACATATTCACTATTAACTGCCATTTGTCCAGTTCTCAGCACGAAAATGAAGAAACATAACAGCGGAAAGCCTCCGGTGCAAAAAAGTCTCCCATTTGAAAGCTGTGGGGTCATGAGTGTACACGACTATGCAGATATGGCTAACGCTAGCAAGAACAAACGAGGGCCGACAACTCCAGCGGAAACCCCCGAAAAAACACACCCGGAGAAGAAAACGAAAGGTTTGTCTCAAGAAGAAACAAACACCGAAACCATACTGAATGCTATCAACTCTCTCGGTCAACGTGTAGACGACCGCATGGAAGAATTTAGCACGCAGTTGCAACAGCACAGTTCCATGCTAGCTTCTATTGCTAAATCGGTGGAGTTCAACGCAGAAGAGCTAAAAGAGTGTAAAACGAAAATAAAACACCTGGAAAAGAAAGTGGAGACACTGATTAAAGAAAATGAAGACATGAGAGGTCGAGTACTGAATAATGACAGATACAAAAGACGGTGGTGCTTGCGCATCAAAGGGAAAAAAGAAACGGCTAATGAAAACATAAGAGAGGAGGTGGTGGAGCTTCTTCGCAGGATTGCACCGGACCTGGCGGTAAAGTTAGATGAAGCAGTCGACGTTGTCCACAGAGTGGGAAGAGTGATGGACAACCGGCAACGACAAATAATCATTTTATTTGTGCGACGAGCAGTGAGAGATGACATCTGGAGGCGAACAAAAACTTCTCCAATCTGCAAAGAAGAGGGGATTCGTTTTACTGAAGATTTGACTCAAGAGGACTGGCGTTCCAGACAGGCTCTCTGGCCCAAAATCGACCAGGCTAGAAAGGAAGGAAAGGCTGCAGGCTTCAGGGGCCCGTTTGGATTCATTGAAGGCAAGCGTATTATGGAAGACACTTAAGTTAGGGGATGAAACTAGTGCTTAAAATGAATACATAGTGGATCAGTTCGGGTGATGGGACTTCTACCTCAACGTTTTTACTCCACCTTCCTACTTTTTTTATTTATTTTTTTTCTCTTCACAAAAAGTTCATTTGTTCATGTGTTCTGTATTTCAGTTAAATACTGACCTTTCTTTTATTTCCTTTAATACAAGGGGACTTAAAGACTCAGTTAAGCGAAAAGCTGTCTTTTTGTTTTGCAAAGGGCAACAAGCACATTGCACTTTTCTTCAAGAGACTCATTCTGATACATCTGATGTTAAGTTTTGGTCACAACAATGGGGAGATAAAATTCTCTTCAGTCATGGGACAAATCGGTCGGCTGGAGTTGCCATATGTTTCAACAGATGCCCTGGTAAGATTCTGGGTGGAAAAGCAGACATGGAGGGACACTGGGTAGCCTGTGTTTTGGAAATTGATGCTAATCTTGTTATTCTGATTAACATATATGGTTATAACAACGATACCAAAAATAGAAATCTGTTACATCAAATATCAGGAGTTATTATAGAACTAAAAGCAAAATTCCCCACAGATCATATTATTGTTGGAGGGGATTTCAATTTATCCCCTGATGAGTGGATGGATAGATGGCCTTCCAAGTTATTGAGTGAACATAGAAACATAATTTTGGAAGCTTTTGCTAATAATAACCAATTGATAGACATCTGGATAAGTTTACATAGTGGAGTGAAACAGTTTACCTGGCATAAACCTAATGGTCAAAACAAATCTCGAATTGATTATTGGTTGATATCAAACTCAATATCAGATCATGTCACAGAAACAGAAATTGCTAGCTGTCCTTTAAGTGATCATTGTATTATTAACCTGAAAATTCGAAACAGTAATAAAAATAACAAACCAAAAGATTATTGGAAATTTAACTCTCAGTTACTAAAAAACTCAGAGTTTTGTCATTCCATTAAAAAAATTATTTTTGATATAATAAATGACAATACACTAGACACATCTATACTAAAATGGGAATTTTTGAAATTTAGTATTAGAAAACATTCAATAATGTTTGGTAAAAAAGTGAATAAAGAAAAGAAAGCTCAAGAAGTAACAGTGGTTAAAGAACTCATGACACTTTATAGTAAATCAGATTGGAGTGAAGAGGACAAAGAAAAAATAAGTAATTTGCAATCCAAATTGGATAGAATATATATAGATAAAGCTAAAGGTGCATATATTAGATCCAGGGCCCGGTGGATTGAAGAAGGAGAAAAGAATACTGCATACTTTTGCAAATTAGAAAAACGCAGACAAGAATATAATTCGATTTGTAGTCTTATAGTTGATGGAGAAGAATGTACAGAACCCAAACGCATTGAAAAAGAAGTTTTCGATTTTTATAGGAATCTTTATAAATCTTCCTACTCAGAACAAGATGCCTCATCTTTTTTTGATAAAATTAACAACTTGATTCCTGTTATTGATGAAAATTTTAAAGAAGTTTGTGATGAGGATCTAAGAATTGTTGAATTTGATTATGCTATAAAAAAAATGGCATCTGATCGTTCGCCAGGTCCAGATGGTATTACATCTAACTTTTATAAACACTTTTGGGAAGACTTAAAACACCTATTGTTTCAGGCTATAAAGGAATGTATTAATCAAAAAGAACTGATGCAAACTATGAAACAAGGAATAATAAAATTGATTCCAAAACCTGGAAAAGATAAAAAAATATTAAGCAATCTAAGACCTATTACACTGTTGAATACAGACTACAAGATTCTAACAACAGTTTTGGCAGCAAGATTAAAGACAGGTATATCTAAATTAATCAGCCCAACACAATCTGGTTTTCTTAAAGGAAGATCCATTCATAATAACATCCGCCTGGTCCTGGATCTTATTGATTATAATTATTTAATTAAGGAAGATGGTGTTATCTTTTTTTTGGATTTCCAGAAAGCTTTCGATTCAGTGGAACACTTATTTATTGTTAACACACTGAGACACTTTGGCTTTGGAAATAAGTTTCTTGATATGATCATTATGTTGCATACGGATATTAATAGCTGTGTTTCCCTCTCAGAAGGTACATGTCCTAGATTTAAGGTTGAACGAGGAATAAGACAGGGCTGTAGTATTTCTCCTCTTTTATTCATTGCTGTGACTGAATTACTAGCAATTGCAGTTAAAAATTCAAATATTAAAGGTTTAGAGATAAACAACCATAAGTTACTCATAAGTCAGCTCGCTGATGATACAACTCTATTTTTACAAAATAAAGAGCAAATACCAGTAGCTGTAAAAGTAATAGAGCGGTTTTCACTAGCATCGGGTCTATATCTGAATCTGAGTAAATGTGAACTGATGAGTATTCATGACTGTTCTGAAACCTCACTATATAATATTCCAGTCAAAAATGATATTAGATATCTAGGTATTTGGATCTCCAAATCATCAGATACAAGTGAAAAAAAGAATATCCAAGATAATATTGATAAATGTGAAAAAATATTAAACAGTTGGCTACAAAGAGATTTAACATTATTTGGAAGAACGATGTTGACTAAGATTGAATCTATTTCCAGACTGATATATCCATCCTACTCTCTAGCTATTTCTCCAAAGTTAATTAAAGAAATTAATAGAATCAATTTTAATTTTATTTGGAAAAATAAACATCACTACATTAGAAAAGGAGATCTGTTGAAAAATTATGAGGAAGGTGGCATAAAGGCAATCGACTTTGAAATTATGAATGGAATATTGAAAGTTAAATGGCTCCAATCTTTTTTGAGGAACGGTGAAGAGATATGGTTCTCCTTACCGGCATATATCTTTGATAAAGTGGGAGGTATTACATTTTTAATAACATGTGACTTTGAAATATCTAAATTGCCTATACAACTTTCAAATTTTCATCAACAGGTGTTGTTACAGTGGAAACTGATGTTCAAACATAATTTCAGTCCCCACAATGTTCCATTATGGAACAACAGAGTTATATTGTGTAGAAGGAAATCTATGTTTCTGAAAGACTGGTGGGAAAAGCAAATATGGTCAATTGTTCATATATTGGATGAAAATGGTAATATTCTTGAACTGGAGGAATTTAATTCTAAATATAATATTAACTGCTCAATTGGGGATTACAACAAAGTAACACAGAACATTCCAAAGGTACTTATTCAAGCAATAAAGAATAATATTATGAATATTGCATCGCCAAGACTACACAAAATTAAAATTGATTATGTGGACCTGGTAGATACAAAATGTAATAATAAATTCCTTAAGCAAACTCTGGTTAAATTTTTGTACCCGGGTAGAACAAGGAGCACTCCCTTCTTTCTTGGTTATAACAAATATGAAATATCTTCAATTAGAACAAAATTCTTAAGATATCCAATTCCTCCTAAATTTAAGGAAGTACATTTTAAAACAATTAATAACATATATCCCTCTAATGAGTTTGTAAAGAAACGATTCAAGTTTGAGGTAGACAATTGTCATATCTGCAACATTAATGTTGAAACAACTGAACACCTGTTTTATGAATGTCAAATGGCTCAGAATTTATGGAAATCTCTTCATAGCATGTTGTCCTCCAGATCTATAAACATAGATTTCTTTTCATATCAAAATATTCAGATGGGTGTAATTCTACAAAATAAAAATGATGAATTTTTGGTTAATAATCTAATTATTGCTACAAAATATTACATACATAAATGTCGATTCGCTAAGTCCTCCCCCACATGGTCTGCTTTTAAAAATGATCTTTTGCTGTTTCAAAACTGTCTTATAAAGGTTGAGAATGCCCAGGCTAAAAAATTGTATAATCGTTTAATAACACTTCAGATGAGCTGAGTCCCTCTTTTTGGTTTGTTTATGTCATTATTTTGTTTTAGTTTATTTTTATTGTTTTGAGTTCTTTCAATCTAGTTTGTTCTCCCTTGTCATGTGAACAGTATAGAAAATGTCTTTTCAGATGATTTGCAGGAGGTGTGACTATTAGTTTATAATACAATAAGGTTATATTGTACATTTTGAGGATGTTATAGTTTTCTTCTCTGTCAGACGTCTTTATTGTATATTGTGATAAGGATAATTGTCAAAAAAAAAAAAAAAAAAGGAGGCTTCCAGAGGAGCTATGAGCGAGGATACACAGGTGTACCCTTTGCGGAAGAGTTTTATCGACTAAACATGACGCACGTATCAATTCTCCTCCCCCTTCACATCTGTCACAATCATTTGAATTTATACTTTACTTTTGTAGTTTACATAAACCACACAACTCACATATTTCAACAAGGTATCTTGCTTTATTATTATTTATTATTAATTTCTTAAATAAACAAACTTTAACAACATAAGGGCAGATCCTTTGAGCACTGCTGATGACGCAGTGAAGTGACGCTCGAGTGATCAAGTATTCCAATGTATAAAAAAGCTTTCATTCAATTCCTCCGTCCTCATTTTTTTTCCTTGCAGCCTTCCCTCGCGTCCTACAGGGGGTGGAGCTGAGACGCGAGGAAAGGAAGCGAGGAAAGGAAACGAGGATGCACAAATAAGAAATGAGAAGCACCCTTTAAGTCTCGCAAGACTGAGCGATGACGTCATCACCACGAGACGAAATCAGTTTATAAAAAGCTTACCAGATACAAAAAACCTGAAAAAATTAAAAGATATATAAAAAACTATTTAAAAAAAAAAAAACAGATCAACAAACATAGGATTGTCACTTTGTCTAAACCCCATGTAATTGAAATGCTCAGCGAGCACTATAAAAACATCATTGTCATAATACATCGAATTTAAATGAGACAATCACCAGGGTCACGTTTTATAGACCAGACTTAAAGGAGCTGTATGTAAGATTGTGGCCAAAACTAGTACTGCAATCACTGTCAAATTACTGTAGAGTGGTGTATCCCTTCCCCCTCCTCCCTGACTCGAGGTTGCCAGATCGGCAGCAGGATCCAGCAGGAACGTGACGAGCTGCAGCTGTGGTAACTAGAGCAGACCTGGCAACCCGGGTGCCGCAACACTACTGACTTTGTGATTGGTAGATAGGTGAAGGGTGGAGCATCAGACCAAAACACAACATGACAACATCAACATCAGTTGAGGGCTGCAACTGCACTTTTTAAATGACAATATCCTGGCCAGACTACTGTTGTCAGTGATATAAGTATTTGAAATGTACATGATTTCTTAATGTCTAGTGACATTTCAGGGCCATTTTATGATTAATTGAAATACATTTCTTACATACAGCTCCTTTAAAATATAGTGCATGTCTCCACTGTTTCACACTGTCATGAACCTTATCTTGTTTTTGTTGGTTAGGTTATTGTAATTCTCGTTATGCCATGTGTTCAATATGTTTATGCATTTAAATTCTTGTATATTTACAACAAAAATTGCTCATTTCTAAAACTATGTTTGAAGACGATAATAGGTACCATTGTGTAGCTACCATTACCAGGGGCATGCAGAGTTTCACAGGGGCAGGGGCTCAAATGTGATATATATATACTGGTCAAAAGTATACTAAAAAAAATGCTGGGTTGTTTCTGTAAACAAATTGTTGGGTTGATTGTGCTGGGTCAAAATGCTGGGTTGTTTGGGGCACTGTAAACACATTATTGGGTTGCTCATGCTGGGTAAAATGAGTTGTAAGGGGGTAATTCACACATAAACAGCTGGTTGGGTTATTTTGACCCAGCAACCGGTTTATTCTTTGCGGAACTTTCTGGATTCTTCACTTCTGACTCGAGGAGGACTTCACTCGGAGGTCGGAGCAGGCAGTGTTTTATGGTAAGTTAATATGTTTACCAATATTTTTAACATTAATAATTTCATTGTTCAGCATACAGTCTTTGATATGGAAGTGCGAGGGGTAGGCTATAACGTATTTATTCTGTAAAACATTAGTAACAGCTATAGCCGGTTAGATTTTTTGACAAAATGCCACATTGTAAACCAGCTATATCAGCAGCCTTAATGAAATATGTAGTTTAAATTGTAATTTCATCACGTAAATATCGTATTTATTGTGGACGTTTAGTAATTAAAAGTGAGGAAAGCGTTTTGAATTAACCCGTGCACGCGCAGTATGTTTATGTCCCTAGGGCTCGTACGTAAAAACTGCGGGAAAAAAGTCTAACGTTAGTCTGTGTGGAAACTAAAGTCTGCTGGCACATTTAAGACATTCTCGTCAGAAGAAGCGACGGGGGTAAGTTCCAGCACAGTCTGCGTGTTTCTTCTGTAATGTCTATGTCGGAACCAGGATCGTTTTTACCCCAAAAAAACAAATAATAACTGTATGACGTCTGACGTGCAATCTTTACAAACGGCGACTGAGGCAATGAGAAATAAATCGATTTCATATGCATGTTCTCGCCCTGAACCCATTATAAGTTGTTAGGACCTGAGGTAGGCCTACTAAGAATAATTTAGTACTACTAAGACAGTGGTCATGGATCAAGTGTGCGCGATGTTTGAGGCCAATAAATAGTTGTTGCTATTGTCACAACAGCGCCATTTTAAACAGCAGGGCAGAAAAGTCAGAAATGCTACTTTAGAAATATGAATTGTTATATACAGCATACTATTTAAATGTTAATGCAACTATGTATTATGCCCATATTGTTTAGCTGCTGGCTTTGAAGGTCCTGCAAACTCTGCTTCCCCCATCCATCTAACGTTACAGGAGAGGAGGAAAGGGCTTCAGACCCACCACAGAGGCTCAGAGGTCCTTGACATGCAACCTGTAAGTTTGATATGCTTGATAACTATGAAATTAATTTAGGTTTAGAATATTTAAAGGTGCAATCTCTGTTTGCAACATAAAATTGCATTTTTTTTAAAAATAGATTTTTGTTAATTTTTAAAGCTGCAGTCCATAACTTTTTTTGTGTTCAAAATTTACAAAATGTTTATAATGAGCGAGTACATCATGAATCCATTTTCCAAATCGTGTTTTTGTCTTATCCTGAATCCCAGACTATTTTAGACTGCTAATTGTCTATTTAGATGTGTAAATATACATTTTGTTTGTTTTTCACATTTGGCCATATTTGGTAATGTTTGCAATAAAAAATACTTTCACAAAAAACTTGCATGTCAGTTATATTGCAACACTCGAAGTGATTGTGTGTAATCAACAGTTGGGGACCAACATGGATGAATATTTACAAAATGACTGGAGCATCAGGGATGCGTCGAGGGGGACACGTCAGACCGTTGCCGTTGTTCCAGGCCACGTCATCGAGACCGAGTCTTTGCTGGAGGCTGGTGATCTTTGTTTCAAAGTTTTATTTTGTTTTTCATGTTAAATACACGAAGCAGTGTATCAAATTAATGGAAAAGAATCGTCCTCTGTCAAATGTGAGGAATGTGCTAAATTGATTTTTAAAAAGGGATAGTAAAAACTTTTATATTAAAAGAATTTATATTTTAATTCAATGCTGGTCTTTTTAAATTTTTATTATCCAATAAATCCTGAAAAAAGTATTGTAGGTTCCTAAAAATATATGTTAAACAGCACAACAACTGTTTCCATTATTGATAATAAATCATCCTATTAGGATGATTTCTGATGGATCATGTGCAGGGTTCTAAATTAACACCCACCAACCCGCCAAATGCGGGTTAAAATTCATTTTGGCGGGTGTTAATAAAAACTTACTAGCCAGTTTGGCCGGTGTTCTGACGATTCATGCTACCCATCGAGATTTGCTACTTACTGGTTATGCGCATGTGCAGACTCAACAAAAGGTACATTTTCATGTGTTATAAAGTAATTTCCCTTTAAAAAATGATAACTACCATATGAATATTTGTACGGTCAGCCAGCTGAAGAAGAATAATTGAAAGTTTCAGTTACTAAGGAAAGGTGTGCTTTGACAAGTCAATATTTGATGATAATTTGTACTTTTCACACTGTTTAAAAAATAAAAACAGTAGTCTACAGTATACAGTAGCTACTCATAACTTAGAATTGTATTATAATTGTATTTCATATAATATTAATCGACATTCTGTGATCGATTCGCACTACGGTAGCATTTTTCGACAAGGCAGCACAAATCGTCAGAACACCGGTACTTCCTACATTTCCCATGAACACTGTGCCGTAATGCTACGTGATGACGTTTCATATGCCCATTGGCTGCGCGCAGTTTGTATTGAAACCAGCGCGAGAAATCATGGAAACGAACGGAGCGTCCACCAGAAAACACAAGGAAGATGAAGAGCGAACGGAGCCAGAGCAGGGGGCATAGACTGAAAGAGGAGGGAGTTAGCTAGTAAAGAGTAAAAAGTTAAGATGAAACTAAATGCGTGTTTATGATTATCGTGTTTATATTGTTTCACATTCATGTTGAGAACAACAATAATATCCACATGTTCGAGTGAGAAAACGCGCTGCGCTGACACAGATGTTGCAGAGACGTGTGTGTTGTGTGTGTGTGTGTGTGTGTGTGTGTGTGTGTGTGTGTGTGTGTGCAAACTAGTGAAGTTTTCTGTTCTTAAACCTGTATCCCTCAACGAAACTTAAAGGAAGCTTATGTCTCAAAATCATTTTGCTACTACCAGATCGAAGATATCATCTCGGATCACGATTCCCTCGGGGTACAGCTGCTGACCTGCAGTGATGGACAGCTGCTTCCTCCTCAGTCGACTGGTGTTTCTTTGGATTTAATGTGATTTCTCATTGTGGTGGTGATATTATGATAACTCAGTTTAATTAATAATTGATTCAAAGTAATTCCATTTTGTAATAATAGGCTATCATTTTCATCTAAGTAATTCCAAACTTCGCGAGGCAGACAACATTATGTGATCAAATACAATCCACTTGTTAAACGCTCCACAGCGCCACCCAGTACATTTAATTATAAATGCGAAAAAAAAGATAAGAAAAATAATTTGAATAGTATTTTTTTTAATAATAATTACAGATCGAAAATTCGAATATTCGTGCACATCCCTAATAGATAGATACTGTAGATATATCCCAAACTTGAAATGAAATGTTTGCTCTTTCTGTGTTGTATATTGTACTTTATATGTGTTTTTCATGCTAACATTGTTAATAAAATTATCAAATGCATTCGCAGTGGCACTCAAAATTTCTCTTTTTTTTCACGGGAAAAAATTTGGCTAGTGGAAATTCTGATTGGCTGGTAACTTTAGAAAGTTACCAGCCACATTGGCTGGTGATCAAAAAAGTTAATTTAGAACCCTGATCATGTGACACTGAAGACTGGAGTTATGGCTGTTGAAAAATAAATTGCATCACATAAATAAATTATATTTAAAAGTATGTTAAAATAGAAAAAACATTATTTTAAATTGTATTTTTTTTTCTGTATTTTGGGTCAAATAAATGCAGGCTTGATGAGCATAGGAGACTTCTTTAACATTAAAAACACTAAAACGTTAAAAATAGTAATGTGTCCAAATTTTTTACCGGAACTGTACATATTATTTGCTGCATAATATAATATTATATTATATTGCTGCATAATAACAAAAATGATAAAATAATAAAGTCCTTTCAAGTCACCATTTCGCAAGTTCTGGTCAGCCTACACTTCACATATAGGCCTGTAGGTGGCACTTGGGGTTTATTTAACCAACAATGACAGTTTGATCAAATGGTAAACTAAACGTGTATCAATATACATAGACTAAATACAATTGACTTGAATACTTACCATTAATTCTACTTTTGTTGCTGGTTTTGTGCAGTGCATCCATTGTTTCAACGACGCATATTCAGATTGCTTAATAAATGTAAATTCAGATTCAGATTGCTTCATAAATGTAAATTTGTCTGTCCAATGTAATTTTCAACCGTTTTATGAATGACCGGAAAATACTGCTCCACTTCACATTTTCTTGTTGTGCCAGATGACAATTGGTCGGTGTATTATACACTCACCTAAAGGATTATTAGGAACACCATACTGCCCTACAAAGCAAAAAGGCAGTAACTGCATTTTTGGTCAAAAATGAGTTATTATCATTTTCATGACATCCAAGGCATCCTTTGTTATGTGACAAAACATCTTATCTCAAATGTGTGTCGTTTTGGAGAAAAATGGTAGTCGTTTGTACAGTAACTGCAAAAAGCCCTAGTGAAACAAAGCAAGAGTACATGCAGTAACATCCATTACTGTATTCTTGCTATGTTTTACCTAACAAAAAATAACTGTTGCTGCGCAGTGTAGTTACTGTTGCCATGGTGAACACACAGCTGATTTCGCGGCATCCTCACGGGACGGTTTTAACATTTGCGATTTCACGCTTCTAACTTCACACAAATTTAGTTTGAGATGCAGTGTTTGCCCTAATTGTTCCCCTACCAAACTAACACACACACACGCGCCCTGAAGCACGTGTGTGACGCTCGAGCTGTTTTTTTTTTGCCTATATGAGGACACGGTCTTCACGGCAACCCGTCAAAATAAAAGTTCGGTTTAACTTGACAAGAAATATATTACTGCTGTACAGTAGAATTTAGAAACGTCTCAATGTAATAATAATACTAACACTACAAATAAATTAAGATTAAAACTTAATTTTTAAAGGAATAATCAAAAATTTTCTTCAATGTTTTAATTTTAACAGTAAAGCTCATTGTGCAGCATGTTGTTTGACCAAAAATGTTTGTTTTTAAAATATTGTATAAGTTTAATAATAATTTATAATAAAAGTTTCATGATTTCAATTAATTAGACATGATTTTTGATTACTAAAAATTTACACCACATATCCGTAACACGCCCGCTCCGCAACACTAGTTTCGCAACACAAAAATTTTGAAAATGTTGTCCAAATGGTTCCAATTATTTCAAACAGTGTATCAGACTCAGAGCCCAAGTTGTGGCAAAATTGTTTTTGGAGAATCTGTAGTTACTGCCTTTTACCTTGGTATGGTGCCACGTTTTTGGTAAGTAATACAAAGCAAGAATACAGCAACTGCAAAATAGGGGTAAAATATCAAATTAAATATGAGGATTGATATGTACAAAGAATAAGCTAATATAAAGTAACAAAACAGCCACATGTCCAATAATCTACCTACAACTACTTAGGCTGGATGACAGAATAACTTTAAAGTCATTTTTCTCTGTTCTGCACTCTGCGTAGTTACTGCCTTTTTGCTTTGTAGGGCAGCATACTAATACGGTGTTTAACCCCCTTTCGCCTTCAGAACTGCCTTAATTCTACGTGGCATTGATTCAACAAGGTGCTGAAAGCATTCTTTAGAAATGTTGGCCCATATTGATAGGATAGCATCTTGCAGTTGATGGAGATTTGTGGGATGCACATCCAGGGCACAAAGCTCCCGTTCCACCACATCCCAAAGATGCTCTATTGGGCTGAGATCTGGTGACTGTGGGGGCCATTTTAGTACAGTGAACTCATTGTCATGTTCAAGAAACCAATTTGAAATGATTCGAGTTTTGTGACATGGTGCATTATCCTGCTGGAAGTAGCCATCAGAGGATGGGTACATGGTGGCCATAAAGGGATGGACATGGTCAGAAACAATGCTCAGGTAGGCCGTGGCATTTAAACGATGCCCAATTGCCACTAAGGGCCCTAAAGTGTGCCAAGAAAACATCCCCCACACCATTACACCACCACCACCAGCCTGCACAGTGGTAACAAGGCATGATGGATCCATGTTCTCATTCTGTTTACGCCAAATTCTGACTCTACCATCTGAATGTCTCAACAGAAATCGAGACAAATCCAGGCAACATTTTTCCAGTCTTCAACTGTCCAATTTTGGTGAGCTCTTGCAAATTGTAGCCTCTTTTTCCTATTTGTAGTGGAGATGAGTGGTACCCGGTGGAGTCTTCTGCTGTTGTAGCCCATCCGCCTCAAGGTTGTGCGTGTTGTGGCTTCACAAATGCTTTGCTGAATACCTCGGTTGTAACGAATGATTATTTCAGTCAAAGTTGCTCTTCTATCAGCTTGAATCAGTCGGCCCATTCTCCTCTGACCTCTAGCATCAACAAGGCATTTTCGCCCACAGGACTGCCGCATACTGGATGTTTTTCCCTTTTCACACCATTCTTTGTAAACCCTAGAAATGGTTGTGCGTGAAAATCCCAGTAACTGAGCAGATTGTGAAATACTCAGACTGGCCCGTCTGGCACCAACAACCATGCCACGCTCAAAATTGCTTAAATCACCTTTCTTTCCCATACTGACATTCAGTTTGGAGTTCAGGAGATTGTCTTGACCAGGACCACACCCCTAAATGCATTGAAGCAACTGCCATGTGATTGGTTGATTAGATAATTGCATTAATGAGAAATTGAACAGGTGTTCCTAATAATACTTTAGGTGAGTGTACATGACAAACAGGCATTAATAATATTTCAAAATATGTGATATGTGGATTTTTTAATTAATCCCACCTCTACCTTTAATTTTTGTACAAAAAAAAAAAGTTCAAGAAAATACTTTGGTTTATTTTTTTTCCTGCCGTCGAGCCATTACTCACTGAAAGTACCATGTTTGGCTGGAGAGCTTTGGTTCCCAAGTAGACTGTGGAATAACTACGTTTACACAAGTGTGTTACGCATAACTTTTGCTACGATTATGCCTGCCGTCCATACTACTCTGGAGTTTTAGACCCTCGAAAACTGAGACTTTTGAAACCGCTGCAGACCCTGTCAGTCAACTTCGAAACAAGACACATGCAACCCATATCAACGTCAACGACACCTCAGACTGACAAATATGTAAAAATAAACGGGAATTTAGGCTACTTTAGTTTTTACACATTGTCATGTTAAATTTAATCAAATGCATTTTGTTTTATTGACCACAATATTATCATTGATATTTGTTTGAGAGGGGGTTTTTAAACATGCCTGACCGTTACAATAAGATATTTGAACTTCAAACTTTGTCAATTATCCTGTCATTATATTCTTTGATTTCAAGATAAGTATTGTCTTTTGCCGTTATGATTATATAAATCGACGCAAGAGGGAGAAGATGGTTTTTAGAACAAGGATTTCGAGGGCACATGGATTATAGAAAATAATCAAGTACACAGATAAATAATTTAGAATAAATTCTGCAATATTGCATAAAAATAAGAATAGTACATTTTGATTTCATGGTGACTTTAATGATCTCCCCACCTAAAAGCTGTGGTGACAAAGGCAAAAATGTACATTATAAAAAAAAAACTTTGCAAAACCAATCAAATTTTCAAGTTCATCTCGAAGGCGGGGCGATAAAGTGTTAAACCGTGCTTTGACGATAGTTCACTGATGTTAATATTGTATTGTATGACTAACGTAAGCTATATGCTGATTTTTTATTGACATTTTGGCCGCCACTGAAATGGACCATTGACATTACCAGAACGCTGAGCAGTTTAAGTACATATAAAACTATGCTTATTGGGGGGCATGAAAGCATATTTATATTGAAAGTGAAAGTAGCCTATATTTATAATGAAAGTGAAAGTATATTATTTATAATGAAAGTATTTAGAATGTAATGCGTTACATGCAAAACCACCAACATTGCCCCATCATAATAGTATCTTGCATCTGCATTTGGTAAACAGGTCTTAAGTGGCCAAATAACTAAATGATCTAAGTACAAAGATGAAGAACAAGTTATAATTCTTTACATTTATTTATATATTTATTAAATACATGTCTCACTTAAAAGTGTTATAGCATCATTGTGTTGATCTGAATCTCACACTTGTTCACTGTGACGACTTTTGGTGACGGTTCTTTGTCCAGTCATTTGTTGCAGCTGGCTAGGATAGATTTATTTGGAAGGAAGCTTTTATTGCATTGGACATATTCTTTTTGAATGGCTGCGTAGAGAAGCTAATTTACTAAAACTCTTCCCACACGAAGAACAGAGATATGGCCTCTCTCCAGTGTGGCTCTTTTCATGTATTTTCAGACATGCTGACCAACTGAAACTCTTGTCACATTGTGAACACTTGTAAGGTTTTTCTCCAGTGTGAATTCTCTGGTGCAGTTTCAGTTCAGAATTTGTAATAAAGGTCTTCCCACAATCAAAGCACACATGATTCTTCACGCCGCTGTGTATTTTCTGGTGTCGTTTTAAAGCACCCACCTGACTGAAACTCTTTCCACACAAAGAACACGTGTAAGGCTTTTCCTTTGAGTGAACTCTCAGGTGGACCTTCAGGGATACTGCCAAAACAAATGTTTTACTGCACTGATCGCAGTTATACTGTTTTTCCCCGGAATGACAAAGCAGATGTAATTTAAGAGTGTTTGCATGTGCAAAACTCTTCCCGCACAGATCACATGTGTACGGTTTCTCTCCAGTGTGGATCCTCTCATGTATTTTCATGTGTCCTGCCTGACTGAATCTCTTGTCACAGTGTGAACACTTGTAAGGTTTTTCTCCAGTGTGAGTTTTCTGGTGCTGTTTCAGTTCAGCATCTCTAATAAAGAATTTTCCACAATCGAAGCACATGTGATCCTTCACACCGCTGTGCCTTTTCTGGTGTATTTTTAATGCACCCATCTGACTAAAACTCTTTCCACACAAATAACAAACATGAGGCTTCTCCTTTGTATGAACTTTCAAGTGCTTCTTCAGGGTTTCAGGGCTTGAAAACATTTTACCGCACTGATCACAGTTATATGGTCTTTCTCCAGAGTGAGAACGCAGATGTGATTTAAGAGCGTTTGCTTGTGCGAAACTCCTACCGCACTGATCACATGTGTACGGCTTCTCTCCAGTGTGGATTTTCATGTGTTCCTTGAGGATTCTTTTTTGTGTGAAACTGTTCCCACACTGATCACACGTGAACGGCTTCTCTCCAGTGTGAACTCTCATGTGATGTATCAGAATGTGTTTGTATGAGTATCTCTTCCCACACTGAATGCAGGTAAAAGATTGTTTGGCACTTCTTTTCAACAAAGAGTTTTGTTTGTCGACATCATGTTTCTCCTCGGCTTCGATAAATTCTTCACTCTCCTCTTTTTCTTCTGTCAGGTCTGATTTTCAGTAAATCATAAAAAGAGAAATATGAAGGAAAAGAACACACAAGTAAACCCTGATATGACAGCAGAAAACTGCTATAAAAATATTTTTATGAATTTATTTGCACAATGATCACAATGTTATTATTTAAATATTTCAGGCACAATTATTATTATTTATTATGATTTGCTCCTTTAACTATGTTTTTAACTACATCCACTTAATCTGATGAACTGATTGAAGATGTATAACCTTAATGCTCTTCAGCATTATTAATGAAGAATCAAGAATAAAAACCAACCTCTTTGTTCCTCAGTATCTTCATGTTTTATTTTGCAGGGTTCTGGATCATTCATGTTCTCACTGTTTTTTTTCTCTTGTAGGCTGAGCATTTTTTTGGTGAAATATTGTAGAAGAAGCTTTACAAGAGGGGAAGTTCTGTGTAGAAGCAAGAACATATCTGGTTACATGGAAAAACATTAAATAAATGAATAAATAAGTAAACTGATGATATTAATTGACATATTTTAACCATTTAAATTTTGTTTATCACGGTGAAAGAATAAAATTATTGCTTTTTTTTTATTCACATTCTACATATTCTTTCAACTTTTAAATTTGTTTAAATTCTTACCTTTATCAACAGTATTGTCATATGAACAACGAAATATTGAAATTATGAATAAATAACAGAATTAACTTGATTAAGTGTTTTATTGTTTCTAAATTAAACATATATTAGAGACTGTAGTTAAATAAATGCTGTTAAGAAATGTATGTATCTTGTAAACATCAAAAGTGGTGATTGTGTTTTGTTTAGTTGGCCTTAATCTGTTGACACTATAGGGCTGCACAATTAATCGAATTTTTAATCGTGATTGCGATTACAGATGTCACGATTACGTAATTGTTTAAAATCATGATTACAAAACAAAATCCACTGATATTCTGCGTTTAGAGCTTGTTACGTTATGAGGCGAATCACGACTACTTCAGGAGAACCCAGCTAAATAGGAACTACCAGTGATGTAAGTGTACGCCGAAATAAAAAGTCTCTCACCTCAGAAAAACTGACTTTCCTGTCCTGTCAGCCATTATTCTGTGCTCCTAGGGCTTACTCTTCAAATGCACACGCAAATGCGGCGGCGCGTGTTGTATTGTATATCACTTTACTGTATAGAGAGCCTAAGTCCCTCCCCTCCGCTTCGGCTCATGGGACCTTATTTTGGAAAAAATATGTATGGTAGTCAATGGCGAGAGAAAACTTATCTTTTTATTCTGTCTGAACTGTGCCTGAATTACACATATGATGTTTGTCAATTTAAAAGATAATTCTGAAAGTCAAGAAAGTCGCAGTTTGTCATAAAACAGAAGAGTAACATTTAGTTTTATGTGAAAATCGCTCAATGAACTACATCTCCCGGGAAGCGAAACAACGAGCAAGATCCGTTGCTCGTATGTGTGCAGTCTGGTACAAAACACTATGGCATGACGGTGTAACGTTACGATTATAACTATAGTAAGACAGACTATAGAAAAAAATGACGGACGTTAGCTTCAGTAAAGTTAGCTTCATTCATTGTGAGAAAATGTGCGCCTTTTGGGTTTGTAGTCTTTGTAATTACATATTTTCACAGTCTTATACCCAGTGTTGGGCAAGTTACTTTTAAAAAGTAATTAGTTACAGTTACTAGTTACTTCTTCCAAAAAGTAACTAAATTAGTTACTCAGTTACAAATTTTAAAAGTAACTAGTTACTTAAGAAAGTAACTATTGCGTTACTCTCAAGTAAAATTAAATTTTAAACGCTCAAATGTGACCCCACCTCTACCCCTCTTTAACGGAACTTAAAATACATGTGCATGTTCAATTATTTATGATAAATATGAATATTATAATGAAATGGACACTTAATACAATACATTATTAACAGAAACATGAAACGTTGTACACACGTCTAAAAAAATGTTGCTGTGGGACAAAGTGAGACTAGCTTCCAATCAAATGCCATGTATGTAGATATTATGTTTATATAGTGGATCAATGCAAATAACACAATAGATATTTTGGAACTTTCGATATTTATTGCCCCTCAACAGGCCACAACTGGGCAAAATTAAATTAAGCTTGTTAAGTAATATACCAAAAAGAAATAACAAATATATACACTCTTTGTAGTTCCTTGTGTGTCCTGTCCTGTCCGACTATGCGTTATGATGGGTCGTTCGCAATTCATGAGCGTTAGCCTTTAGTGATGATGGGTCGTTCGTGAATGAGCTTTTGATGGGTCATTCGCGACTCTAAAGGGGGTCGCACACCGGACGAGAAGCTCAGCGGCGCGGCGCCCAGCAACGGCTCAGGACCGTGTTCAAAATCCTGCCGCGCCACACAGCGCCATTTACATAGTTTTATATAAAATGTACATTATTTTTGTCTCAAATCGTTGTTAATGTATCCTGACTTCGCCCTGTGCTGTAATATACATTTAGTTTTGCATTCATTTACAGAAATCAGCTGCTTGAATGACAATTGCTGATGTTATTGGATTTTCAGATGAGATTCTCAATTCATTCAGGCAACGGACGCTCTGAGGTAAAGTTTTCAGACTGCAGACTCAGCAACGATTGTATTTAATTGTACAGTACAATCATGCCATAGTACAGACATTATCTTCATTTCATAATGTCATTAAACATAACAATTTTACTGGCCATAATACACTGAGAAAGTGCGCGTCCGGTGTGCGATACCTCGAGTTGTCCTAGGCTGCGTTCACATATCGCGCCTAAAAACGCGTAGAAAACGCTGGGCGCGCCGCATTCTTTTTTTTCAAAATGCTAGGGCGGTTGCGCTCCGGTTGGTTCTTGTCACGTGACCTACTGTGCGCTTATGGTGCGCTTGCGGCATTCTGAAAAGTTGAGATGTTTTTATCTCGATGCGGCGCGGACGCGCCTGGAAAAAACGAGCGCGTCGCAAATAATGAACTTGAGCGCGCAAAAGACGCGATATGTGAACGGGCCCGCACGCGACGCGGCGCTGCGCTTCTCGTCCGGTGTGGGACCCCCTTAAGAGCCGGCTCTTTTAGGTGAACGTCGGGAGCTGGCTCGCATATCTGAAGAGCCGACTCTCGACAAATTTAGCCTATAGAAATTAAATAATTATGTAATAAAAATTTAAATATTATAGTCAAAGTCATTTAAAGAGCCGTTTGTGAGCCAAAAGAGCCGGCTCTTTTCAGTGAGCTGAGTCAAAAGAGCCGAATGCCCATCATTACTATGCGTGCTTTCGAACACCCGCCCAACTCTACCTCTGATTAGCTTACAATGACATTTTACTCTACCTCAGCCAATCGTCAGCATTTATGCGCTTGTCTCGTGCTTGCCAAAGACAAAATTCTAGAAAAGTTGGCTCCGGCTGGTAAATACTTTCAAACTACCATTGGTTTGTAGCATTTATGTAAAGGGTAGGTGTGGCGCTGTGACTCCGCCTTTGACATTGGTTAATTTCTTCTGTTCAGTCCATCGAGATCCGACGTCCACGAGTAAGAACACAAACAAACTGGAGAGCTACTTTATTGTAGAAATTTGTACCGACTTGTACAACACAACCTCTATCCCACCATGGTAGCAGGGGTCTCAAACTCAACTTAACTGGGGGCCGCTGGAGGTAGAGTCTGGGTCAGGCTGGGCCGCATCAAGTATTCCACAAAAAAATAGTATTCAAGTATTCCAAAAAAGGAGCACAACTGATCCAATCTTCTCAATATTTATTATTAACGTTATTTCTGAACTGTTCCTCTGAATTTGAACATTACTTTCTGTACATGATTGGTTCTTCATGAGCTGTCCTTCTGACAGTTGAAGTTCATTTTACAAACTTTCTGTCTTTTCCATATAACACATATTTGAGATATTTATATTTGCTTATGTCCTTTTTATTTTCTTTATGCAACACATTAATGATATTGAATGTTTTTTTTGGAAGGCAAATTTCCTTGTATTATACTTAGAAAAACAATTATTGCTTTTGAAATAAAAATATTTGCAGTCATGTCTGCCTGTCATATTGAATTCTTTCTACACATGTATAGAGTCTCAAATTATTGACTTTGCACAAATCAAAGCAAACCTTCTTATCAACCAGTTGGACACATATTACAAGCTCAAAATGATTATTCTCACATTGTTTTAGAGCAGGGGCCTCCAACACGTCGCTCGCGAACTACCAGTAGCTCGTGGCCTGATTGGTGGTACCTCACCATGGGGCCTGTTCACATATCGCGCTCACATATTTTGCGCGCTCAAGTTCGTCATTTCAAATGTAGGCGCGCGGCAAGCGCGCTCATAATTGAAGCGACGCGCTCATTTTTTCCAGGCGCAGTATGTTTGTACTTCGCGGTTGTCTATGACAACTATTGACAACAAACCCAACGTAAGCTGTCACGAGACTATATATGGTAGCCCATAAGGGATTAAAAAATAATCTTTTTTTTTAAAAAACGCGGCAAACGCAACGACGGGCCGCACTAACATTAAAATTTAATGTCAAGTAGGGGGCCACAAAATATCACCCCGCGGGCCGCGAGTTTGAGACCACTGGTATAGAGGTTGCATGGGACAAATCGGTACTTCAGATTAATTGTGGCGTTGGTAGTAATGACATATTCTGATTAAAAAAAGTTGTCATCTCATAATTATGACATGATGTAAATGCAGCAGTAAAAAAAGCATTTGCCTCTCGCTCAGAGATCTAGTTGGTCTGATGAAAAAAAAACAGCTTCATCAGTTATAGTAACGCGCCGCATTTTTTGGCAGTAACGGTAACGGCGTTATTAAGATGAGAAGAGTAATCAATTAGATTACTCGTTACTGGAAAAAGTAATGCCGTTATGTATAACGCCGTTATTCCCATCACTGCTTATACCTCAACAGTTTTACATCAAACTGCGACTTTCTTGACTTTAAAATGTATCTTTTAAATTGACAAACATCATGTGGAATTCAGGGCACAATTCAAACGAGATCAAAATATTTGTTGTCTCTCGCCATTGACTACCATACAATATTTTTCCAAAATAAGGTCTCATGGTGGTCGACCGGAAAGGGAGGGACTTAGGCTCTCTATAAAGTAGTCTCAGCCTCAAACGTCACGTCCACGGACCATTGGCTGAACATCTGATGCATATGGCACACTTTTCTGGAAGCACTTCAGGAGTTTCGAAGTCGCGATATGATTGGTTGAATTTTACAGGATGTGATATGTCTTAAACAGAGTTGTCATCCAGTCTCTTTGGTAGAGAGAGAGAGAGAGAGAGAGAGAGAGAGAGAGAGAGAGAGAGAGAGAGAGAGAGAGAGAGAGAGAGAGAGAGAGAGAGAGAGAGAGAGAGAGACGAGGAAAACAAACAAGCATGCAAATGGAAATTATCGCGGCCGGAAAAATTATCGAGCTCATTTTTTTTATTGTGCGATTAATTGATTTATTGACTATCGCGACAGGCCTAATCCCGATTAATGACAGCTAGCCGTGAGCTGTGGCTAACAGCTGGCAAGCTACCAGCTGTTAGCCACTTAGCTAGCTAACAACTCGCTACCTGGTTAGAGCAAACTACCACCAAAATCATACATTTGAATTTTTTTATATAATTTACATTTCCTATGATTAAATATAAATCCTTGGTGGCCAAGTGCCGCACTTTTACCCATCCAGCCACAGCATATTGATATGCATCGGTACTCTTGAAAGCCTTCAAGTGATCCCCACTGTATGGGGAGGGGTTATGCACAAGATATATATATATCATGGAAGGCAAATTGGTGCAAGTCTGGGGCAGATAATAATGGACAAAAGAAAACTCGGGGTAACATAAGGATCGGAGCCTAAAATTAAAATTTTCTCAAGGTATCTCTGTCTCTCTCTCTCATTCAAATGGGCAGTTTGGGCAACACAGTCTCATGAAAGTGCGTATCTATACCACGAATGTCATTTCTCGTGCCATTTATACGCCAAAAATGTTTTTTGCGTGCATATGCTACGCACTGAAAACCCCTTGGGTAGGTTTAGGGGGGAGGGGGGTGGGGAGTGCGTGCGTATTACACGCCATAAAGTGCGTATCATATGCACGCGAAAACGGCGTATCATATAGACGCAAAAAACATTTTTGGCCTATAAATGGCACGAGAAATGACATTCGTGGTATAGATACGCACTTTCATGAGATCGGGCTCGTTTGGGGCTGCCATACCGGGCAATATCGGTCATAAATATTCTATTTGGTAATATACGTTCTATTTGGTAGTGACGTATGTGGCATCTATGAATAGGCAGAATGAGCATAAAAGTGCTCTGTAATAGCATTATTTCTAAAAATCTGAGACAGAAGTAACTTACAAGCCACACCTATACAACACAGTTCTTCTTCTGTTTCCTTTCTGTGTGGGAGAACATTTCATGAAAAAGAAATCTATCTAAGCATAATACCTCCATATTTAAATATAGCCTAGTTCGATTTTTCTCATATCTACACAGCAACATAGGAATTACATAATTTACATACTCTGGCAATACCTTGACCAGTGACATTCAGTAACCATAACATTATTGTTCCAAACATCGACACACGAACAAAGAAAAAACACAAAATCGCTCGTCTTAATGAATTCAGCACACACCATCGTTGACAACTAAATGTTCATTTCCGTCGGCAAACGCAAGAAAAGACGCACAACTAGAGATGTACCCGATAAAAACAATACATAAACCATCCCTTTAAAGGCTGCTTGAGGTAATTCTGTACTTTATAGTTAGATAAATATACGCGGCTGGCTGCACCGTGAACTGCTCAACTCACCTCAGAGAACTCGATCCTGACTCACTGACGGCGTAAGTAGTGACGTCTGGTGACGTCATCACCGTTATCAAAAATGCGCCAAATATTATCCTCAATTATCATATAAAACAGGTACTATAGAAATATGAAACAAAAATAACGGTATAATTTCCACTCTGCGTCGAGATGTTTGTTAGAACAAATGAATTTTGGATTGTGATATTGAATGTTAATGTGTAGACAGACAGCTACTTCAGTCATGTTTGGGGTGAAATATCATTTAATAGGCATATAAAAGCTGTATTGAGAAATTAAAAAGATGGAAAGCCCCAAAATACATTTGCTTTCATAATTAAAATTATTCACTTATTTATTTAATATTCAGGAATAAAAGCAGAGGTGGACTAGGACTAAAAGTGGCCCTTTTAGCTATTTTCCATACAGACAGTTTAATAACTAGCAAAGATTAAATTGGTAAAACAAGTCCATATATGCCACAATGATCTGGTATGTTCTCAGATGACTAGGAATGTAATGTAGTTTTTTTGTTTCTGGAGCCCCAAAACTAACACTAAAGACCATGGTTATTTTTATATAAATTTCTACATATAATTATATGTACATATAACATAGTTATTAATTATACATCACTTCATATCATATATCACTTCACTTCATTATAATTAATAACTACCGTGATTTCACAATAGACAAGTGTATTTATAAATTAGCATTAACCAAAAAACAAATGTGTGCAAAAATATTCATTATTTAAAGATACCTCTTTTAGAATGTAATACTTTACATGAACATGATAATGTATACAAAGTTGTTGTAAAGCATTAGGAATAATAAAATAAAATATTTCCCCATCGTTGCAGTATATCTCGCATCTGCATTTGGTAAATATGTCTGAAGTGGTCAAGTGATTAGATGATCTAATCATAAGGATGAAGAAAAAGTTAAAATAAAGATACCAAATACATGTCTTAAAAGTGTTTGTTTTCTGTACGACTGAGTAGAAAAGCTAATTTACTAAAACTCTTTCCACAATGATACAGCCTTTCTTCAGTGTGGCTCCTCTCATGTATATTCAAAGATGCTGACCACTTGTAAGGTTTTTCTCCAGTGTGAATTCTCTGGTGCAGTTTCAGTTCATTATCTGTAATAAAGGTCTTCACACAATCAAAGCACATATGATTCTTCACACCGCTGTGTCTTTCCTGATGTGTATTAAAATTGCCTATAGGGCCAAAACTCTTTTCACACAAAGAACACACGTGAGGCTTCTCCTTTCTATGAACTTTCCGGTGATTCTTCAGACAATCTGCCCTAACAAATTTCTTATTACACTGATCGCAGTTATACTTTCTTTCTCCGGAATGAGAAAGCAGATGTAATTTAAGAGAGTTTAAATGTGCAAAACTCTTCCCGCACAGATCACATGTGTGCGGTTTCTCTCCAGTGTGGATCCTCTCATGTATTTTCATGTGTCCTGCCTGACTGAATCTCTTGTCACAGTGTGAACACTTGTAAGGTTTTTCTCCAGTGTGAGTTTTCTGGTGCTGTTTCAGTTCAGCATCTCTAATAAAGGATTTTCCACAATCAAAGCATATGTGATTCTTCACACCGCTGTGTCTTTTCTGGTGTATTTTAAAAGCGTTCAGCCGACTAAAACTCTTTCCACACAAAGAACAAACATGAGGCTTCTCCTTTGAATGAACTTTCAGGTGGCTCTTGAGGGATTCTGCCCTTAAGAACATTTTACCGCACTGATCACAGTTATATGGTCTTTCTCCAGAGTGAGAACGCAGATGTGATTTAAGAGTGCTGGCATGTCTGAAACTCTTCCCACACTGGTCACATGTGTGCGGCTTCTCTCCAGTGTGGATTTTCATGTGTTCTTCAAGAGATCCTTTTCGCGTGAAACTGTTCCCACACTGATCACACGTGAACGGCTTCTCTCCACTGTGAATTCTCATGTGATGTTTCAGATTTTGTTTGTATGAGAAACTCTTTCCACACTGAGAGCAGGTAAAAGATTGTGTAGCACTTCTTTTCAGTGTGTGGCTTGAATTTTGTTTAACAGATTTGGCATCATGTTTCTCCTTCTCTTCAGTAAATTCTTCACTCTCCTCGGATTCTTCCATCAGGTCTGAAATGAATGTAAAACACGTTTGATTTTAAGTCAATCATACAATTAAAAACAGAAATATGAAGGAAAAGAACACAGGTGATCACTGATATGATAGAAGTAACAGAAAACTGCTATAAAAAATCAGGAATGCAAACTTATCAGAGGTGAAATAAGGTGAAAAAGATGCAAAACACTCTTCCTAGAATAATATCCGTTAAGCTTGAGTATATTTTTAGTTAAAGCTGTTTAGTTATTAAAGGGGTCATATAATGGTACATGCACTTTTTTAAGTTGATTGTACTGAAATGTGTGTTGGCAGTGCCTGTACACAACCATCATATAATGATAAAAATCCATCCAGTGGTTTTGTTTTAATCTCCTTATATGTTTTCCCCTGCCTCAAATCGAGCCGTTCGACCGTGTGACGTCACACGGTCGGACGCCCCTCCCGCGATTGTTGATTGATAGGCGCGTTTCAACACAGACCCGCCCTCGCTCGTGAGAGCTGTCAATCATAGTCTGCGCGGACCGGCGCGGTCATTGTTGATATGCTGGAGCACTGTCTATGAGCAGAATGGCGTCTAAGCGATTGTGGTGTTCTGTTCTTGGGTGTAATAACGAACACAGCAGTCATTTTAATGTTCCTAAATCCGAACCGCTGAAGACGCAGTGGCTGAGTTTGTTTTCGAAGGGAATATTCCCCACGAGCAACGTCAATGCTCTCATGTTTGCGCGAATCATTTCACACCAGACTGCTTTATAAACGAGGATCAGTATAAAGCTGGTTTTGCTAAGCAGCTGCTCCTGAATAAAGAATCGGTACCAGATATTCGTGTTCCTGCTGAACCTCTAGAACAACTGAAGTGAGTGTAACGTTTTATTAAACTTTATATTAATATTTATATCTTTGCAAATCGCTTCACGATGAATGAGTCTAAGGTTTACACTCAGGGTACATTACTGCATGTTTTCTATGTACGACGTTCTCCATATAATTCATAATCCCACGTTTATAATGAACAACACGTTATGGTATTGTGTTACAAACGTGTACGCATAGAACAGAGAGGCGGAGTCAGCAAAGCTCATGATCATTTAAAGTCATATGCACTGAAACGGCGTGCTGAAAACAGAGCTGTTTTTGACCAGGTAAAATAAGTGTTTTCTTACAATACTAATGAGAATTTTTAATTAAAGTATATTACAAACTTTTAATTTAGACCCTAAAGAATCATATTAGCTTGTACAAAAATGGCATTATATGACCCCTTTAAGCAAAATCTCATGTAAGTTTTTCCCTTTCTGTTTTTTATGATGACCTCTAGGAGGTGATCGAGGCATATGTTTTCCTTGATTGTTTTTTCCTGAAGAGATATAAGTTGTTGAAAACGAAAGTAAAAGAGTGATTGACTTTCATTTCGTTTTACAATGAAATGAGTGCTGTGTCTTTATTAAAATCAACACATTAATGATTAATCTCATATGCCCACGATCCACCAGCAGTTAATTGGAATGTTATTTTTTATAACTTGGCCCATCCGACTCACGCATATACCGTATTTTCCGCACTATAAGGCGCACTTAAAAGCCTTTAATTTTCTCAAAAAACGACAGTGCGCCTTATAATCCGGAGCGCCTTATATATGGATGGTGAACACACGTCCACGAAGTCCACAGTAGTTGATTGTCGAGTTCGTGCGCGCGATCAAACCTCCTCCGTGTGTTCAACATCTGATTCGGATGAACTATCCATTTGAGCGGATATTCTCAGAACACCACACAGCACCGTCATCGGCTGACAGCTGACAGTCTGAGTCTCCACTGTTGCTTAGTTACCAATGATCGCGCGCGCGCACTCGACAATCGCCTACTGTGGACTTCGACCGAAAACAGAAAGAAAATACGGATATGTGAGCTGGCTGAATAAACATCATTTTTATTCATATCTTTCAGATTTACTGCCGTCAGATTCACCGTGTTCACTCACATGGCTGTGCACTTGTAATGACACATTAAGGTTGTTAAGAGGCTAAAAACAGGTTTAAAACTTGTCCCGTTTAAGTCAACAGGGTGCAAATTTTAAAAAGAGGATAACACGGTGTAGGCAACACCGGTTTTTGTCGTTGTTATCTGTACTGACAGCACTCCAAATTTACAAAAAAATGAGCTCAATGTTAAAATTGACCGGAGTTTTCCTTTAACGTTTGAACAACGTTACCATGGGAGTGAACGGAGTTGTCAGAACGCTTAATAAAGTTTGACTTTATCTGACTGTTTTGTTGACATTCCCTTTAGCACATCTAGTGGATGCATAACGCAAACCCAGTCAAACGTTTGACTGCAGTATCTTATGCGCCTTATAATCCGGTGCGCCCTATATATGAAAAATGTTCTAAAATAGGTCATTCATTGAAGGTGCGCCTTATAATCCGGTGCGCCTTATAGTGCGGAAAATACAGTAACCGCGATCCACGCATTACTATGTTTCTTGGGTCTGCGCTATTCCCTTCAAAGCAAACAAACCAGAGCATCAACTTCATATCGAGTTGAGTGTGCACTAAATCAGTGCAGATTACATAAACTTCGCCAGCAAACTGAGTGAACATAATTTGTGAAACATAACCGACCCAATTGGCTTGCAATTTGACATTGTTACCCATCATAGTTATAGCTTCATTTTTTTGGTTGTAAGGGTGTTAATTTCAAATCCTGTCCTTATGATATTGCACAAAACATCTTGTGTGTGTAAAAGCAAACTGTTTAATTACGTTGTGGATATGACAGTATAGTACAGCGTAACTAAAGTTGTATTCGTTGACAAACTGGTAATGTGGTAACCCTGTTTTTATTCCAAATACATCTACTACTAACACTAACACTACTAACTCTTTTTTAGAGATAATTTTCTAGGAAATTTTTCTAAAGTCTTAAAAACCTGTGTAGTTTGTTTTTATTTACTATATTATTGACAGTATTCAGTCATTGTACTTCATTGTCTTTAACAGTTTATAAAGCACACTTTTTAATATTCATATTAAATTATGTATTGAAATATTAATAAACAATTTAATAAAACTTTTATAAACAATAATTAGTAATGATCATGTGTATTAATATAATATCAACAAATAAGATATCACAACTTAAATAATGCTATGAGTTTAATGTTTTAAAATAAATTCAATTTTGAATGGTAAAAAATAAAAGATACTTCACACGGCTCCAGGGAGTTAATAAAGGCCTTCTGAAGCAAAGCAATGAATTTGTGTAAGAAAAATATTAATATTTAAAACTTTATAAAGGAAAATAACTAGCTTCCGGCCCAAAAAAACATACAGATTCCACTTAGGCCTACGTGTAAAGCGCAACTACGTATGCTACTTCTGGCTTAATACATTTTGTAAGTTGCGCATTAGGGGCATTTAACGTGTTAAATATTCATATTTTTCTTACACAAACTCATCGTTTTGCCACATGAGCTGTTTGGAGAATGTTTGCAATGGATGGATGCACACTTTTGAGCTTCAATCTGTTGGTTGCAATCCACTGCCATTATAAAATTTAGAAGAGACACAATATTTTTTTTAACCCGTTAAGATCCGGGACCATCTATACACAGATCCATGAATATGCTAATTAGCCACAATGGCTGAGAAAGAGTTAATAAAGAATGGTTGAAAATGGTTTAATCTTTTAAGTATTATGATTATGAAACGGATATAAATTAAACCGCTTTTATAATATGTAATCTGACCCACTTATTTTAACAATCAATATGAATGTTTTTCAAACCTCTTTACAATGACCATTTGTTGACACTAAAGTAAAGAAAACTTCATTTTGTACTAATTTTATGGAAAGTATCCTGTATATTATTTGCTCCTTTAACTATGTTATTTCAGGGCTCTTGCGAATTTTCTAACTACATCCACTAAATCTGATGTACTGCTTTGAAGTTTTATAACCTTAATGATCTTCAGCATCATTAAAGAAGAATCAAGAATAAACACCAACCTCTTTGTTCTTCAGCATCTTCATCTTTTATTCTGCAGGGTTCTGGATCACTCATGATCTCGGTGTTTCTCTTCTTCACTTGTAGACTGATGGGAATATTCCAGCATTTATCGGTGAATTGTTATAGAACCTTCACAAGAGGGGTATTCCTGTGTAGTAGGAAGAGCAGATCTTATTAAGCAGGAAGAGCAGATCATTTTAACCCTTCAAGGTCTAAGGGGTTTTAAGCCCACCTCGCACTCTCATGTTGACATTTTGGCTTCTGCAATGGTCAATTTTCATAGCAGAGTGAAGAGAGTCACATTTCTGGATTCTATAGATTATCGGCTACAATGTGGACGTATTGTCAATACACTTCTTGAAACATTTGTATGTGTTCTGATGTGATGTATCACCAAGAAATACAAAAACAGAAATTCAATTTTTTTTGTTTTTATTATATAAAAAAAATATTAAACAAATGAATAAGGGATTTTACAACAAATATTTATTCCTCAAAGGCTAGAACAACTTCAAAAAAAATTGGGTGAAAAAATATAAAGAAACAAAACAACTATCTACATTTCTGTGACTGTAGTCACCATACGTTTTTTAAAAAACACAGAAATAAGACAATATAAAGGGAACAAAATGTTCATTTGAATGGAATATTCTGTCTCAATTTACTAAACATCCAAAAACCACCCCTAGATGACACTGTGCACTGCATTTGAAAGACTTGAAAGATTGATGTGCTTTTCATCAGTCAAAGCTTTTCTTTTCTTACATGTTGTGCCACATATGAAAGCAGTTACGCTCTGGCTGTAGGCAGAGTGGCACATCACACTCATTGCATTTCCATGAGGTGTCTTTTCTTGGGAGCCCATCCGCCTTACATTTCTCACACCTCAGCCTTGCAGCTGGTTGTGAGATTGGCACAGGTGTATGTCCAGTTCTCCTCTGTACAGGCACGGCCCGGACTGTGACACCACACAGCTCAGCCACAAGCTGCTCCACGTAGGCCCTGTGGGTGATGAGCTGGTTGGCTGGGGTGTTCCTCAGCTTTTGAATTTCTCTGTACATTATGAAGCCATTGGTCACAGCAATGTCAATAAAATGAAAAAACATGGTTCTGTACCATCTTCTGGTTGTGTGGTGAACCGAGTAGTACTGTATCAGCTGGTCTGATAAGTCCACTCCCCCCATGTACATGTTGTAATCAACAATCGGTTTTGGTACTGGTATTTTTGTCTCCTCCCAGGATCCATCCCTCTTTTTCAGGTTCCTCTTGACAGTGTCCCCATCATAAGCAACATGGACACTGCTGCACATTGCCACCTCCCTGTTGTCCATCCATTTGGTGAAGAGAAGGTTATCTTCTCTTATCCACCTGAGAGATCCTCTGGGGGATTTCTTGGTCAGTTGGTTTATTTTTGTTTTTGGAGCCTCCTTCCTCCCCTCACGTATGGTACCACAGGCTCCAAAATTGAGGGACAGCAGGTGTCTGAAGAGTTTTGGGCTGGTGTAAAAATTATCACAGTAGAGGTGATAACCACTGCCTAGGAAATATGGCCTCATCAATTCCACCACAGAGTCAAATGAGAGCCCTAGCCCAGATGCCAACCTGCTTTTACCTGTGTATATGTTGAAGTCACAGGTATAGCCATTGCTGGAGTCTGCCAGCACAAACAGCTTTATCCCCCATTTGGTGGGTTTCGCTTTCATGTACTGGGTCATCTCAGTTCTTGCCTTGGTGGCCACCATCCTCTCATCAATGGAAAGCTGCTTCTTGGGATGGTAGGCAGACTGACAGGCGGCCTTTATCTCAGTCATCAGTGGCTTCAAACGAAAGAGTGTGTCATACTCATCTGGCTGAGTCCGCTTCTTTCGGTCATTCACAACATCTTCCTCTGGGTCACTCATATGAATATTCCAGGATATGGCACAGAACCTATCCCTTGTCATGACCTTGTTTGGAAAATTCACCGAAAAAATGTTTTTTCTCTTCCAATAGTCATTTACTGCTGGGAGCTTTAGAACTCCCATGTACAAAACTAAGCCAATGAATTTGAACATCTCTGCAGGATTGATGGTGGTCCACTTGTACCTTTTCCCAGCACCAATGTTTCTCTCTGCCAGCTTGTTTGTGTTGGCACACAATGTCCTGATTGAATCAGCACTAAAAAAGTGCTTGAAAAGGCAGAGGGGGCTTTGCTCTACAGACGTGTCCAATTGCACTCCAGGTTTCAGTCTGGGGCAAAACCTATGTGGAATGGGGGCCACATCAGGATCCTTTTCGGTCTTCCATCCTTGTTCCGGCTGGTCTGGTGGTGCTGGACATCTGACAGGTGAAAGTGACTGGCCTACTGGGGAACCAAACTGACTCTGTGACACAGAGGGCCTCCTTCCCCTACGACGCGACCTCAAGGCAGGGGTCGCAGACGATCTTGGTGGCTCTGTGGCAGTGCTGGAGGAGCCGGGTCGAGGAAGATAAATGGATCTGCGGGCTGCAGGAGGAGACCTAGATCTGTGGGCTGCAGGAGGAGACCTAGATCTGTGGGCTGCAGGAGGAGCAGAAGCGGTGCTGTGTGGAAGAGGGCGAGCGGTCGGGGTCCTGGGTTCAGCTGATGTACTCGGCTGCTCTGTGGTTTCCTGATTTAGCCTAAAACACACAGATTTTGTCATTAGTTTAGATTCCCACATATCAAAAGTTGTACAGCCTTTATTATAATGAAATAAAGATTAGCTATTCATCATCATGTGTGCATTTTTTACATCCAAGTCATAGGACTTCTAACTACAAAATTATTACTGGAGCCTTCATCATAGTATTATATGCACAGAGTAAATACAAAGTCTAAACCAACCAAACCCCCTCCCAAGTAGACAAATAGTACAGGCATTAGATAAGGCTTACTGCACCATTATTTCTGAAAAACTACAATAAAATTTCCCTAAAAAACATTACAATAAAATAGACAAGCAAAGTAAACGAAATAGCTTTTAAATGAAGATGGACTATACGCGGCCAAAACGCGCACATTATTTGATGGCGCACAATATTTGATTACTGCTCTGTTATTTCTGAAAAGCTAAAATAAAATAATTTTACTAAAAAAACAATACAATAGCCTATATATTAGACAATATATAAGCAGCAATATTGCATTCATAACTACTTACTCCTCAAATGGATCGATTCCGTCCAAGATTTGATCCTCTTCACTCGAATCAAACCGATCTGGATCAGATCCGCTCTCACTCTCATCGCTGTCGTCAAAAAGCAGTTCAGCAACTTGCTCGGAGTCGGCAGTGAATCTTCGTTGTGCCATATTTGTCTTTGAAAATAATAAATTGCCAAGTACAAATAAGCATATCTCCAAATGTGCGCGTCCAAAGACCGTGTATAAAAGGTTGCGTCAGCAAACAATTTGGGAATCACACCTGGAATTGATTCCAAACCCCTCCCCTTTTTTACGTTCCTAGGACATCTGACAACATCATTTTTTGTATCCATCTTTCAAAAAGGTAAAGTTATTGTTTGTATTTTTAAAACCAATATATTCTACATGTTTATATTTTGCCTGTGAGTCTATCAATTTATAACATTTTTATGCAATTTCATTCTTATCTTTATCTGCAGTATAGTCATAAGTACAAACAAATATTGAAATTATGAAAAAATACTAGTTAAAATAACATTCCAAGTGATTCAACTTCATTCAACTTGTCATTTAGCAGTTTTTGTCCATTGATTTTAAGTGTTTTATTGCTGCTAAGAATTATTGTATACTTCAAAAGGGGCAATTGTGTTTTGTTTTGTTGACACTATTAAAATGAGCTTTAAGTGGCAGTTTACAGGTGATCTGTAGACAATAAATGAGGTGAAACAGTTCTGTTAATAAAGCATCAGTAGAGATATTACTCTATTCTAGGTGATAGTGGTAGAAACAGATTGAAACAAGGTATATGCCGAATGAGCATAAACTTGCTCTATAATAGTATTATTTCTATCAATCTGATATTTATAAAATTATTATTACATTAAAATAAATAAATATGACAACTAAGGTCAGGCCCGGCACCCCGAGGGTGCAAAAGGGGGCATTGCCCCCTCAGATCTGATTTGTGCCCCCTCAGTTTCATTTGTGTATTCATGTATAGAAATGAAATGTTTTAACCTTTTGAGCAGTACGGTCCCATATATGGAATTTTTAATTCTGTGCCCCTGAGAGTACGGTCCCACATATGGGATTTAGAATGTACAGTGACGTGACATAATAACTGCCAGATTCAAACTGTGCTTTTGCATGTTGGCTGGCGCTGAGCCAGAGACGGACGCACTAGTAAAACAATACATTTGGAGTTTGTAAAATACACACTGATGTCTGTGGAAGCAGATCAGACAAGCATAGTGGAAATAACTGTAAAGTTTACTCTATTCTTCGCACAGTTCACCGGCCACTTTCTTACATGTATTTCGGGAGAAACTGATGGAGAGGGGGTAAAATATCTGCGTGGCAGGGGCAGCTACCACTCGACCCGTCACAGTTAGTGTAACCCCTCCACCCGAGTCCCACTCGACCCGCTCCGAGCGGGCCTCGAACCCGGGTCTCCGGCATGAGAGTCAGGCGCTCTAACTACATTACTACATTACTGTAACTACGTTACATTAGCCTATTCAGTTAGTTATTCTTATTCAACTTTCGCATAAGATGTTTGTGTGAAAAACTGGCAAAATAACAACTGGCAAGTGCAAAATATTGTTGTGTCCTCTCTTTTATTTTATTATTTTAGATTAATCATTAAAATACTGTCAATTTCACACTCGAACTGTGAGTCCATTTGTGTTGGATTTGCCGTACCGTTGTTGGTAGAGTAACCGACTGGTAAAACCCCATGGGGCGAGTAATGATGATTAGGCTATTAAAATTTCTATTTCTTTTTAATTATTAAAATTGAATGTTGTTCTTTGCCTGAACAAGTCTTTTTTTTTCTTTTTAATGAAGACCTCATCATTAAATGTTGATATTCTGCAATATTCTGTAAATAAAAGGAAATAAAAATAGCCTAGGCCTATAAAACAAACAAATGGATGTAGTGAGGTCTGCTTTTCCCTTCAGCTGTCAATCAGAGTATCAGGCAGTAAAACAGCGAGAGATCGTGTGGCTGGCGCGACGTTTGGGTGACGTGACGCGACGCGCGCTCCATTATGAACAAAAAGAGGGAATAAAATATAAGATGACAAATAGATAAATAAGAGCAGGATTGCACTGTTGTATATGCACAAACTGGCAATGATTATAAAACCTCATCCTACTGATCATAAAGGTAAGTGTAAACGAAATACAGGTGGAATAAAATTGTGTCCGCATTTAAGATCGCTTCCATGCGTTCACAGTCACATTCGGCAACAATAACAGCCTATTATCGCTCCAAACATCGAAGAACACGAACAAAGAAAACACACACACACACACACACACACACACACACACACACACACAACCATCCTGATGTTAACACATATTGTGTCCTGCTAAATGTCAATTTCCGTCGGCAAACGCCAAAAAAAGACGCACATATGGAAACCGATACATAAATCACCCGTTTAAAAGGCTTCTTGATGGTAATTGTGCAGTTTATAATTATATAAATATACGCTACACCATGACCTGCTACTTACCTCATCAGAAGATTCTTCTTCTTCTTATGTTTTTTTGGCGGTTAGCAAACCAGCTTATTATGTGCTTTACCGCCACCTACTGACCGGGAGGGTGGATCAGAAGATTTGGCAGAAGGTAGGGGAAGAAAAATATATATAATTAGCAATAACCTTTATACTCGTTCCATCAGACCTGTTTCTTTCAAAAAGTTTAGTTTTAATTTTTCTAGTGCAATTCCTTCATTTCCTTTTCATATAACAATCTATCATCACAAGTTGGACAGATTGGTTTGATTGCAATGTAAACACATTCCATTTATGTCTTGTTGAGCCCTATGTGTCCTATCTGAGACAAGTGATAATCCTTTCTTCACGTACACTTTGATTTTCACTCATCTCCCTTTCCATGCCAATTGCCAATTAGCTTTTGAATACTATACAAATGTCTTCATCAGAAGATTTGATGCTGACTGATGGCGTTAGTGTGGTTGACGTCATCACTCACTGCAATGCAACAACGTATGTTATAAAAAAAGGCTGTGTCCCAATGGACCACTTGCACTGAG
Source organism: Rhinichthys klamathensis goyatoka (assembly GCF_029890125.1). Classification (NCBI taxonomy): domain Eukaryota; kingdom Metazoa; phylum Chordata; class Actinopteri; order Cypriniformes; family Leuciscidae; genus Rhinichthys; species Rhinichthys klamathensis. Next base: position 938,350 of record NW_026607141.1, on the reverse strand, counting down.
CTTCGTGACGCTCTTCCGTTTGGAAATAGTGTCTCACTTATTTCCGGTTATGTTTACTTTCAATGTACGCCACCTAAAATGAGTGTCCGCAATAAGATTTAAAAACCCTGTGTACGTTATTGATTAAACTCCATCTGCTTGAAATGTTCAGTGAGCATTACAGCATCTCAGACAATATAATAAACTACTGCAAGTTTCTATGAGGCAGACACCACCAGAGGGTGATATAGACAACATTTAAAATCTGTACGTGTTTGCAAAAAAATAAAAACCTTCAGATGTCGAATAAAATGTGTCAGAATGAGATGTAGGCCGATGTGGTCTTTGGTCAGATGTGGCATGTCTATAATTGGAGATATGAGACCCAGAAGGAGTGCAAAACGTGCTGAAACTCTGCATGGGGTGCAAATGAACCCTTGGTCTGTAACGATAACTAAAGTAGTGTTCTCAATGCCAAGTTCCCATGAGTGAGAACAAAGCGTCAACTGAGAAGCAACAGAATACAAAACAGTTTGGCTACAGTTCCCACAATGTGCTGTTCCTTGTCCACTGTACGCAGATTATTTTGTAAATCATGGTTTGATGGACTCATAAATCCAAGACATCAAGTGTTAGTAGCACTTTAGCACATTAACCTCAACAAAACTACTGTTATGATAAACATTAAAAGAAGATTTCTGTCTCTTTGTTGAACAGGAAATAGTGGCCTTCCAGAACCCAAAGTGTCAGAAAATCTCTAGATAGTGTGAACGAGTGGGTATAGAAATGAAATGACATTAGCTATTCAATGCACAGCTTACATGTAACTTTTGTGCACCGATTTAGGATTGTTTATCAGATGCCAGTGGGATTCTGTGCTTAAAAATGAATGCGCTGAAATAATCTATATCTATTTAGCCTTACCGTCACAAAAACACCAGTGGACTCTGTGATTTATGTTATGCAAATAAAAACATTCAGTTGATCAGTTATCAGGCTGTAAAATCTGATGATTTTTTTTTCTCGCTGAGACGAAAATTACAGGTAGAGTTTAGAGAAGAGCAGAAAACCACAAAGTTGAGCAAAGTAATGCATATATATAACACAGTCCCAGCTCACAATCTTTAGGTTTTTGTCTATGAAAGAGCTGATTGTTCTCTGATGCTCATTTAGCTACAGTAAAGATATCTTACTGATATATCCACACTGAATACGTTAACTATTCAGCTGAACTCATCACTCAAGCAGAGAGGACCAGTGAGGGACGGGGCAAAGTAACCCGAAATCTGGAAACTGAAATCAAGAACAAGTGTTTGGATTCTGTATTTGTATATCTTTCACTGAAAAACATCAACACTGAAAAAAAATATAAACTACGCTATATTTTAATCTAAGGTTGACGTAATGCGACCTTATAATTGACTAGCGTTTCCCAGACAGCAACATGTAGTGTCGGCCCAGATCCGGCCCACCTCTGGTACATGTGGGAACAATTTTAATTATAAATATACTAACTTAACACCTTTGACTATAGGATCAACTTCAGGAACCATCAAAATCATTGTTTGTTTTAAACGTAGGCTTATTATTTTTCATATTTAACATTTTCAAATATTATGGGCACATATTTTAGTAGGCATATTTGTCAGAAATTGTTGGTTTTGCCATGTCATTTTCTCTAAAATGAATTCAGACAGCATCTTTGTACAAACACCACCAGAGGCTACAGACAGATTTAAAACCATATACCATTTATCTTTATAATGGGCCTTGGGCCTATTTCTATAATGGGTGGATTTTTTGCAATGATCAAAGGAATACATCTAGTGCAGAAAAACTTAAAAAAAACACATAGGTACGGTATTTAATATCCCTTATTGTTTTCACAGCCAGTAAACCATACAATCATCAAAACAAGCACAACAAGACACTACACAGGGGGGGGGGGGGGGGGGGGGGGGAGGTAAAAATTACATCCATAAATAATTTACCTAGAATAATAATTTAAAAAACAAAACAATGGCAGCTGGTACAAAATCATTTTTAAATCACAAGTTCTGTGTGATCGCCCCCTAATGGTCCTCTGAGTGTTAACACCTGCCGTCACAAAAAGTTATATTGTTCTTTAATGCTTTATTATGGTTTCACTTTAGATAAAGCAGATGTTTTGTGTAACTGTAGGGGAATAACACTCTCCGCATCACACCATCTCTTTGTTCGGCCCTATGAAGAGAATCTAGCGCAGATGTCACCATTGGTGACCCATTGTACCCGTTTTAAAACTGCAGCTGCTCGTGACGCTGAACAAAACATCAGATCTCAGTTTCCGCTCGGCTGCCTGAAGGTCCGTGTTCTGCAAACAAATACTTGTGACTAACGAAAGCCTGGATTCAATATCCCAGATCAAACATCTCATGCATTTATCATAAACCTCTTAAGCAGAAGTAATGGATTTGTGGATTTGTAAATTGGTCATGATGTCACATGCTTTTCGAGAGTGTTTACAGGATGTGGCTTGTTCCAGTTAGTCTGTTACAAATGATATCTAGCAATATAATACACAGAAATCAAGAGTTTATCATTTTAAATCTGAACTTTAGGAATAAGTCATATGGCCTTGGCTCACATTCAAGACTCATTTTCAAGATAAAAATGTCAATGTTTTTTTAAATCTTTATTTACAGGAAGCAATAAAGTTATTCATGTGCTCACCAGTATAAATCAGTAACACCATTAAAGCATCATTATTTTAGATAAAGAGCATCGGTAAGTCACAGAAGCAACCAAAACACCTCAAAATAAGGATTCTTTCATTTGTTTTAGAATAAAATATAATAATCTACAAACCAATCAAATTTAGACGCCAAAAATTAATATACGTTACTGTAAAAAAATTGTTAATGACAAATGTTCATTTCATGTATTCAGGTTTCTGATTCAATTTCTGTCACAAATTGAGCCTTTTATTGCATGTTATATTCATAAAATTGACTTTTTAGGCTTAGGAGAAAGTTTTGAGTGATATACAGTGTGTTTTCATGATTTGACCACTTTAATATTCACAAGTATTATAAATACAGGTGTTTGAGTTGCAGAAAAAAAGCAAACAAAATGGTATAAATCAATAAATATAAATGAAAAGTGTTCTTTTAGATTTCTAAAGGATTGAATGGATGCACGTTCTCAGTGTTAGTCTTTTATAGTGAAATATTACAACACAATATTTCTTATTTTGGTACTTATTTCTATTTTGCAGTCGTGCACAAGTATTTGTTTAACGCACAGACTGAATGCGAGAAGCTTCATGCACTGTGACACATTCATTACCTGTTCCGCTCAGAATGAGATGTACGTGTATGTGGTCTTTGGTGAGATGTGGTACGGATGTCTATTATTGGAGATATGAGCAGAAGGTGCTGGAAACGCTGTATGTGGGTGAAGGGCTGCAGACGAACTCACGGCCTGCAACTTAAACAAAAAAATGTGTTGCATTACGTTAAAACAACATAATTCATCATATGTATACATTAACACAGACCAAGCTGTTCAGATTCACTTTTACCAAAAAACATGTAAAAATGACTGGCTATAGATTTGAACAGAACTAAAGTTACGAAAAATGCAAAGAACTGAGCTAAGAATGGAAAGAAGCGGAAGAAGCTACAAGTGAGAAAATATAACTGAAGGAAACTCTTACATGAACTTGAAAGTCATGTAAGTCATGAAAGGCTGCATTGAGGATGATGGCTGACCTTGACCTTATGTTACCTTCAGTGAGAACAATGAGTCGACTGAGATTAGACTGAATACAATGAACAAACTCTGAATATTTGTATTACATTTCCAACAATACAACATGCATGTGTGCAGATGATTTTGTGAATCAGAATTTGCAGACTAAGAACATTATTGATGGTATTCAAAAGAACATCATTTTTAATGTGTCATTTGAATTTCCTAAAAGAATGCTAGACACAGGAATAGTGCTCTCCATTATTCCCACATGCACAAACATTTACCACACACACTTCTTTTCAACTTAACTAGATTGCTGTACAGGAAATAGTGGCCAACCAAAACCCAAAGTGTCAGAAAATCTCTTGATATTGTGAACTAGTGGCTATAGAAGTGAAATGACATCAACTATTCAATAAGTTTAGCCTAGCTTTTGTACACTGATTTAACATCTCATATTGTATTTCAATGGCCTCTTGGGCTGCAGGGTGTGCTATAAGCTGTTAAACGCCAACATTAACATCATAATGCCAACATTTCCTTGTCTTTTCAGATTAAAACACCTGTTAACCGACTCTGTGATTTATTAGCTAAGCAGCAGCTTTGTAATGTGTTATATGCAAATAATAAAAACTGTCATATTTGGTAGATTAGAGACTGATGTAAGCTGGAAAAATGTTTACAGTCAGCTGTTAGTTATATAGAGCTGTTGATGTATTCTGAAATTATTATTTTTTCTGAGAGGAAAATGACAGGAAGGAGTTGAAAAGCTTTTAGAAGAGAAACAAACCGCAAGTAGATCAAAGTAACATAATCATGCAAAATCATCTGCACTATAACACCCTCATAACAGTCCCAACTCACAGTCTTCATCCTGTTTGTGTCGAAAACGCTTGTGAAAGCGCTGATTTTCCTCTAATAGGCCTACTATAGTTACTGTAAAGACGCCTAGCTGCTACTACTGAACTGAAGACTCAGACTTTGGGAGACCCTGAAGGGGCGGGGCTGAAATCCTGAAGTCTGAAACGGAAATCATGAAGTAGCGTTTTGGGTTCTGTAGCCTATTTCTTTTTATGTATTTAATTTTCCGCAAAACATTTTTTAAATGGTAAAACGTTAATTGTTAAACGGGTGGATGAGTCAAGAATATGTGCTGTTCTTATATCAGCTGGAGCCCATCCTCATTGTAACGCTTTTGTGTATCCCGCTTTCAGAAGCTAGAATTCAGATTTTAGTAGTAGGCCTAAGCTACTAATAACTTAATTTTTCGAAATGGTCTTTTAGACGTTGGATTACTTGAAGTTATTCGATTTTCACAGATTTGAGAAAAGCGGATAGAAATGCTCTTAACGCATTGTTGGATTTCATCAATCAAACAAACGAGCTCTAAATCACGAGGAGTTTTTTTTTTTTTTTTTTTGGGTGGCTCGGATATGTAGGGAATTTGGAATATGATTCATAAATCATTTTTCTTCTGTCTGTGGATTTGGTTCTCACGTGGTAAGTGTTTTAATTTTTATTAAATGTGGTTTCACTCCCCAAAGTAGATATGTTATATATTTTCACACAATGAATGCATTTTCGGTATTTTCAATGTTAGTTTAGTTTAGTTTAGTTTAGTTTAGTTTAGTTTAGTTTATTTGCCAGACTCATGTCCAAAAACCACGCAAGACAAGACAAATAACAACAACAAAAAAACAAAAACAAATGGGCCTACAAGAATTAAAATACATACAGACATTTCAGCCAATGCACTCTCAGTCTGGATGTGTACCTGGAGCAGCTCACTAAGGGATTTGAGAGTGCCACCATGATACTGTTGGTAGACTCATCCAGACGTTGCATAAACTTAAACATCAAATTTCTTAAAAGTGCTTTCAGTGTGATTACTCCTACAGATACAAACATCTGACTAGCACTCCCTCCTCTAGGAACCTTGAGTAAAATTCTCATTGCATCATTGTAGGCAACTTTTAAATTCTGCATGCTGGATTTTTTATAAGACGACCAAAGATGGGCAGTATAAAGTGGTGTACAGTAAGCTTTGAACAGAGCCACTTTTACCTGAGTAGAGCAGTAACTAAACTTACGTGCTATGCTATGATGTTTGCCTGTGCATATAACTTATAACACTGTCTGTATATGTTATCATCATCATTCATATCATCTGTAATACAATGACAAAGGTATTTAATCTTTTTGCGGACCTCAAGACAATTACTGGCTAGCATGAATACAGGAAAATTAAGCCATTCATCCTGTTTCGTTCTGCATATTAAAACAGCACTTTTGCTGGAATTATATTTTATATCAAATTCTACCCCATATTTAGAGCATATTAAGAAGCTCCTGCTACCCAGCACTACTCGGACTAAAAATAACAAGGTCATCTTCATACATGATATGATTCACCAGCATGCCACCAATCATACAGCCAGTGTTGCAACCATTAAGTCTCCTTGACAGTTCATCCATATATAAATTAAATAAAACTAGGGACAAGATTCCTCCCTGCCTAACACCATTGGACACTCTAAAGGTGCCCCCCCCCCCCCCCCCCATTTGATATGCATCTGCTGGTGGGTATACCAATAGGCAAGAACCCTCACAATATACCCAGGCACTCCCCTTTGCTTTAGCTTAATAAAAAGCTGTTTGTGATTCACTCGATCAAATGCTTTGGAGGCATCAATAAAACACATGAAGATAGTGGAATTTTTAGCCTTATACAAATTCACTATTTCCTTCAGAGCATAAATACACATGTCTGTGCCATGGTTTGGCTTAAATCCAAACTGATTATCCAGGGAAGAGATATACCCACTCACTCTATCAAGGAGGATTCTTTCCATTACCTTGGACAAGATACTGGCCAATGCTATAGGTCTATAATTATCTAGGCAGCCAACTTTTCCAGCTTTGTCCTTAGTAACTGGGACAAGCAGAATAGATAACATTGAATCTGGTAGAATGCCATGGATCAACAAACCAGTAAAGTTGATTGCTAAAAGGGAAGCAAGCCTAAAACTAGTAAGGGTGGAGGAGGAATTGCGAAATAAGTGGTAAACTTCCAACCAACAAAAAATCTTCAGGGGGGAAAAAGGCATACTCGTGTCAACATGTTTGAGTTCAGCCTTGCTCAACAACATCTGGAAATCATCCTCTGTGAAAGAGTAAACAACTGACTGCAGTTCAGTTCCAGAAGAAATGGTGTTCAAATTATAAACAAACATGTTTTTTTTTATAATGGTATATTATTATGGGCGTGTGTTTGAGTTAGTGAACTGTGGAAACCGTAGGTTTTTGCCATGTCATTTTCTCTAAAACTGTATTAAAAAAAAAAAAAAAATTGTATATTTGTGTTTCAGGTGTGTTTGGTGCTGGTACAGATGAAGTGAAGTCAGTGTCAGTGACTGAGGGAGATTCTGTCACTCTAAACACTGATGTTCAAGTACAGAGAAATGATCAGATACTGTGGGTTTATAGACATGACAGTTCAGAGACTCGTATAGCTGAAATCCATAAGCAGAGCATTGATATGTATGACAGTAATGTGACATTTGGAGACAGACTCCAGATGGACAGTCAAACTGGATCTCTGACCATCAGAAACATCAGAACCACACACTCTGGACTTTATAAACTGAGCATCTTCAGCAGAAATATCACACACAAAAGTTTCAGTGTTACTGTCTATGGTGAGTAAAATTAAGTGTTGATCAAGAAATCTAGATAGTGGGCTGGTGTAGGGGATTGAGGGTTGGAGATATACAGATGTTTATGTTTTATGATTGCTGGGATGATTATTAATTGAACATTCTGCTCCTGACCTGAATCATTTCCATGTTTTCCAGCTCCTCTACAGATTCCTGTCATCACCAGAAACTCTTCAAACTGTTCATCATCATCATCATCATCTGAACGTTCATCAGTGTCCAGATGTTCACTGGTGTGTTCAGTGTTGAATGTGAGTCATGTGACTCTCTCCTGGTTCAAAGGAATCAGTGTATTGTCCAGCATCAGTGCGTCTGATCTCAGCATCAGTCTCTCTCTACCTCTGGAGGTGGAATATCAGGATAAAAACACCTATAGATGTGTGATCAACAATCCTGTCAGAAACCAGACCACACATCTGGACAACACACAACTCTGTCACACATGTGCAGGTACTGCAGTGCTGATATTATTGATAATTTAATGATTTTAGATTTAGTTTTAAACAGATTCCCAACAGACAGAGACGTATTAACTGAGATGCAAACATTGCAGGACTCATTAATTATTACTTTTTTCTGTTTGTTCATTACAGAACTCGTGCAGCCGTCACATTGGGTGGGAAAATCGGTTAGTTTAGTGATTCTGGCTGTATTAGTTGTGGCGGCAATAATCTTTCTCAGAACGAAGAGTAAACCAGGAACACAAAAGGGCAAGTATTACTTTTTTCATCAAAGATATGAACATTCAGGGTTCATTCAGTGAAATTAAGATGTGCCTCAATATCTGTTTTTAAAACAGTATTTCAGACTTATTTTGTAGTTTGAAAATGTGATTATTATTATCATTAAAACAGTCCAGTCTTGTGAGGAAGAGGCACTTTATGCCGAAACAACATTTCGTGCACGCAGTGTTCACAGTACGGTAAGAGTGTTTGACTGTGTGCAGAAACCACAGCTTTTACCACAGGCGCTAAGAAAAGAGCTGTTTGTGCTTATGTGTCAAAGCAGTAGCTGTGTCATCCTGTGCTGATGTTAGCGTTCGTACTTTATCCGCGCAAAATGTGGCCTAAGACAAGTAAGCTGTTTTCAAGCGCTTTAAAGAGCTCCATTTTGCTTAATGTCTGTATTTGCTTGCACTTTTCATGCTAAGGTTTCAAATTTACACAGCCTCAAGGCACAGAACCATATCAGACAACTTTAGAAACTTGCAATTCAACATACTATCATGTGCTCTCATCTCTCAGGCTCAGTAGGCTTTAGGGAGGGTGGAGGTTTTCAGTTATACCAAGATTAAAGGATTAGGAATCACCAGTTGACATTTGTGCAGCTCCACCAGTGATTAACATTGAACAACGAAAAAATTATAATGTTGTTAATTAGACAAAAAATCCCCCAAAAAGTCATTTAAATAGCAAAAGCAATACTGAAGGCACCCCGTTATGGCAGAAAATATTAGTAAGTCTAGTAAGTCTGTTTCACAATCTACTAAAATATCATGTTTTGCCGCTCTCATGTCCTGTGCTTGTAAAAAAAAAATTATTCAGCCGTTGTCCTTGAGTTGAATTTGGATTTATAGTTTTTTTTATTACAGTGGCCGAGAGATCTTAATGCGCTGCAACTGAAGAAAACAAATAATTTAGAAACGCAAATGCAAATTAGGAAAACATCATCAGTGTTGCAACACATGTGCTGCAAATCCTCACACAACGCAACCAAGTACAGAAACACGCTGGAAATACTCATTTCTGTATTTGCATGCGTTGTTAGTAATTGCAGCACGTGTTGTCAGACTGATGACTAGTTTTCTTAGTATGATGTTTTTTCTATTTGCATGTATTTTTGTTTCAGTTGCAGCACGTTTTTTTTATTCCAGCAACAATATTTTATATTGAAGGATTACAAGAACATGAACTGGTGAGCTGGTGTGTAAATATGGTATATATATATATATATATATATATATATATATATATATATATATATATATATATATATATATATATATCAGACACACACCAACAGTCTGTTAATGATAACTATAACTTATAATAAAATTATTAACTTATAATAAAATTTTTATAAATTATAAAAAGTGTGTGTGTGTGTGTGATATACATTATATATACACACACACACACAAACACAGTTTTTCGTTTTAAACATTTTAATTCCTATCTTTTGTTTTCTTTCAGAAGGCTAATGGAGAGGACCACATCATATACTCGATTGTTAATGTAACGTGACATTTTCAGTGTATGTCCATGTTAAAAATACTGTATGTATTTTACTTGAAACATTCCTCTCAGTATTTTCTGCGACTAATATTACACTGCCATGTAATTTTCAAGTAACTCATTTTAGAGAAAGTTGCTGTGTGTGGGCTCAAGTGCATCTTAAGAGACCATAAGGATAGATTTGCAGAGTTATGAACAGTTGTTCAGACTTAAATAAAATCCTGAGCTTCAGTGTCATCAGGATTTTATCAGCATTCCCGATATCAGGATTTTCTATAGCTTGCACTAACATTCCATGTTATAGAATTTCCATTGCCATTGAAATATTTGTGAATAATCACAGCTCAGTGTTTGTCACCCATTTGAATCCCACAATGACCTTCCATCCTGCTCTAACTTGTTCTGTGGTTAGATGTTTACATGTTAGACAAGACGTGTTCATACAAGCTCAACTCTATTACCGGAATCTTTCCACCCTTATTTGACATTTTAACTGTCAGCTGTATACATGCTGTATATTATGCAGAGGTGGGTAGTAACGAAGTACATTTACTTTGTTACATTTACTTGAGTAGTTTTTTGGAAAATTTGTACTTTTAAGAGTAGATTTAATTGTGCACTTTTACTTTAACTCGAGTAGATTTCTAATGAAAAACTGTACTTTTACTTCGTTACGTTTGGCGACGTTCCTCTCGTTACTTTATTTTAATGCAATGTTGTTAAAAGAGTAGTTTATTCTAAGCGCGCGCTCTCTCTTTTTTCTGGGCATGAGCGATGCTCAATTCACAAATGAATCACTCTTTTGAGTCGATTCTGTTCAAAGACTTCATCAAACAAGTTGGGCAGATCTGTCTAAATCGGTTCGCGAATCAGTTTGAATGATCTGTTCAGTTTCCTGCACGCACTGGATCGTCTCGGAGTCGTAACAGGAAGATTTAAGAACATCAAGAGCGTTGTATGAAGTGGCGGTCCACAGTCTACACAGTCTAGAAAGTAAATCTGCAAATGCATCATATTTTTTGCCAGCGATGAAGATCTTTATTAGTTGAACTTGAACATCTTCGTATGTTACTTCGTAAGCTGTCTGTGAATGAATGATTCCACACGACGATACATTCGATTTCATTCAGGTAATACATTTTACAACCAAACAGATTATTACGCCATATAGCACTACTACAAAGGCATTACCCTTTTTTTGGACATATAAGTTACATTACTTTATACATTAAATAAGCTATCATCGTCATTCGTCCCGTTTATGAATGTGTGTACACACACAATGAGTGTGTATTGCGCAGTGGCGTGCGAACTCGACTTGAAAACGAATGCCTTTGCCTGCCTTATGAGACACAGTTAACCAGTTTAAAGATGCTTTCATAAATATAGCCTACATTTAAATACATTTTGGAGAACAGACAGAAGAAGATCCTTGTATTTGATCGTTGTTTGTGTTGGGCATGACATGACTGCGAGCACATGTGCAGAGTTTTAACACTTTCTAATCTGTCAATGGTTCCCATCCCTTAAATGCAAAACTCCATAGAGTCACTTTATTCGAGATGGTGCTCGATGCAGAGCCAAATGGGAGGAGCTAGAGCTCCAGCTCCACCCTTTCTGGAGCTCCAGCTCCACCTATGTAGATTTAGTGGGTGGGGCTTCGCTGCAGCGTCCAATGGGAGGAGCTAGAGCTCTAGCTCACCCTCGCTGGATCTAGTGGACAGAACATGACGCGCTATCAAGCCTTGTGCGAGTTCAACCATAGACAGTATAAGAAGTGGACAGAGCCATCTCATTGGAACTCAGTTGAGACAGTTGAAGCCCATTTTTAGCGATTTTTGAGCACTTCTGTTCCTGACGCGCAGACTCAAACCGACTCAAACTAAGCTTGATGACGTGAGCAACCTGTCTGACAGACGTTAATCTTCTAGTAGCTGTGCGTGAAAATTGCCAACGTTAATCTTGCAGAGACGGGGAACTTGAGCAAAGAGTTCTTTGGCGTGAGTGAGCAGGAGTAAGTATTCCGTTGCTTTTATGGACTCATTATCTATGGGCTTCTCCCTTGACGGGACGTCCCCGATTGCCTGCGAGCTTCTCCTCCTGTCTGTACGGTAATTTCTGTACAGTGCGACAGAGAGTCGAGTGGTTATGACGCAATCGTTAGCCTATTTTTACTAAATCTGTTTCTACGGGGCCATAATGTAACATAGAAGGTAATGGAGCCCTTTATACATTGTCGTGTTTCTTTAGAAATAAATAATGGACAAATGGAGTCTTTAAACGCCTCAGATGTAAAGTTATTTGCTGTCAAAGTGACGCCAAAATGAATGGCAATGGAAATGCTAACGCAAGTGAAGTTCTGCTACAAGATGACGGCACCCGGCCGGCTTCAACTTCCGGTCGATAGATTACCCCCTTGAGTTCAACAAGGACAAGTTTGTTTTGATGCGCAATATGCTGGCATACATAATATTGTATTTTTCTCTAATATTTGTCATGATTATGATTAATTATTTATCATTTATGTGACAAACGCGTAAACACTTAATAAAAACATTGCTCACACTATGTGTGTGTGTTTCTAAAAACTGTTGAAACTTTGTATCTATATTATTTTCTCTTTGAACAGTTTCATTGTTTTCCTCACATTTAAAGCCGCTTTGGACAAAAGCGTCTGCTATATGATTATGTAAATTGCTAGACTTAAAAGGCAATGTGAAAGCTTACTATCTGTGTGTGCACCCGTTTATTTTTTGTCCACCGCAATGAGGTGAAACGGGTGGAGCTAGAGCTCCAGCGAGGGGAAGAGCTGGAGCTCTAGCTCCTCCTATTTGGCTCTGCATCGAGTACCACTTGCTTTATTCCGACATTGTCTAATAATCCAAATGTAGTTGTATAAGTTACTATACTATTATACAAACCAAAGGACAGGCAATGGTTTTCAGGCTACAGATATACAGAAATAATGTTTGTCTCTTCTGTTTTTGTTGCAAAGATAGCTTATCTAATTATGATAATAATAGTCATTTAAATGAAAAAAAAAAAATCTAAATAATATCATGTTACATATACAGTATATATATATATATATATATATATATATATATATATAGGCCTATGTGTAAAGTAACTAGTAACTAACTACTTGAGTAGTTTTTTCATTGGATACTTTTTTACTCTTACTCAAGTAACTTTTAAGATTATTACTTTTACTTTTACTTTGAGTAAATATTTCTATAAGTACTTGTACTTTTACTTGAGTACAGTTTTTGGATACTCTACCCACCTCTGATATTATGTACACACATACAGAATCATATTACTCTCTCAATTAAGTAAATTGATGTAGCAGTACACATCAACCTTAACAAAAACCTCTGTTTTCAGCTCTTTTAAAATTACCTAAACTCTGAAGTTTTTATATTGATTATATATAGACCTATTATTAGCTATATATTTGTGTACTTCATTTTGTGTACATTTTTATATCCTACGTTTGTATATTTTATTGTTAGATTTTTGGACCAAATTTTTATTATGCCTTCACTATGCCTTTAATGCGGGGTGGTGATGGCGCAGTGGGTAAGACACATGCCTTTGGTGTGAGAGACCTGGGTTCGAATCCACTGCGAGACACCAATGTGTCCCTGAGCAAGACACTTAACCCCTAGTTGCTCCAGAGGCGTGCGACCTCTGACATATATAGCAATTGTAAGTCGTTTTGGATAAATGTAAATATAAATGTAATGTTAAGACCAGCATTTCTAAGCAACAGCTCAAAATCTTTCACAAGATTTGTGTGAACAGTTTGAATGTATCTACACAACCTGGCCAAGATGTTTTAGTCTGTCACCACTGCCAAGACAGCATCCGGTTTCTGCTGTTCTGAATCCTGTTCCAGCTGAGAAACTGCCATTGATATGAATGATGATGCTAACGGATAGCTTGTGTCTTTGGTCATTTTATGGAAACCTTTTGTTACTTCTCTATGGTTATTTTTAGTGGGTCAGCTTGTCAGACTGGACATGTTTGTGTAAGCTGAGCTCAATGCAGGAGTCTTTACATCCTTATTTAAGATGCTTGCTTTGAGCTCAGCAGAAAAAAAAGTTGTATACCGCATTTTTTGTATGTAAAACCTCAACAAGAAAAAGTGTACTTAATCCCAGTGTTTTGTGTTATGTGTTCCATACTGACCTTGACATGCTAATATTAATTTAATTTAAGTCACAGATACAGTAGTAACATATGGCACCCTTAACAAAACCCTTTGGTATTTTTTCAATATTTAGTGTTATCTGAAACTGCACTAAACACTTTTCATATATTAACATTGTTTTTTTTAAGTATTGTGCCAATACAAACTTTTTTAACCCAGTATTTATAAAGAATCTTTTACTTTTTACTGACTTCTGCCCATACAGGCAAAGTTTGTCATGTTCTAAAACTACATGAAGATGTTATGGAGTAACATTAATTAATTATTGATTAATACATAACTGAAAAGTGGGTGTAAACTCTGTTAATTGTATAATGGAGTGAGTTCATCACACTAGAGGGAGCCAGAGCAGAGCTGACAACAGCAACCCTGTGTCCCAATTTCTGGTTGATTTTCAAAGTATGATCAAAGATTTAGTCCCAATTAACATGCACTATGTACTTGTAATATCCAGCTGTCTAGAATTTTATATGTTTTGTTATTTTGACATCCAGTGTCAGTCTGATATAGACTGAGTACATAAAGTGTCTATAGTTCCACACAAATTAACTTTTTTCTTTTGGTTAACTGCATCGTCCGGGTATTTGAAGGGCACATTTTCTTTTTGGGAATTTTGCACTACTGGCACTGTTTGTAGTGCACAAGTACACAAATTGGGATCCAGCAAAAGATTGTATAAGCCTATACTAAGATGGTGCACTAATACCGTTTTTATGAATTACTAAAACACATTTCTTGAAACTCACTTTCTCAAAACCTTACACACAAAACCAAATTTTATAAACCACATTCAGAGAACCTCTGATTCTTCTGGCAGAATCAAACAATTGCCTCAAACCGTTTTATCTGCTCAAAATCAAACAATGCTTTCAGATCACACACAGCGAGACAAAATTATAAACACTGCAGATCATTCGTTAGACACTACATAAATAAATGGAGAACACAGAATCCAAAGCATGCAGTTACAGGAAAAAAAGTATATTTTAACAAAGTAAACTAATTTTCCAATTACGTAAAAAATTATAGTAATGACAACTTACAGTAGTAAGGTGAATAAATGGTATAAATACTGTATGCACTGCAAGTGTAGTAATGTAATGGATATTGTATAGTAGTAGGCCCATCGAATGTGAAGGGTTGGTCAAAATCCCTTGCCTCTTCAAATACATATATAATCATATATCATTTTGAATGGTTATATACTTCCTTTATAAAAATCAATAATCAAATATATTCATTATCACATAATAATTTTTATATTCTTTGTGCTTGTGAAATTATATTTTCTTAAATGCATGTGATGTAAATAACCAGTTTCTTTTAGGTGCATTCCAATCTTACTTTGAGATTGCACGCAGTACACGCAGGACACGAAGGCCACGTAACCCACAAGGTTCTTTCTATTTCTCTTCTTTTCTCTTCTTCTCTTCTATGTCTCTTTCTATTTCTCTGGGATCAGTAGAAAGGTTTATAGAGGGTCCTAAAGGCAGCGTGGACACATATGATCCTTCGTTGGCCATATGGTCAAGCTATATTGAGCGTTACTATATCGAACTTTAATTGTTGTATTAAAATGTATTCCTTCCAGTATATTTCCTTCCTTGGGAGTAAATGCCAGTGATCTGTTTTTCTCCCAAACGAGTGAATGTTTTAGCATTATGTTTTGGTATACTTAACTGATAATAAGGAGCTCAGACTCTCTTCAGCCTTGATGGGAGCTGTTATTTGCTAGTGTCTGTTATTTGTGTGTGTGTGCGTATGACATTCTATGTAGGTTCTGGACGGTCGGACCAGACACCCCGGCGCCCTTCTCTAACCTGCGAGGCCACCACAGACCTAAATCCAATGAGTGGACGACAACTATCTTTACTAATGGCGATAGGCACCCCTATCTCCTCACATGTGTTAAATTGTTTAGGCTTTCATGTTTCTTAGCCAATGAGAATCATTCAACCTGTAAGCAATGACGTAGCTTAGACCTTGGAAATGGTATAACTGCTGTGATCTTTGTAACTGTAAGGGGGGCGGCCTACGAACTCCTGTGAGAGTCTTGAAGCTGACTTCTGCTGATGAAAATGCAAACTATCTTCAGTAAAACTTTTCTTTAATTTTTTATAATTCTGACTCCGGGTCTTCATTCTTCATATCTGGTTCTGGGTCTTTGACTGTATACCCCTTACAAATGTCTGTTTATTCAGCACTTGCATACTGTGAAAATACAGCGACCCAACCGCAAAAGCCAAAAAGATTACAGTAAAAAACTCTAAAAGAAAGGCATGTTATAATCACTCAGAAGATTTGTGCAACTGCAAAATGAAGGTCAGTCAGTGAGATATTGATTCTGCTTCAGCATCATGTCTTCATGTTGAGTCCGGTCTGAGGAGTTTGTCCACATCACAGACAATATCATCTCTGCAGGCAAAGGGAAAATCCCTAAAGCAGATCCAGCCTTCACAACATTCTCCACACATGCTCTTCCTCTTTCTCTTCCTCCTTGTTCACCACCTCTTATACACATCCTTCTCTTCCTCTTATATAGTTTCCATCCATTATCAACATTAAGTGCAACATTTTGAGTCAATTTTGGGACTCTGAACTGACTAGTATTATGTACAGTTGTTTGAACACATCATTGGAAATAATTGTGAACAATTTTTGCCTGCCTGTGTTTCGCATTTTGAAACATAAGTGCATCACAGTGCGAAATGTGTTTTAGTGAGTGAAAATGTGTTTAGAGTTTTGAAAAAAGAGTGCATGAGATTTGCAAACAGTGTGGAACTTGTTTAATGTTTTACAGAAAGAGTAATTTATTCGACAAATTTGACTGAGAATTTGGTTCAGAGAATGGGGTTTAGTGTTTTAGCAATTCAGTAAAACTGTATTATTGGGAGAAAGGGCAATGCACAAAATGGTGAAATTATGCTGCCGTCACACTATCAAAAATGTCTTACTTTCCACTTCTGAGGCCGTGATTACAAGTGCTTTGTTGTCGGACAGAACAGGAATCGTGGAGGACACCAGGTTTATTCTTGCCTATTTATTGGGAAAATCTTATTAAAGACAAAATGATATTTAGCGCCCCATTCATTGTCAACATTATAGGCCTAAAAATTAAACCACATTATCTAGCTGACAATTCTGGAGTTTCGGTCGAAAATACAGGCTATTTTCACTGTTTTAAACCTACAATACGCTTCAAATGATTCTTCATATATGTAAATATGCACTACTTTAATGACAAGACGAGGCGATGTAGCTGTTGTGGAAAAACTAATGAAAAACAGCAGTCATGGCAGCAATCGTCAGTTCTCTCCTCCTCCATGTTTAAATTGTATTGCTCGCCCAACTTTGGAACTTGGGTATTAAAATTATTATTAACTTCCCAGTGGTGTACAACTTGAGACGGCATTCATGTACAATTTTTAACTAGGAAAATCGTACTTATGATAGTTCTGATAGCATGTGGTCATTTTGAAGTAAGTCATTAAAAGTTGTTGTTTTTCATTGCAGCAATTTTTGATATATCTCAAATGCCGAACATATAGCTATTGCAGCATTACCATTGTCTATGCATTAACTAATATTGTAAAAATATTATTGAACTTGACATGCTTATCACAAAAAATTTGCATTGAAGCAATTGTGCAGAACGCCTGAGCTTCTTTGTGCCTTTAGCAGCTCGGTGAGTCAGAATGAAACCTGTGGTCAGAAGTCAGATCTATTTAGGTCAGTGTAAGGTATCAAATGTTTTTTGTTGTTGTTGTTTGAATGTAGCTGGTGGTTTTTTGGTGTACCTATTATTGAGCTCACAAGAGTGCACTCGAGTGTTAGTGTGTATAAGAGTGTCTGAGTGGGTGAAGAGCTGCTCTTGTGAAACTCCTTTACTAGGCCTCAGCGCTTCACTGGAAACTAATGTTGTCAGAACGTTGTGGGAACTAGAATGCATGAATACTTCAATACATCATTTTGTCTTTAAGTGAATAAACCGAGACAAGCTTAGAACATAAAAGTCCCAGTTGAATGATTACATTTGCTGGTCCTTTAGGGGAGCGCGGGGTTAAATGTAGCACGGGCCTTTTACATAGTTAGTCAGGATCAAGCAGGTTGTGTTTCCGGATTTGTGGAAAGTTTTGATAAGATTTCATGAAGATACTGGACAAAGAGTGTTTTGACACCCTGCAAATACATTTTTTCATCATATGTTTTTTTTTTCGGTTTCTGAGTTGGGTGTGTACGTCACCAAATCTAACTTTATATTATCTTAATCACTGTCTTGTTGGCCAAAACATAGTCAGGAACTCATAGCAACTGTTAGCTAGTCTTAACATATTTTTTGCACAGTTAGTTGTAGTACAGTGTTACAACTAAGCCGCCAAGTGTACAATGATAATCAAATGAAAACGGGGAGCCACACAAATTTTCTGGTTTGAGTATTTATATATATATATATTACCACATTTAACTTTGTTGGACTTTCACAAACAATGTTGGAATTAAAAATTTTTTATTTAGTTTACTATGCATTGATCACTTGTTTATTTATTAAAAATATAGCCTGTTTTTCATGCAATAAACCCTTTAAAATGTGATTTTGAGCTCGTTTTTTTTTTATTATTACTGTTATTATTAATATAATCTTACATGCAGCTGCCACACACAAATATAATTCAATTGCAATTACAATTTTAAATGATTTTATTTATTTATTTATTTTTTTGCAAAACTGTGCAGCCCTTTCCTATCTCTATTCATGATATTGATCCATAATAGGAGGAGGATTGGATGAGGGATGGATGTATGGATATCTATCTATACAGATGCACAAACAATATCAAACTATACAGATAAAATAGTACTGAATTATGTGTGTTACACACAAGTGTTACAACTAACCCCTCTATCTGTTATTAACCCCGCATATGGGGTAAGTTGTAACATTTGCACTTCTGTCACTTTCAGTGCAACTGTACGGAAATGGTAAGTCATAGAAAAAAACTTTAAGTGTTCATTTGTAGCAGAGAAGTGTATGTTGGTTGTGTTAAAAAAAACATTAATCTAACTTAATTATTTTTTTTAATAATTGAGCCAAAACCCTATGTTTGTAAAAAGGTGTGACCTCAGGTCATAGAACACAGATGTTGTGTCTGAGCTGTGAAGGAAATGGTGGCCTACCAGAACCCAAAGTGTCAAAAGAAAAAACCCTCTAGATGTAAACTGATAAGAACAAGGCTGTTACGGTTTCTCGGTGGTCTGGGGTCGTACATCGGCACTGTTTTGAATAGCATGCTAAAATTCTACTCTATTTATGCAGTGGTCACTCACACTTTGTTGGACGAAAGAACCACGTTTGATCAAGTGTGGTCACCAGTGTCTACTGTGCCCTGTTTGCATATCATAAAGGGTATTTAACAATAGAGCATTGAATACACAACAAATAATCCACTATGATATTAGGCAAGTTGTATGTCTGCATGCTTCAAATGTGTTTAAAACTGTGTCATGAGGAGAGCTTCCCAGATAAACCCTGGCTCCTCCAAAGGTTTCCTCCTCGTCTACAGCAAATAAACATTCACATTCCACTGCCACTGGAAAACGTTGGACCAATGCGTAGCCTAATTTCAAGAGCGCTATACACATGAATTGAATTGATGGGCCCTTTATACATTATTAAACTAAGCGATAGGATAGTTTGAGATAAAAAAAAAAAACAGATGATCAGAATAATGGATACAACTACAACTTGTCCACTTATTTGCTATTTTATTTGACAGATATTATGAAAAGCATGTTAATTTAATGCGAATGCAAGTTTAAAGGGTGAGTTACAATCCGGTGAATTCACTTGTACATCCCTTACAAACATGTAGAGAGGAAGTGCGAAATCTGATTCTGATCACTATGCTAAAACGCTTGTGTTGAGAGAGAGAGAGAGAGAGAGAGAGAGAGGAGGAGGAGGAGGAGGAGGAGGGCTTGTGTGTCTAAGTTTAGCATAAACTCCAAGATCTATTTAAGAAAAGACTGAAAATTCATTCAGTTGATTATGTATTGCTTGTAAATGTTTTTAATTATCCTATAGATGTTTTTTTTTGTTTTTTTTTATGTGATGGAAAGTGAACTAGACTACATATGAGAATTGTTTAAATGGTTTCTGCACGAGTGGGTCGTTCAGAAAAATGATTTGCGACGCATCTTTCTTCTGTTTGTGTTCATTGCTATCGAACGGTACGTCATAATTATACTTTAAAATAATAATAATACTATGAATTAAAAAATTATAATAATAAACTGCGAGTCAAAATTCCTGTCAATTTTCTCTGTTATTTGTTTATTTATGGGTTGTTTGTTTGAAGTCCCTTTCCATGATTTTAATTGTTTCGTGCACTCTTTTTAGCTTTTTTTTTTATAAATATTTGCCAATATTTGATATTGAACAGTCTTTTATTTACTTAAAGGGAGTTTGATTGTCTTTTCCTTCAGGTGTGTTTGGCGCTGGTACAGATGAAGTGAAGTCAGTGTCAGTGACTGAGGGAGATTCTGTCTCTCTAAACACTGATGTTAATGAAATACAGAGTAAAGATCTGATACTGTGGATGTTTGGACCTCGAGAGACTCGTATAGCTGAAATCCATAAGCAGAGCATTGATATGTATGACAGTAATGTGACATTTGGAGACAGACTCTAGATGGACAGCCAAACTGGATCTCTGACCATCAGAAACATCAGAACTGAACACACTGGACTTTATAAACTACAGATCTTGCACCAGAGGAACTTCATACAAGAGATTCAATGTTTCTGTCTATGGTGAGTAAACAATTCTCATGATGAGTCAGACTGTGATGATACTCAAAAATAAAACTTTTGATTAATCTGGATGTTTATAAGTATAACTGACAAAAGTAAAACCAAAACCCATTTTCTACACTTGGTTTTATACATAAATTGTTGTTCTATTCTTTTGCACTTCCGAGGAACTAGTTCTTATAGAAGGATTCAACACATTGGTGTTAAAGTATGAAACAATGTTAAAAAAGCTGCAAACCCACGTTTAGAGATTCACAGTAAAATAAAGAATTAATCAAAGTTATGGCATGTTTGAAAATCTTACTTACCAATGTACCAGATATCATTGATTGATCCTTAAATAACATTTCAGTTTTTACGTTATATTTTTCCAGCTCGTCTGCCCACTCCTGTCATCACCAGGAACTTTTCATCAGTTCAGAATCCTTCATTAACATCCTCATCAGTGTCCAGATGTTCACTGGTGTGTTCAGTGTGGAATGTGAGTGATGTGACTCTCTCCTGGTACAAAGGAATCAGTGTATTGTCCAGCATCAGTGTGTGTGATCTCAGCATCAGTCTCTCTCTACCTCTGGAGATTCAGTGTCTGGATGATTCATACAGATGTGTAGTGTCTTATTCATTCGCCAACCAAACTACACACCTCAACATCACTGATCTCTGTCACACATGTGAAGGTACTTCAGAGTAGTTCAGTAGATTTTGCTGGATGTTAATGTTTGTAAATACTGCAGGGAAACACAACTGTTGAGTTACTGCTATTAGTTGATCTTAATTAGCTTTAAAGATTTTCTTCAAAAGTTTGATTCAAGTGTCTTTAAGTATAGTTGAACTTGCATATATACACATTGTCACATCAACAGGGTAATACTTTACAATAATAGTACATGAATAATCATGTACTAATACCTGGATTTATAATTACTTTACTATGAACTAATGATGAGTTAAGACATGTATAATGAGGAACTAACCTTAACTATGACATGAGTCATATGAATTCCTGCATGAATATACCATCTTAACTACACGTTAGTACATGCTTGTTAATTAATGCATTAATTAACATTTCGGGGTAAACTAAATCAAACATGTTCTAGATCAGAAGAAAGATGTACTAAAGGGCACAATGTAAAATTGTTTATAAATTTGATCACCAGCAACTGTCACAAACATCATTGAATGACACTAGATGTCTTGCAATGTTTACATTTAACCTTACTCATTGAACACACAATGATGCATTCATCATTAAAAACTATTTAATCTCATTCTGTTTTAAGTGATTCCACTGCTGCCATCAAGAGTGAAATACATACTAACATATTCATTAACAGATGCAATTTTAAAAAATCAGTGTTAGCAGATGATGGTTACTTATGTGGTTATTTTATGGATTGGTTTACTGTCTTTATATCATAATGCAGTTGGATGTCAGTTAGGGTTCTTGCTCTTCTTTTGGGCCACAAAATGTGTCCATTTTCTAGAGCAAGTTTGATTCAGTTTACCCCGAAATGTTAATTAATACATTAATTAACAAGCATGTACTAACGTGTAGTTAAGATGGTATATTCATGCAAGAATTCATATGACTCATGTCGTAGTTAAGGTTAGTTCCTCATTAGTACATGTCTTAACTCATCATTAGTTGAATGAATGAATGAATGAATGAGGCATTTATATAGCGCTTTCATATGTACTACTGTACACCCAAAGCGCTTTACAATCATATCAGGGGTTCTCTCCTCAACCAGCACCAGCGTGAGCATCCACTTGGATGATGCGACGGCAGCCACAGTACAACGGCGCCAGTGCGCTCACCACACACCAGCTATAGTTGGAGAGGAGAGAGAGTGATAGAGCCAATTCAGTGGATGGGGATTATTAGGAGGCCATGATTGGCAGTGGCCAATGGGTGGAATGTGGCCAGGACACCGGGGTTACACCCCTACTCTTTACGAGAAGTGCCATGGGATTTTAATGACCACAGAGAGTCAGGGCCTCGGTTTAACATCTCATCCGAAGGACGGTGCTTTTTGACAGTATTGTGTCCCCGTCACTATACTGGGGCGTTAGGACCCACACAGACCACAGGGTGAGCGCCCCCTGCTGGCCTCACTAACACCTCTTCCAGCAGCAACCTGGTTTTCTCAGGAGGTCTCCCATCCAGGTACTAACCAGGCTCAGCCCTGCTTAGCTTCAGTGGGCAACCAGTCTTGGGCTACAGGGTGATATGGCTGCTGGGCGTGATATGGGTTATATCGCTGCTGGCCGTACTTAGTTCATAGTAAAGTAATTATTAATTCAGGTATTAGTACATGATTATTCATGTACTATTGGTTTGTATTTTGTCTTTTCTGTTACCATCACATCAAATATCTTTAGTTCAAGATGATGGATTATTGAGATCTACAGCGTTCTATAATGTCTTGATTGAGTCATTGAAAGACTCTTACATTTATATGATTATACTGTTTTCTCTTCATACATTACAGATGTCATTCAGTCGTCACTTCTTATTCCGCTGGCATCAGCTGGTTTATTGATGGTCATCGCTGTAGTTGTGTTGGTGAAATACTTGCACTGCAGGAACTGCAAACAAGCAACACAAGAGGGCAAGTGTTACCTTATTCATTCAATGATATGAGACTTTCTGGGTCAAAATAGAGTGTTCAAAAGATGCTGCAATTTATGTTAAAACCGATTTATAAGTCAATTGCAATTAAAATTGTACATTCATGTTCCATTTACAAGTGAATGGTTTATTTTTAAAACTGCATATGAAAACAGACGGTACACTTTCAATTTAAACTTTAAACTCTAAACATGTTCCACTAGATGGCATTACAACCGATTCTGATGTCAAAGGAAATATTGCTTTATTTACTCATAACTGCTGATCAGAGCAGGATGTGTGTGATACTGATGTTAAAAACACAAACTCTCCTCACACTGATCCACACGTGTTTGTGTTTGTAGATCTGACAATCACAGAGTCTGAATACACACAGATCATCTACTGTCTTCAGATGGGAGATCTGCCACAGGTCAGTAAACACTTGATCATTTATTGTGGGAGTCTCAAGCTGCGTCCCAATTCAGAGGCTGCATTCAAATGCCAATTGTCCCAATTCAAAGGATCCTCCAAATGCTTCCTTCGTTTCCCGTGAAATGAAGGATACAACAGATGGATCCTTTGCGGCCTTACACCCCAGAATTCACTGCACTCCAGTGACGACAGGATTTCTTTGAGAGAAATTGAGAAATTACTTTTAAACATAAGTATTTGGGTTTCAACTTAATACAATTTCTTATGATACAAATAAAAAAAACTTTAAAGCGGTTCAAATGTTGACTTATATCTTACTTGCGATTTTATACTCTTTATATATACAGAAATGAACCACGGTGAACATATTTAGACAGTTTGTGAACTGTTTGTTTTGTTTTCAGACATGTCAATATAACTTTCATAAAAAAAGTCCAGTACAAACGTAGTCTAGTACTATACCATCCCATTTTAAAACGCTCGATCCGACCCACGTCGCCTTCGGAGGATGCAGCCTTTTGAATTGGGACGCAGTTATCGTCAGAGTCGGCTACTTTTGTACAGTGTTTCGCCCTCATTCGCGGAAGAATGACCGTAGAACCATGAACAAAACTGCTCATCATTGGGCTCATGGATATTTGGTTTAAGCAGTTATAAATCATATCTATTCAATGGTTATAGATCAGAGAACTGATTAATTTGTGATATGAATGTTTCTGTCCGTCTCTAACAGAAACCATTGCTGGATGTGGGCAGAAAAGAGACAGCTGTGAACTATCAACACAGTGACGATTATTATTGTAAATCAAAATATATTGTGTTACTGGAAAAGATTTGCACAAATCAGACTCGGGCAACATTTTTCCAGTCTTCCATTGTCTAATGCTGTGAGTCTGTGTGTAGCCTCAGTTTCCTGTTCTTTTCTGACTGGAGTGTCACTGGTGTGTTTTCTGCTGCTGTAGCTCTTCTGCTTCAGTGTTCGATATGTTGTACGTTCAGAGATGCTCTTCTGCAAAACTCGGTGTCGGTAGTAACGTATGGTAACGCAAGTTACTGTTGTCTTTCTATCAGCTGACCTAGTCTGGCTATCCTCCTCTGACCTTTGGCATCAACAAGGCATGTTCACCCACAGAACAGCGCTCACTGGATATTTTCTCTTTTCGGACCATGACTTATACAATTTAATTTCATACGAAGGTTTTGTATTCCTCTAGAGTGTGATGTTGGAATTGCTGGTCTAGTTGAAGTTTATTGCTTAAATTTCACATTGTTTAAAATCTCTGAGTTTGAAATTCTCAGCCAATATCTTCGCATTGAGTTTATATTAAACAAACACCACCTGAGGCTACAGACAGATTTAAAACCATATACCAATTCATGAGTTCACACTTACAAATCAGTCGGATAGATTAAATTGGAAAACGTATTTGGCGTGCTGTCCGGGGAGAGGGCTCTGATCTTGGTAATTGGCTCGAACGCAGAGTATGAATCAAAATAAAACAATTACAAAAAATATATTATTATTATTGACAATGTTATTATTGACCTCACTTATTCAAATCTCAGGGGGACTTCAAGTAAATATGAGGTCAAAGAGGTTCAGCTGACAAAAAAAGTTGGAGCTTTACATGTAAATATGAAATGATTTGAATTTGTACATTTAAATGTGTTGACCAAATGCATGCAGTAATGCATGGTTAAATGACTGAGTGATAATAAAATAAAAAATCAATGTGTCAGAAATTGATTAGATGCAATGTTGAGAAAACACTTCTTAAAAGTGAAATGTTTTCTGTAAATAAATGGTTAATAACTTTCTTCAAGTAAAATATAACTTGAAGTGACCTTTTTTTCAAACAGATTAGATTCTGAATGTTTGACGCCCATTTTAATCCAGCCACTACCAGCTGTTGTCTGCGGTTATTTGTTCAGCTTGTCAGATAGGAGATGTTCGTGCAGCTAATACTGGAAATTTTCCACTGTATTTTACATTTTTAGCTCTGACCTCAGCAGAAAAACTCCACTGAACGCTTCATGTGTTAATATCAGTGTTATTCCAATAAACATTTAACAAAAATCTAGAAAGAATCTTTTACTTTTTGCCTACTGCTTCAGTCCAAGCAAGTATGTCATTTCTTGAAGACTAAAATACATAAATAATTTCACTAACAAATAGCTCAAAATAGTTTATTTTCTTGTGTCTGTAAAACTTATAACACTAGAGGGAGGCAGAGCAGAGCCTGTCAACTTGGACACAGCCAATCATCTCATCACAGTTAAAATCCTCTTTGGAATACTCATTTCAACATACTACGATTTGGGATGCACTAATTCTAATTTTAATGGATAGAGTGTGATTAGGACGGATGGAATGTGATTTGGGACGCAGCATCAGTGTCCTGAGACACATAGGGCCGCACATGTTCCAGCCTGTTACTATGGTCAGAACTACCCTTTTTTTGGCGTGTTTTCACAGAAGGGAACTGGGAAAGCCTTTTGGGGGGACTAATTTAGCTCCTACTTCAGAAAAGGGTCTATCCCAAAACAACAGGAACTGCCAGTGACACAAGTGCACGCTGATTGGCCGAACACATGTGAAACACTTGCACCCACTATTTTTAAAAAGCCATGTAAACACACAGTTTATTGCCTATATATTAACCCCACAAGCTAACTCCAAAAACATGGAAAACATTGATACATGGACCAACGGCGAAGTCCAGGTGTAACCGGTCCTACTCGACTAGGGTGGCCATACATCCGGATTTTGGCCGGACAGTCCAGATTTTAAGCCCCCTGTCCGGCGTCCGGCGCAGCCTCAAGCCGGACACTCATTTGTCCTCCTTTTTGGAGTTGCGCTGAAATGTTTAAAAAAATTAACCTATAAAAATCCCGCATGATAGCGGCTCTCTGATGCCCGTAAATTAGTTCAAATCTCTTGGAATCTAGAGGCGCGCATGCGAGACAGAACATACTGTATGTGCTCCAAACCGTGCAGCGCGCGGCAGAGAGCGAGAGACCTTGCGTGCCCTCAATACTTTTCCACCAACCGTTTACTTTCTTTGTTTAACAGTTCTATATAATAACGTATTAGATATGAATACACAGGTACGTTCGAATGGAGAGCAATGCTCTTTATATACCTTAATGGTGTAGTTATGTCATGTACTAGCAGGGGCTTCATGACAACCAGCTAAACCTTGACCCATCATGGAAACTGATTCAGTGTTCAGCCGCCATGATAGATTGATACCAACCTTACACATTTGTTAGAAGGCAGGATTAAATTTAAATGCTTCTCCTCCTCCTCAACAGTCATTGTGGTGAGAAAGATTTACGTCAAAAAAATATTATGATAAACATCTTATTGCAAGATATCTTTATTGCAAGATAAAGTAACATAAATGTATTAAGTTCCATTATGTCATGGTCATGAGATTTCTGTTTCTCTGTAATCTTGATTGTGTATAATTTTCTGTAAATGATTATTATGGTACAGAAAGACGACGGAGAGATTTTGGTCTCGCAACTAATAAGCATTATATTTTGATATAGTTTTGGAATATGAAAAGAGCTTTAAAACCAATGACAATTTCACAGGGATCATGAAATATAATATTTATAGAGTTTGGCTGAGTAGTCATTTGGGTGGCTTGCCAATGCATACAAGTTCTTGTGTTTTGAAGAATTCATTGAAGGTAGCAGTGAAGCACAGTCCTTCAGCAGCGATGTTAATGTGTCGGCCTTTAAAGAACCTTAAAGGGATACTCCACCCAAAAAATGAAAATTCTTTCATCATCATCATTTTCAGATATTTTGAAGAACGATTGGAACCAAACGGTTGTTTGGCACCATTGACTTCCATAGTAGAAAACAAAAATACTATGGAAGTCAATGGTGCCAAAGTTCAAATCGTTCTTCAAAATATCTTCCTTTGTGTTCAGCAGAAGAAAGAAACTCATACAGGATTGGAACAACTTGAGGGTGAGTAAATGATGACAGAATTTTCAATTTTGGGTGGATTATCCCTTTAACCCAAAGCTATGTCTGTGGGAGCTTTAAACAACAGATACAGCATTGTTACACTCTAAAAAATGCTGGGTTGTTTTAACCCAATTTTGGGTCAAATATGGACAAACCCAATTGTTGGATTAAAAAATGCAATTTATAAATTTATAAACAGCTGGGTTTGTCCATATTTGACCCAAAATTGAGTTAAAACAACCCAGCATTTTTTAGAGTGTATAGGAGCTCCCACTGATATCCTGCAAAACACAAGATACCCTACCGGAAATTCCTGAGTATTGTTGTTCCATTGTTTGGTTCACACCCATCATATTTCTATGGGCCATAAATCTGTATCGGCTCACAAATATGCAAAATCTATCAATAGATATATAGAAAAAGTCGGGATATTCTTTCATTTTAAGGTAAGTCATTACAAAGTATCTCATATGCCGAACATACTTACTGCAGCACTAATTACAGTATTTATTAAAATATTATTAACTTGACATATTTATCACAAAAAAATATTTTTTTGATACTTTTGCATTGAAGCAATTGTGCAAAAGGTTTCTTTTTTTAAATGTAGAATGAACATGAGCTTCTTTATGCCTTTAGCAGCTCGGTGAGTCAGAATGAAACCTGTGGTCAGAAGTCAGATCTATTTAGGTCAGTGTAAGGTATCAAATGTTTTTTTGTTGTTGTTGGTTGAATGCAGCTGGTGTTTTTTTGGTGTACCTATTATTGAGCTCACAAGAGTGCACTCGAGTGTTAGTGTGTATAAGAGTGTCTGAGTGGGTGAAGAGCTGCTCTTGTGAAACTCCCTTACTAGGCCTCTGCGCTTCACTGGAAACTAATGCTGTCAGAACGTTGTGGGAACTAGAATGCATGAATACTTCAATACAGGTAAAGGTAAAAGATTAGTTTGAAAATAGATTGTTTTGTGACATTTACTATGGAACATTTCTTATGCTTGTGTTGATGACGCAAATACTGCCAAAATAAATACGCCTCAGAACGTCATCTGTATTAAAGTGAATGCACCGTGTCAAGCTTTTATTTCAGAACAAAAGGAATACATGTCCCAGTTGAATGATTGCATTGTCTGGTTATTTATTTTTGTGAACAAGGTGTTAACTGAGATACAAAGATGAAAACCTGCTTCTGTTCTCGAAGCATAAAGAAGCATGCAGCTGCTCATGGTGTGTTTCGATAGGCAAATATGGAAACATGACGCAATCATCATTCTAGCCTTTGTTGGTTTTGAATACACCCATTTTATCAGAATGGTCATGTGACCCAAAACTGGTGAAGGTTTAAATGTTGAATGTAGCTTGTCATACATTTTGAAGCTTGGGGAAAAAAACATTGTTTCAAATCATTTCAATTTAAATAGCAGAAAACTTTGAACAGTTTGTGAAACTTTTTGACCTGATGGTGGCGCTAGTTTAAGTTTGAGAGTCTCGCATTGCAGATTACGAACAGAAAACCTTTTGTTGCTTGGCCACTAATTTTATTTCCACAGATACATTTGTAAATTATTTAAGTTAAAGTATACAGCATTGAAAGTACAAGACTTTTTTCATGTTTAAAACAGATGTCTTAAGGTCAATTCACACTCCACAGACGCTGACCTGCAGCAACAAACCCTTTGTTGGGTTTGGCGCTTGTTTTTGTGCAGTCGTGAGAAAGTTTACAGATGTTGTGTCTGAGCTGTGAAGGAAATGGTGGCCTATTCCAGAACCCAAGGTTTCATAAGAAAAAAAGACTCGAGATGTAAACTAATAAGAACAAGGCTGTTTCGGTTTCTGGGTGGTTTAAGGGTCATACTTTGTCACTGTTTGTAATTGTAGCATGCTACCATTCTACTCTATTTATGCAGTATATATTATTTACTCTGTGAACATAATGTAAATTTCTGCATTTATACCTGGAAGCATCCTGATGTTACCTAATGTAACATGACACTTGTTATTGCTAATTGAATATGTTGAATCAGCGTTTGTAGGGTGTTGGAATTTCTGACAAGTGACATACTGTAAACTGTTGACTGTCGGCGTTTGTCAATTCAGTGTGAATTGGTCTGTATATGACCGTTTCAATCTGATTGAATCGCTCAGTGAATCATGGCAAGGAACATCACTATAGCAAACACCCTACAAATGCTGATTCCACCTCAGGAATTTCCCCCAGGAACTAGGGACTTTAGGGTTGTGCTTGGTGTGTTTCCACCGCAGGGAACAGGGTCTAAATGAAGTTCCGGGTAAAAAAATCCCCCTCAGAAAGGCCCTGCTTGTGAGGTAGTACTTTTTCAATACCAGGAACTTGGGGGTGGGACTCGGGCGCTGAACATGCTGATGGGAAGAGTTCATGCAGCATTTTGATTCAACCACCATTTTTAAAAGTCTGTTGTGGTGCGTGCAGTAAGTGTTGTTTGCAATTCAAATTAACAATGGAGTTTTAAAAATACGACAGATTGGCCAGCAACGAGGTTTATGCTTTATTAAGTTTATATGCGGAGGACGAAATCCATGCAGGAACTGAAGTTGCTCACAGTTCTACGTCACTGGAATAGAGTAGTAGACATGAAGGTGCAATAATTTGCCTAATCTCCATGGTACTTTTGACCGCGATGGAAACACATACAGCAACAGGTCTGGGGGAAAAAGTTCCTGGGACAAATTTGTCCGGGTAATTTCGGTGGAAACGCGGCTTATGGCTGTCTTGCTGAAAATGAGTGCAGAGACAAGGAAATCTTTATCCAACGATCCCGAATATACTCCTGGTCACTATTTGCAAGCGACATCAAGTTTCATCCAGCAGTGTCTGCTGTACCTCACACCCATCCATGCTATTTGCATATTACATGGTTCTTTAGAACCATGATAAGAATATTGAGTTTACACAACATATAATCCAATCCAATATTAGGCAACTTCATATAAATGTGAAAGAACAGGAATTAGAAGAGGTATTCACAATAAAGTTAATCTGAAGTTCTGTTTGTTCTAGAGAGGAAGGGGATTATATCTGATATTTATATCAAAAAAGGTCGAGAGAGACAGAGAGCGGGAGGGGGAGGTATGAGAGGGAGGGAGAGAGGGAGGTGCATGTGTGTAAAGTATAGTGTAGGCTACGCCTAGATCCTTTTTCAGAACGGACTCAACTGTGAACCCAATGGAATCTTCATTTGATTATTTTTTTGCTTTGTGAATGTTTTTTTAATCCTTATTATGGATATATTCTTTTGTTACTAAAAATGTGATGGAACATGTGAAACACACCTGAGAATGGAAACTATTTTTCCTACCGGAAAACCGGATCATTGAATTTTTTTATTTTTTTTTTATCGCATACACTCCTGTTTGGCTGTATATCGTTCATTGAGAAATTCAGAAAAATGAATCACAGTGGATATTTCTTTGGTCTGTGTTTATTGCTATTGAATGGTACGTCATAAATACCCTTTGAAATAATAATAATAAATAATAATAATAACCTGTCATGTTTCTATTTTATTTGTTTATTTGTCAAGGGTCAGTTCCTAAAAGTTTATTAGTTTGAAATCCCTTTCCATGGTGTTAAATTCAGTGCAATCTTTTTGTGCTAGTTAATCTTCCAAATATTTTATCTTGAATGTTTCTTAGCCTACTTAAAGGGAGCTTTTTTTCAGGTGTGTTTGGCGCTGGTACAGATGTAGTCAAGTCAGTGTCAGTGATGGAGGGAGAATCTGTCACTCTAAACACTGATGTTCAAGTACAGAAAGATGATCAGATGTGGATGTTTGGACCTCAAGAGACTCGTATTGCTGAAATATATAACCAGATGATCAAATATTTTAATAGTGAGAGATTCAGAGACAGACTGCAGATGGACAATCAAACTGGATCTCTGACCATCAGAAACATCAGATCTGAACACACTGGACTTTATAAACTGACCGTCATCAGAAGCAAAGGAACTTCATACAAGAGATTCAATGTTACTGTCTATGGTGAGTAAATCATTCTCATGATGATTCAGACGGTGATAGTACTCAAACATAAAACTTCTCCTGATTAATCTGGTTATTCATAAGTGCTTAACTAGCAAAAGTGAGATTGAAACCTATTTTCTGCACTCAGTTTATATAAATTGTTAATGTGCTATTCTTTTGCACTTCCTGAAGGAAATGCCAGTGCAAGGAAGCAAAACAATAGTGTTGATATTTTTGCAATGATGGTTAGAAAAGCTGCAAATCCACATTTAGAAAGAATAGAGATTAATAGTAAAATGCATTTAAATGAATAAACTAAGATAAAAATGAAAACCAATCATAATACAGTATGCAATCCATATGCAAATATCACAATCTAATGCTGTTCGTTACAATTTGACAGCACCAGTAAAAGTTAATGGGAGATTTTATTATTTTCATATAATCTGTAATTTCTGAAAATGTGAAATTGAGAAATAGAGCAACAAAGGCGGACCGGTGTGTTGAGCATGCTGATTACAAATTTCAGTACAATGCTGTTTCAAATACTAATTATGTTTACTTATCCAGGTCAAGGTGTCATTGATTTTTATATTTTATGTTCTCCAGCTCGTCTGCCCTTTCCTGTCATCACCAGAAACTCTTCGAACTGTTCTTCGTCATCATCATCATCATCATCAAGATCATCAGAGTCCAAATGTTCACTGGTGTGTTCAGTGTTGAATGTGAGTGATGTGACTCTCTCCTGGTACAAAGGAATCAGTGTATTGTCCAGCATCAGTGTGTGTGATCTCAGCATCAGTCTCTCTCTACCTCTGGAGATTCAGTGTCTGGATGATTCATACAGCTGTGTAGTGTCTTATTCATTCGCCAACCAAACCACACACCTCAACATCACTGATCTCTGTCACACATGTGCAGGTATCAAAATTATCTTCTAACTTCGTAAATTAATCAAAATTGTGTGTTTACGTTTATAGCTTTTATTTAATATCCATGAGCTTTGAGGTCATCTATGCTAAAAAAATATAGATATAAAATATAGATAATATTTTCTCTTAAATATTGACAGTTCATTGTTAGCAGATGTTATCATATATACAAATGTTTGTCTAATAAAGAGCTCTGTTGAATGTTCCTCCACCTATATCATAAATAACTTCTTCCGACTAGCAGGTAGATGAACATGGTGTGACATTTGCAAGAAAATGAAGTCTATTGGCGGGTTTTTTTAAAAATGACACGTCTTCGATTTGTCCCACCCAAACATCGTGTTTCAAGGAAATACTTTAACAGTGAAACCAACGGTGTTTATCAAATAATTTTTAATAGTTGTAAATATAAGTTATGAACTTTGAAGTAAAGACCAGATAGATAGTTGGACTCTTTATCATATAGATGTCAAAATATTCAAGTACTTTACTTAAACGCCTGCTTAGTTGAAACCTAACATGTTAAATCACATTTCCATAACTATGGTTTAACCCTAACCCTAACCCTTTAGCTGTACTATATTCAGATTACAATAATGACTGTTTTCTCTTTTCATTACAGCACCGGTCCAGCATTCAAGCTTCATGATGGTAATAGCTGTTACTCTTGCGCTGCTGGCAGCAATAGCCGTCGTTGGAGGTTGGAGGTGCCACAGAAGATGTAAACAACCAGGAAAAAAAGGTAAGTAATGACGTCCAAATATATATATATATATATATATATATATATATATAGATATATATATATAGTAAATGACCATTTCAAGTTAATTAAATGTATTTTAGTTTATTAAATGTCTGTTTTTTCATTAAAACAGTTACAAGTCATGAGGAAGAGGTGCATTACACTGTTCCAACATTCTGTAAACTTCAGAGTACGGTAAGATACTGTATATTTTATTTCTGAATGAACTGTGCCGGGTTTTAATTATGTAAACTCCTTCGGCTTCTTTAAATTCCTGTAGTGTTCTGAGCATCTTACTGGTATAATGCCAAAGGTTTTTATCACTCATTTGTGGGAATTAGAGCTGTATGTTGCCGTCACTTGTATACTTCAGTATGGCTCGTCTTTTTTAATCTTCCTGGTCTGATTTTTGATTCTGGCTCTGTTTCCTTGCAGGACATCATTGCAGCAGATCACACAGTGTACTCAACTGTTGTGACATGAATATCCAACTGTTTTTTATTGTTATATTGCAGGTCAATGCCATGAATTCTGGCAATTCCCCCAATCTGATCACTTTGACATCATTAATGTTTTTACTCCGTTTCATTACATTTCATTTAGGAGCAGCTAAAGTTAAAGTCTGAAGTCAGATTAGTGAGGTAATTTTTGTCAATGTGTCTCATTGTTTAACTCCACCTTTTATACCAGTCCAGTATTTCCATAAAGAATAAATCAGTGTTAAAGGGACGGTTTCTAAAGGTGGCGCTCAGCTTGATATTGTTGTTAAAACCTTTTGTATAGTGCAGCGTTTGTTGTTGCTTGTTTCTTGTGGGGTTGTTTTATATACTTTGTGTCATTTATTACGTATACGTCTATATTTAATTATTATAATTTTTTTGTGTTTTGTTTGTTTATTTTTGCATACGTTTTTATATATTTTATTTTATTATTCTTTCATTTGGTAATTTAGTTCTGTGTTAGTTTGGTATTTGTTTATTTTGCCTTTGTTGACCCCTGCAGTTGTGCTTTCACTGGTGTTTAAACATGTTTTAAAATTTAGGAAGATCTAGTTTACATTGTATCTCCACCCTCATCTTAAAACAGACTTTAAAAGATCATCCTATATATTTTATATGGGGATAATTACAGTATCTTATGCTCTGATTATCTTTAATGTGAACTTTGGGACCTTCAGAACAGCTGCACTGGATCAGCGCTCGTCTTTTTGTTGGCCGCATACTTCGTCAATGATGTCTCACTTAAGAAAGGTAACCATTATAAAATTGACCTGTTAATATTTCTTGTGAAGCTTAAATTGTAATTTCTTGATGACTTTGAAATGAGGCTTTCTCTGTGGCTGACAAATGCGACCCCTGGAGGACGCAACCTTCTAAATGAGACATGACATTTATGTGCCCTCCTCTACGATCAGCTCCTGTTGGATTCATCGAAACAAGGTGCAAAGTTGCTTTCCAGACCCTTTATCCTCTCTGTTCCTCAGTGTTGGAAGGAGTTTCCAGCCTCCATCGATTTCCATCACAACGTTTGAGAAACAGCTGAAAGTAGCTCTTCCACGAACACAAAGGCTGTTCTTCCTTCCAGTTTCAGTTCTGCTAAAGCCTACTTGTTATATTCTTATATGATAAATTGCTTGTCATGTTTCTCATTTGTAAGGCACTTTGGATAAACCCGAAAGATTCATGCATTAACTCTCACTGGGCAGATCTATAACAATGATGAATGCACACCAATGTGACCGACAAAATAACTCATTGTGTGAGTAATAACCACCAGGTGTTGTTTTGTCTCACAACACTGTAGCCGTTCAGAATGTGTCAGTTTCCCCATTTCCAAAAGGTGTTGTAATGTGCTGTGAGATTCACGGATGAGCAATTCACTGTATGTAAATGTGAATAAAGTCCTCTTCTCTTACCGATAGGTGAAGTGATGTAAAGGAAGTTAAATGGCCGCCCATTCAGGGACTTCCCAGTCCACTACTTGTTTCGATTCACCCCCTCTGCACTGTTTCTTACTTTGAATTCTGACATGTGGTGGTCACACATGTTCTCTTGAAGTGTTTAAAGCTGACGTTTCATCACAGTCCTTCCCAGCTAACAGAATTATGTTCTAAGAGTGTTTTGCTAATGCTCATATTAAGTTATGAATGTTTTCTGAACATTCTAAACATCCAGTTTTCCAAATGTTTTAAAAACGTTATTTTTTCTTGGTTTTGGAACGTTAAGGAAACATTCCATTTTATCAAATTGCAAACCTTATGGGATGTTACTTTTGAATGTCCTTTGAACATTCTGAAAACAAGTAGTTACATTTAAACGTCCAACTAAACTGTTTCGTTTTTTTTTTTTACGTGATTAATGTATAAATAATGTTTTCATGCTAACATTATAAGATCATTGTTAAAGACCACATAACTGAACAAACATTCTATTAAAGTTACTGAGAGAGCGTTTGTTCATAACTCAAGAGAGTTTAGAGAACTTTGTTGGAACGTTAGCCACCATTCTGAGATTGTTCCCCGGTTAGTCTGGTTGTAGTTTATCTTTTGTTGTTGTAACAGAGGAAACTATATACTCCAGCATCATTTGAGAGTTAGGATTAAAGTTTCACTGATTGAAAGCTTACTGTCGCATTTCAGCAGAATGCCTTTGTCTGATTTAAAGCTGAGCAGAAAATGTGTGGATTGAGCTGAAAAATGTCCCTTTTTTGAATTCCAGCTAAGCAGAAGAGGAAGACAGAAGAGCTCAGCTAAAATAATTTGACTGCCATATTTTGCATATCCAAATAGTCCTGTGACAGACGAAGACACATTTGCATGCACATTGCACAGCAAGAGTAGTGAGTGTAAAAACAAGATAAAGCTCACTGAAATACTGATCTAAGATATTGAACCACAAAATGTCAATTTATGTGCACACCAGTTCATTTGCAATGTGTTGAAGGCTGATTATTTTCTTTAAAATACATTAATAAAAAAAATATTTACGAAAAATATTCACAAATAAATATTTCTAGAACCTTAAAGGGTTCTGTCAGGCGCTTTATGTACATTTTAGGGGTTTCCACTATGTGATCATTTTAGGGATTTAGCTTAAAAATAAAGGGTTTTTTTCACCCTTTTTGACATAAAACATTCTTTAAAGTTGAGTCAGGAATACCAGGGAACCCACTGAACCTTGCGTATCGTGTTTGATTTACAAGCACTGACACATGTGACAACTCTGTCAAGGAGCAGACGAGAAAGTAGGATCCATTTGCAGCATTTCTTTTATTGCACAAACTCAAACTACACAAACGTAACCTCAGACTCAGGAAACAAGGCCCAGGAACAGAACAACCGACGAGCAAACAGGATTGAACAAACACTGAACTAGACACACATGCTTAAATACAGAGGTAGACAAGATAACAAGAGGGCGTGGCTAATAGGAAACACCTGGGAAAACCAATAAACATAACAGGGAGCAGCTAAACATGAAACAAGACAAGTTTGTGTAATAAAAGAAAAGCTGCAAATGGATCCTATACTTCCTCGTCTGCTTCGACCACCCGTGACAGAAGGACTGAACCCAACATGGATCCAGCAGATTGTTAGTGGTGGGCAGATCGAGGCTTCGTGAAACAATGAAACAGTTGAAGCAAATGTGCCATATTGTGTCGAGGCTTCGAAACAATCCGACACCCGTCTCAACGGTGACACCTGGTGGTCACTTGCAGGTGTTGATCTTTTTTCTAATATGTGAAGTTTGTAACCTGTAGGCTCCTCACTGTGCATAATGTTATTTTGGTCATGAAAAATGAATATTAATAAAAGAAATCAAGCCACAATGTCTCACTTTTTTATAGATTTTTATTCTAAAATATTAATTTATCTGCTGTCGAAGGACTTAGCCTACTTCTTTTTTTACAGATAATTTCTCCAGCCTTTGAAAAAATCCTCTCACAAAAACCCACGAAGTCAAGATGCGTTGACTTCACTTTTATACAGATGTGCGATTGTGTGGTCTGTTCCCGACCCTGTCAATCAAATGCTGATTCGGCGGACCATGCCACCTGGCGAAACACTTGTGAAACACTCCGAAGCTCCATTTACTTGTGAAACACTCCGAAGCTTTATTTAGCCGTAGTCACGTGACATGGGTGTTTTGAATCACGCTTTGGATCAGTGTTTCGAAACATCGGGACTTTGGGATCTCGAAAAGCTTCGGGAACGTCAGTTTCGCGTCAGCCATCCCTACAGATTGTCACTTCCGCCTCCGGCAGGATAGACGCCCAATGGAGGAATATGTGAGGGAGTTTTTTGAGTTTTGCCATGGGGTGGACGTTAAAGCTATGATATACGATTTTGAAAATCGGTCGAGAAAGCCTGAATTTTTTAAAAACTCATCCTGCCCCTCCACACACACACCCCTCCCCTCTGTGCTACCTGATCCCTCCCACCGGGAAACGAACTGAACTACGTCACTCAGTCAAGCTGTGATCACCGGTAGTAAACATCGGAACTGAGATGTAATGTCAGTTCATGTAATGTTCAATCTAATGACCTCGCTAAAGACACATCATATGTAAAATTGCCTTTAGACACTTGAACTTTTGCTTCATCAACAATTCAATGTCACGTTTGAGTTCACGTCAACGCAAGATTAGCAACACATGAAATGTTCTAAACTCCCCACCACCATTAGTATAATACTACTAGTATTGCTAAGGTTTACAGTAATTGTTATTGCAGCACACAGCGCATCTTGTTCAAATTTCGATCGGCTCGAACAGAAACCCGCTAATTTAGGCCAACTGAAATATATTCAAGGACTTCAAGAAATATAATTAATTTGACCCGTGATAGGCGATGCTAAACAGCTAACATTCCAATGCCGACCGGCAGCATGAGCAAGTTGTCAAACTGATAAAAAGCTATTTTTGAAACACGTCCATAAAAGTATAAATAAATGTTTACCTGCTCAACAAAAAGTCAGCCGTGTCAGCGTCGGTTTTTAGTCCCAGATCTTCCTGAAGCCTTCTCCAACGGTCAATGGTGGACCCTATATTTATCCTACTCAAAGTTCGGCGTTCTTCAAATTTTTTTTTTTTTATCTCTGCTCGTTCCTCTAATGACTTTAGAGGAACGAGGAAAATGAGGAAAACGAGGAAAATGACTTTTGCTGTCTGGATCGCTGATCGATTGCTCCTGTCTGCCTCGCTGCCTGCTGTGTGTTTGTTTGCTTCGAGGTTGTAAGCTCCGCCTGAGCCTCGTATTTCTTTCTGTTTTGAGCCATCATTTATCTTTTACTATCATTTCTAGTTATTTATACTACTAAATACAGCTTACCCAACATCTGAGATTAACCCATCTCTAGCTTCCGTTATTGTTAACACAGCACGCTAACTCGCTAACGTTAGCCTGTTAACGCGCCACCCGTGCGATTTATTTATTTATTTTCTCTCGCGCCTTTGAGTTCATAAGTCCAGGTAAGTAAGAATCATTCAACAAACACGGTGAGTAATGTCTTCTTGTCCTGTTATTGTCACCTGTGTCACGTGTCATATGTTTAGTATAGCCTTCTCCGATGGCAATATAGGATTTATATGTGATAAATGCAAGGAGACAGTCAGGCTGACGGAGAAGATTTCAGAACTAGAGACACGCATCCAAACTTTAATTGAGGATGGTAAGAATGCTAGATCTTTAGATAGTGTTTTGGATGCGCCTAGCATAGTGAACTCTTTACATGATTCGGTTCCGGCTGAAGTAGAGCCCGTGCAGCAGGGCAGATGGGTGATTGTGAGAGATCACCGCTCTAGTCGCGGATCAAAGAACCACTCTTCCGTTCCGATTCCCATAACAAATCGATTTGCCCCACTCAGTGAAACACCCACTGAGAATTCTGTTGATTGTGCCCTGGTAATTGGTGATTCGATCACACGGAACGTGAAAATAGAGACACCAGCCACCATAGTCACATGTTTGCCGGGAGCCAGAGCGCCTGACATCAAAGCAAATTTAAAAGTGCTGGCTAATGCTAATCGTAAATTCTCTAAGATCATTATTCATGTCGGCACTAATGATGTTCGACTCCGCCAGTCGGAGATCACCAAAATTAATATTAACCCTTTAGGCGCCAGAGGTTTTTTCCTAAAACGTTCGATTTTGACATCATAATTTCTAAAGGCTATATCTTAAAAGTGATAAAAGATAGAGACTTTCTGTAAATTAGAGAAATATTAAGGAAGACCCAAAGTTTATGTAGGGATTACATTTTCCCATCGAATTTGCATATTATGACGTCATATGGTGGTCATATCTTGTATTATAGAATTTTCATGAAAAGTCACATGTTTAAATGATAAAATGCAGCACTTCTTTTCCCCCAAAATGTCCATCACCTTCTGTATGCTATATTGCACAATACTGAATGCTCAGGTATATAGTAAGTAGTAAACAAACTGTGTAAATCATTACTAATAAATGGTAGAAACAAACCGAATGCATGTAGTGATTGGCCTTTTGCTGTAGAGATTTTCCATTTACTAAATACAGTAGGCACTCTGATTCCATGTATGGGGCAAATATATTTTATTCATATGACATACAAACACAAGTAGACACGACCTGTTTAGTTCAAACGCTCACTCGCCACGGCAAGGCACAGATCATGAGCAGTGTTGAGCATGTTACTTAAAAAAAGTAATTAGTTATAGTTACTAGTTACTTCTCACAAATAGTAACTGAGTTAGTAACTGAGTTACATCATTATAAAAGTAACTAATTACCAAAGAAAGTAACTATTGCGTTACTTAAAAAAAAAAAAAAAAATCAAATAGGCCTATGTCAAATAATTTGGATGCCCCCAGTATTAAATATGTTAAATTAATGAAATGGAGACTTAATAGTGTAGATTAGTGTTCAATGTTTTATAATAATAATTTATACTATTTTAATGTTGCTGTGGGACAATGTGAGAGACGCCTATTAAATTCAATATATTATTCTAAATATTAGCATTACTATAGTAGAACAATAAAACATTATAGATGGTTTACTTAATATCGCACAGACCCCAACTGGCCAACAAATAAGTTTAAAAATAAATTATGCTTCTTAAGAAATGTACCAAAAATGAATAAATAATAATAAAAAATATGCATACTCTTTGTGCATATTAAAATGATTAAACTGTTACACAACTTCACAACTAGTAGACATACTGTAGCCTGAGTATTTTCTTCCTAACAAAAGTAAACAGTTTAACAAGTGCTCTCTTAATATAATACTGAACAATTTACCAAAAAAAAAAATATATATAATACTAAAATATAATATTTTGGGGGTTTATTTTTATAATAGCGAACGTCATCATCAGAGATTATTTAAGCCAAATTCTAGACATGTTTGCCGCACGTGTTTCCAACCGGTCAAACAAATATGTTTTCTGTGAATGTTCCCTGCAGGTTATTTTCGGGTTTATTTTATAACCTAAACAGAACGTTACCTGACGGTAATTTTTTAGATTTTACTTGTATAACCCTGTAAATTAATTAACGTTGCAGATATGTGTCATTTATTTATAAACAAACTATATAATGCTCGGAGTCGGACACCCTCGGTCTCTCTTGCGCAACTGTTGAGCGCGCTCTCGGACACATTCGGTCTCTCTCGCGCATTGAGCGCGCTCGCGCCAATCGCTTCGCTTTTGTCCACTCCGGC
This sequence comes from Rhinichthys klamathensis goyatoka, assembly GCF_029890125.1. Taxonomy (NCBI): domain Eukaryota; kingdom Metazoa; phylum Chordata; class Actinopteri; order Cypriniformes; family Leuciscidae; genus Rhinichthys; species Rhinichthys klamathensis. The sequence goes on along the minus strand of NW_026607141.1, from coordinate 897,250 downwards.
GCCTCATAAACACACACACACACACACACCAGAGAAAAAAACTTTGCAGGTCCTATGGCGGAGAGAGAGCCTACTCGGATGAAAGCCGCTTCAGTGAGTTCAATTATAGTAACGCCACATTTTTTTTGTCAGTAACGGTAACTGCGTTGTAACGGGGGAAACAGTAATTCGTTTGATTACTCGTTACTGAAAAAGATAACGCCGTTAGTAACGCCGTTTATTTATAACGCCGTTATTCCCATCACTGATCATGAGTGAGATGATACGAGCAGCGCGGCCAGATCTGCCTCGCGCGAGCGCGCCGAGTGTGCACAGCTCGGACTGCTGTCATTGTCATTGCGACTCCTGACCCTGCCTCCACGTTGTCTCCTAACTCTCCTATGAATACTTCGACCTCGTCTAACATACCCAGTGGCATTAGACAAAGTCTCCACCACAATACTGTCGCCGCGATTGCGGAGAGGATCTGATAACATGCCTCACTCGCACACTAGCTCCGCTTTTGATCGCACTGATTCAATGCGCTCTAATTCGAACATTTTGTATAGAAACATGACGTTTTTTTGATTTGGGGATGAAGTATGACATGTCTGCCATCCAGTGGAAGGGAGGACGAACGAAATTTGACACCCAATTTGACAAAATCGGCCGTTTTATTCAGAGCCGCATCTCGTCGAGTAAACTCGACCGTGGCGCCTAGAGGGTTAAAGAGGTGTGTGAACTCGCAAGTATGATGTCAGGCACTGTAATTTGCTCTGGCCCCCTTCCTGTTCGCAGGAGTGATGAGATAGTTAGTAGATTGGCCTCACTGAATCGCTGGCTGTCTGAGTGGTGTCCGCAAAATAATGTAGAATTCATAGACAATTGGAAAAGTTTTTGGGGCAAGCCTGACCTGTTGAAAAGAGATGGTATTCATCCCTCCTGGGATGGTGCTGCTCTTCTCTCTAGTAATTTGGCTCATAGTCTTAGAGTTAAAACATGACAATCTGGGGCTCAGGTCAGGAAGCAGACAGACTGGCTAAACCGACCGTCTGCTAGCGGCCTCACGTCACCAAGGTCAGATAAATCCCATCACATAAGAGCCTCTTTCACCTAGATATCATCATATAGAGACTGTGTCTGTTCCCCGAATTTGGAAATCCAAAAAACGTCAGGTTAAAAATGTAATTGATGTTCAACAAATAAAAAACAGATATAATACAGATGAGCAAATGATAAAGCTTGGGTTGCTGAATATTCGATCCCTTACTCCAAAATCACTCATAGTTAATGATATAATTTCAGATTATAATCTAGATGTGCTGTGTTTGACAGAAACCTGGTTAAAACCAAATGATTATATTACTTTAAAGGTGACCTATAATTCAAAATTGAATTTACCTTGGTAGTCAAATAACAAGAGTTCAGTGCATGGACATGACATAGAGTGAATCTCAAACTGGACTGTTTTCGCGTTCTCATTTAATTCACGTTTATGAAAAACACCCCTGAAAAACGGTCGGTTCTCCACACAATACCGACTGTGACGCAATAGTCGGGATCATTAATATGTACGCCTCCAAATATTTGCATAATGCCAGCCCTCAATGCCAGGCGGAACTGCGCAGCCGAAGCATGGCAGTTGCTCAGTGTGGATGTACACATGAACACAAAAGTATTTTTTAGTTCCTTCATCTGAGCCTCTGAAGAAACAATGGGTTAATTTTATTTTCTCTGGAAATTTCCAAACATTTCACCGACTGTTTCCTCAACTTGGGCCAATACAGAGCTGGCCTCGGATCGAGCTACCAAGCAACACTTTCTGATGTGTAATTGTTCAAGTTCAGACAGGTAATCTTTCTCTCAAAATCGTTCAATACTGTTTATGCATCAGTAAGTCAAGCCAGTGACTAAAATATCAGCTTCACATCGTTTCTTTTAGTAGGATGAAAATAATCGTATTTAAATTGTGAACAAATTATATACAGAAAGCGATCAAAGAACAATCTTTCCACACAGCGCGAGTTTATCTGGACACTTGCCAAACTCGTTATGAAATCAATGACGCACGTTACTGCACAACGAAGCTCTTACTGTATTTACATCATCGTGTTTGCATTGGTGAAAGCAGAGAGAGTGCAGAAACTGCTTTGCAATGATAAGATCTTCATTCTCGCGATCAACACACTGTCATCTGCTCAATGCTCATCACGGCAACATTTTATGTGATGGGAATAGATCTAAATACTTTAAAAACATCTCACGATTCGTTAATCTCGATAGCTGTTATAGTAAAAACGTATAATAGCAGTAGTAAAAGTATTAGGGAGAGAGTTTCACATGTAATGCGTAGCTATTTAATATGCAAGCATGTCAGCCAATCACAGCAGTGGCCGCGGTTACACTGAATCCCACAGCAGACACGCCCCTTCAAACAGAGTGTTCAAATCAGAGGCTAAAAGCAGGCTAGGAAAAATGCCATTTATTTCTAAATTATGATTATTTTTTATCTAAAAAACATACTAACATTATAAGGGTAACCCAGGAAACATTATAAAATAATAAAAAAAAACATTCTAGGGCACCTTTAAAGAGGATGGATGGGAGTTCACATGATCCATCCGGCAGTAAACAAGTATTTTTAATGACAAATTTTTGGAATGGCATTTAAAACATGCTTAAAATTGTGTATGTTTGCAATATAAATTGTATTTAGTACAAAAGTCTGCTAAATAACAAATGTAAATGCTGGAACATGAACTACTTTTTGTGTGTGTGACTGAGAAGATAAATGAGTGAAACTCTTCCCAAATGGGTAGAGTCAATACCAAAGACTCAATATATGTGTTTTACAAAGAAAAGAAAAAAATGTAACAAATTATTCTAAAATACACCATACTAACATGTACCGTTTATAAAACATGGATACTGCTCCTGATGAACATGGAGGACTCAAAAGAGACATGGAGATGTCAAACATATTCCTTGACTCGCAAAAGATTTCATGGGGGAATGCATGACCATATTCCTTCAGAGGATTTGTAGAATCAACACACATTAAAACTGGACAATAAAAGTTGTTGATAAAATGAGTAACAAGTTTATTTAAGGGTTAGTTGGTGAAGCAGCCAAGAGACATGAAAAAATAAGTAATATGAAAACAAATGAGATAGACTTTTCTTTTGATTGATGTACAAGATAGCCAAAGCTTCTCAAGAAAAGAAGAGAAGTGATATCTGAATCTCACACTTGAAACTGCCTTTAAGTCTAACTCTGATCCTAGTGACAACTTTTGATGATGTTTCTTTGTCCTGATTTATATGTAAAAGAGAGCTTTTAGTGCTCAACCTATTATTAGGTCACGTTTGGTGAAGACGCAGAGGAAGCATTACGTTGGAAACCCAGACAGCAACAGTGTCGACCCAGATTCGGCCCACATCTGGGCCGTGTGGAATCCACGTGTACAAGAAGTGGGCCGGATCTGGGCCGACACTATGTTGCTGTCTGGGAATGTTCATCGTCTGTGAACATGTCGTCTTTGATTTGATCGGCCAACTCAAACATTTTGAAACTGAGAAGCACTGATAAACAGCTGGAGCAGAAAACTTAAAAAAAAAAAAAATGTGTCATCCTAATATAACAAACAGATTGCTGCATAATGGAGTTGAGCAGAGCAGAATCAAAAATTCAATTCAATTCACCTTTATATTTGTATAGAATGGGACAACAGGCGGCGGTTTCACTGGATTTACTGATATACAAAAACAAGAGCAGCCTCTGAGTAAATCGCCCTTAAATTGTTCTATAAAACAAATGTGATGTACATTTAATCACCATGTGCTTTCATCTCCACATATAGACCAAAGTCAAAAATATAACTTAAATAGGGAAAATTTATAAAAAAAATAACCACACAGATAAGTAAAATAACATAATACACATAAATTGCAGTGAAGATTTAGACACAAAAGCAACAATTAAAATAAAGATTAATTAAGATTGACAGGAGCCAAAAATAACTCACCCCTTCAGTGCATTAACAATGCCAAGAGGAAGAGGAGACAAAACAGGAAATTGTGTAGGCTCATGATGACATCACAGCAATTAAAGGGGAAAACGCTCATTCTTCAGGCAAGTATATCAGATATATGAAAATAAACCATTTTGTGTAAATTATAATAAACAATACATACGTTTTAACAGTACACTTTCTGTACCTGTTACATATATATGGATAATTAAGTACAACGAATTATAATCAATTATTAATATGCAGATAGGCTAGAATAGATCAATCGTATATATGGATAATTAATTACAAATAATTATAATTAACTATTAATATACTGATAGGCTAGAAATAGACCAATTTTCAGAACAACCCTTAACGGAATTAATTTCACACCGCATAATGTGTTCGTCCACCGAACCATCCGTACGATCTTCTTATCAACTCTCAGGAAGGATTATCCTTCTTATAGACTCTCAAGAAAGACTATTCTTCTAGCCATGAAAAATAACTTTTCTGTTCAACAAGATTACTAACTAAAGTAGCTTAGGCTACTCAACAAATATAAAGCTTGTAGCTTCAGATCGAACATTTAAGGGACTTTATCAGGGGAGCAGCAGACAGAGACAATCAAGCGTATAATGGGTTTAATAAATGAAAACCAACGACTACATTTAAACAAAGAATACATATAACAGAATAATGACAGCAAGAGAGAGAGAGAGAGAGAGAGAGAGAGAGAGAGAGAGAGAGAGAGAGAGAGAGAGAGAGAGAGAGAGAGAGAGAGAGAGAGAGAGAGAGAGCAGATCTCAGGAAATGGCAAATATCACAAACAGTTAACCTTTGAGAGCCAGCAAAGAATCAAATCACCTTAAACCAGGGGCAAACAATCTTAACGCATTTAAATCTCGATAGAAATAATACATGCATGGTTCTTTGTAGCTGAGCAAGAATGCGTGGGCGTGTTATGACCCTCGCTGTGTCCGTGAGTTTGAAGCGTTCTTTCGGTTCTTCCGGAGCACGCACGTTCGCGGGAAGTTCAAACGGTTTACTTGAAAGCAAAGTTGCCGGAAGAATGAGGAATAGTCCGTCAGAATCATAAACACGGGACGTGATGGTAAACTGTCCATTGTGCCAATGGATGGTATGCACATGAGGTTTCCCTTGATGTTGAGAGTGGCGTGGGAGCTGTACCTCAGTCATGGGAAAGATGTAAATTTCGGGACACATCATCAGTAATGTACCTTTGAATCAGGGGGTGTTTCGGCCTTTCAACACTAAACACCCTCATCAAAGGTGGCCAGCTACAGGGTGATCAAACCTGAGCTTGTGTCCCCATGCCCAATCATGACAATTGCCTGGTTAATTACATGGCGCTGCCCACGGGACTATGCAAGGCAGGAGGCATCCTCTTCCCTGAGTCAAGCCAAGAGCTGACCGCATACCTTATTCACCCTCCTCATGGAGAGTTGTGACCTGGGTTCTCAAGTGGGTTATAGGGTGGGGGGATTAATGAGTGGGTCATGTTGATGCTCTTTGAGCCCAACAAGGGTCCTTCATCTTCATCTATATCCACTGGCTGCTTAAAAAAAAATGGAATATTTACTTTATGAGGGTTGCTAGCATTTTCTTTTGTATATAAACTTTTCTCTTTTTTCATTGAGTTTGTAGTTTGTTTACCTTTCTCTTGTTTTTATGTTTTTTAAGCATTTACTTACCCCTGAAGTTGTTCTTCTGTTTTGTAAAATAAAAACAGAAATACTTGTTCTCTAATGTTTATTATTACTCTTCTTCACTCATTATCTTTTAACTTGAACTTTCAAACTCAGTAGCACTCTTCTACAGTTCTGCATGTTCCCTCTCTTCCTCTGTAGTCATAAGATGTTTCCATCCACCTATTTTTATGCAAAATGTTTGATATTGCATAAAAAAACATCTGGATGCAAATTACAAGATGCGCATCAATTCTAAACATTAGGTATTTGCATGGTTTAATAAAATGTAATTTAGGCTAACAATAGGCTTGCACATGTATCTGCCTCTCACTTAACTGTTAGTGGGTAACAGTGATAAGACCCAGAACCAGATATGATGAAAGAAGACCAGGAGTCGTGAGGTTCAATCAAATAGATAAAAATTTACTGAAGAATAGTTTGCAGTTTCATTGGTATAGAGCGAGCGTCAAAGTCTCACGAGGAGGTCGCAAGCCAACTACCTTACACAAAATCACACACCAATTATACCATTTTGCAAGGGCATGCATTACATCATTGTCACTCCTGATTGGCTAAGAGAACATAAAAGCCTAAACAATTTCACACATATGGGCAGATATGGGTGCCTATCGCAATTAGTCAAGATAGTTGTCTTCCGATCCTTGATTTAGGTCTGCGGTGACCTCGTAGGTTAGAGAAGAGCGCCGTGATGAGTGTGTGATGTTTATCCAAACGTCCAGAACCTACATAGAATGTCAAACGCACACACACACACACACACAGAGCACCACTAAATAACAGCTCACATCAAGGCTGAAGAGAGCCTGAGCTCATTATTATCAGTCCAGTCAACCAAAACATAATAAAACATTCACTCCTCGGGAAGAAAGGCAGATAATATGCAACTTACTCCCAAGAGAAATATGCTGGAGAGAATTTATGACAACAGATAAAATTAGGTACAGCTTGACCATCCGACTGTCCAACGAAAAACCATATGTGTCCACCCCACCTTTGGGATTCCTCCATGACGCTTTCTACTGATCTCAGAGAAAGAGACAAACGGCCTTGTGGCCTACGTGTCCTACATGCGAGGGCACAAGGACGAAATTGGAATGCACCTAAAAGAAGCTTGGTTACTTACATCAACATGCATTATAATTTCACAAAAAATATAGAAATGATTATGTGATAATGCATTATATTTGATTATTGATTATTATGAGAGTAATATATAAGCACTCAAAAGGATATATGAATCTAGATATATATTGAAGAGACAAGGGATTTTGACCAACCCTTCATGTCAGACTCCTCTGTAATTTTCTGAAAACTTCAACAGTTTGCTCATTTAGTTCTTTTTCAGTTTGACATAACCAAAACGCTGACTTTAAACTCTGCCTGTAAGTTTAATTTGTTAATTTCTAGCTAGGTTTTGGCTCAACAATCGGTCTAGGTCTAGTATGAGCCAACTAAAATACATATAGCTCATCATTGTTGGTACTTACATCCATAACAATCAGTTAAGTCTAATTAAAAAAATATAAACAACTGGAAAGCAAATGTTACTAATACGTTGACAGTATTGTGTAAAAGGCCTACTTAATTCTACATCTTAAGACCTTTTGTTTGCGGTTTAAATCATTCATGAATAACAGAAACATGTTTTATTCACTTACTGCCATTAACGTCACAACACATATAAGTCCTCGTAAAGCTTTAACATTAGTTGAACCGGCTCATTGGTTCTTTCTAAGCCGGACATGAGCAGTCTTTAAACTCTGCCTATAGGTTTGTTATGTTCATTTAGATTTGTTGGTTCTATAACTGGTTTGGATGATTAAAGATGATTAGATAATTGACTCAGTGCCGACTTCAGTCATAGTTATCCATCCAGAAAAAAAGAAATTTGCGCCAAAATTAAAAAAATCTTTGGGAGATAGCCTATCACTGAACATTTATTTTACCATTGCAAAAATGTATTATGTTCATTTTTCATCCATTTTTGTTGTGTTTATTTAAAATGAGAAAACTCGGATATTATTGTAATCTTATATCTGTTATTTAACAGTTAAGATAGTTCCTTAATGCTGATCTAACCAGCAGAAGACACTAGCCAGGTTTAAATCCCAGTTGCGCAGAATTTACAAAATAAATCGCCAACTCAAGCACCAAAATATAACACCAAAAACGCACAACATATAATGGGGGTATACGGTCAAAGACCCAGAACCAGATATGAAGAATGAAGACCCGGAGTCAGAATTATAAAAAATGAAAGAAAAGTTTTACTGAAGACAGTTTGCAGTTTCATCAGCAGAAGTCAGCTTCAAGACTCTCACAGGAGTTCGTAGGCCGCCCCCCTTACAGTTACAAAGATCACAGCAGTTATATCATTTCCAAGGTCTTAGCTACGTCATTGCTTACAGGTTGAATGATTCTCATTGGCTAAGAAATAGATAAACAGTAAACACAGTAATTTTCCTCACATATACAGATAGACGGAAGCATATCTCCATCGATTGTGCAGCTGACACTCGGACCCTGAAGTTAGGCACGTCGTGGTCGCAGTTTTGGGTTTCTGGGCGCCAGCATGTCTCGAACAACAATTCACTCAATCTCCAATAATGCCAGTGGTTCCTTAACCTGTAACCAAGAAGTCTAACACACACCCCAACACACAGCTTTTCCAAGGTTGGATTTGGCCAGGCTCTAACTATAAACAGGAGAGTCCTCTCAAAACATCAAGATAATACGTTCTTTCTCTCAACTTTAGTCTAACTGGAAAGTAAGGCTTTAACAAAGAAATGGTCCCTTAAACTATTGGCTTCAATGACCCCTATATGTTTTAACACACTGAAGACCTTTCTCAAACACAAAACAAGTCCCTATTTCATCTCTGGAAGCCAGGCTAAATGAACAAGCACTGTTACTGCATTCAGATATCAAATACAGACATTAAAGAATACATGAAAAGAACATTTCAGTAATCACACTGGGAACTTCTATAACAAAGTAAAATCTCACAAGTCTAGAGAAGTCATTCAACTCATTTAATATTTAGAAGGAAAAATATTGATTAATACCTTGATTATAATTACTCATCATTGCATATACATTGAAGCAGCAGTGGATTTCAATCCACCCCCTTCAGCCCTGAATTAGCATAAAACCAGATTACCTCATTATCAAATTGAAAATAGCTTCCTCACAAAACACTTTATTTAAACACAAACCGCTGTCAAACACAACTTTCCGATGCTCTTTGAAATTCAATGACAAAACATAATCCTCAAAACACGAATCGTTAGCATCAAGGGTACAAAAAAAAGAAAGGCTCAACAGCAGAGTGTGGCGAGTCGTGCTTCCCCTCGTGAAGATCGGGGCCCGGCTCGTCGCTCTTAGCAGCCTCACAATAGACCTAAAGAAAAAGTCTTGAGGGTTTTCTGAAATTTGTTCTGATTCTTCGTTAGCTCTCAAAAGTATATCTGCATTATTTTATAGATTGAAAACAGAGGGTATAACTGTACTTTTGTTGGATACAGACACATGTTGGGATAACAGGGAATGAAGCTGGTTTGTAGTTAGAAATAACAAAAAGAAGCATTAAGTTTGGTGGATATTAAAGTACTCTGATCCTCTGCGGTGGATGTGAATGTATTCTACATTCCCATAAAAATACAATGCATATACATCACCCAGGCAAGAGAAAGATATGCAGTAGGTGCCGGTTGTAAAACGAATAGGAGACGTGAATGTTTTTAGCTTTTTTAACAGTTTTAGCTTAAGAAACAACATTTATTGGACAGTTCATATCTGATTTATATGGAATAATATTGCTCAACATGTTATTGAGTCACGTTTGATGAGAACGCAGCATTGCATTTGAAAGAGCTGGATCTGAAGATGAATTCAAACATTATATCATGATTTCAGACATTTGTTTTTTGTATGATAGAGTAGAGAAGCTGAATGAGTGAAACTCTTCCCACATGGAAAGCAGTGATACGGTTTCTCTCCAGTGTGGATCCTCTCATGTTTTTTCAGGTTTCCTAAATTAATGAAAGTCTTGTCACAGTGTGAACACTTGTGAGGTTTCTCTCCAGTGTGGATCCTCTCATGTGATTTCCGGCTTCCTAACTGACTGAATCTCTTGTCACAGTGTGAACACTTGAAAGGTTTTTCTCCAGTGTGAATTCTCTGGTGCAGTTTCAGTTCAGCAGATGTAATAAAAGTCTTTCCACAGTCAAAGCACATATAATTCTTCACACCACTGTGTATTTTCTGGTGGGTTTTTAAATTACTCAGCTGACTAAAACTCTTCCCACACAAAGAACACATGTGAGGCTTCTCCTTTGTATGAACTTTCAAATGGTCCTTCAGGTATTCTGCCCTAACAAAGTCTTTACCACACTGATCACAGTTATATGGTCTTTCTCCTGAATGAGAACGTAGATGTAATTTAAAAGTTTCTACATATGTGAAACTCTTCCCACACTGATCACACGTGTGCGGCTTCTCTCCAGTGTGGATTTTCATGTGTTTGTTAAGGTTTCCTTTATGTCTGAAACTCTTCCCGCACTGATCACATGCGTACGGCTTCTCTCCAGTATGGATCCTCATGTGTTGCTTAAAGTGTCCTATTTGTGTGAAACTCTTCCAGCACTGATCACATGTGTACGGCTTCTCTCCGGTGTGGATTTTCATGTGAAGGTTAAGACTTTGTTTTAGTGTGAAACTCTTCCCACACTGATCACATGTGTACGGCTTCTCTCCGGTGTGGATTTTCATGTGAAGGTTAAGACTTTGTTTGTATGAGAAACTCTTCCCACACTGGTCACATGTGTACGGCTTCTCTCCAGTGTGGATCCTCATGTGTTGCTTAAAGTGTACTTTTTGTGTGAAACTCTTCCCACACTGATCACATGTGTGCGGCTTCTCTCCAGTGTGGATCCTCATGTGATTATTAAGGGTTGCTTTTCCTGTGAAACTCTTCCCACACTGATCACATGTGTGCAGTTTCTCTCCGGTGTGGATTTTCATGTGAAGTTTAAGACCTCGTTTGTATGAGAAACTCTTTCCACACTGAGAGCAGGTGAAAGATTTGTTTGATCTTCTTTTCTGTGAGTGACTCAAAGATTTATTTCCTTTTTCGACATTAGGATGTTTCTCCTCCGCTTCACTCACTTCTTCGCTCTCCTCATTCTCCGACTGCAAGTCTAAAATTAAAGTAAAAAAAGATACAAGTTAAGTTTTCTGTAAATAATTTTTTTTTAAATCAAAGAGAGAAATATGAAGGGAAGTGACATGAACCCTGGGAAAATGAACACTGATGTAACAGTAGAAAGTAGACAGACGCTATACAAAAGTTGTAACTGCGCACAGATAACAGCGCAAGTCCAGATTTTCATCTCTTCTGCCACGTTTAAAAGGGGTCATGAACTGGATTGTTTTATTATTTTATAATGTTGCCTGGGGTGCCCTTATAATGTTAGTATGTTTTTTACCACAAAAATTGTCATAATTTAGAAAATAAAATGATTTTAGCCTCTGATTTGAACGCTCTGTTTGAAGGGGCGTAGAAGACAGTCACTGCATAAGGTTCCTTCGGATTCCAATATTAGGAATGCGTGGTTGAACTTTATTAAATCAGTAAATCAGTCACAATATCCGAGTCCGACACAGGCTTTGGAAACAGACTTTTACGACACGGATCTGCCAGCAACGCCACAAACATGTAAGTAACCATCTTTATTCTAATGCCTGATCTGTGATCAGTGATTTCTGAAGTGTAATTATTCAAGTTCACAATAAGAAATTATGGATTTGATCAACTGGTCTCTCAACGCAATTGACACCATCTTCTCGACGAGAAGCTTGGGTTCGGGGGAACCTGACTGCCCTGCCGGAACGTTCGCAGCTGGATACACGATGGACGTGTGGGAGAGGTGGCGGGTCGTGTGTCTGGCGGCTCTTTCCGTGGAGGACATTGAAGATATCTACGTATTCGGAACCATGATAACAGGTTTTCTGCTCATTGGATTAGGCATTGCCCTGGTTTATCAAGGAATTAAGAAGTCGGCGACAGCTGTCCAAAGCTCCACAAGGCTGCCCGTCATGATTGAAGCAGTGGGCAGAGCTGTCAGCACTCAGACTTTGACTATGAACCACTATATGGATAACATCATGGAGAAGCTCACAGCTTTGCAAAGGCAAATGCATCGTTTCGGAGACCAAAATGGACCAGGAGCTGTGTAAATCGGAATGCGGCTACTCGTCCCAAGACCAAACAATCCCAATCTTATCTGCTTTCGGCCCCCCTCATCCAGCACTGGCCTTGGCCAAGGCCGCTGTTGGAACAACAACTCCCCCGGAAGAGCACTGTACAGCGAGACGCTCTTGCATTCCTTCCCCCACTCCCCACAGACACCTGCTGATTGTTGACTCTGTCTGGGACCTGATCAGGGTTGTCTCCATGGCAACTTGCTGTGTATCGCTATGACAATCCTGCGGACTTGAGGCACCTAGATTATGATGCCAGGGGCAGCGACTCTCCAGGCCTACACATACACGAACTCTTACATATATACACATATGCAATCACCCCACCCCCCATGCCTCGCCTTCAACGCTTTATACCACCAGTCTGACAGGCGGGTCTGTGACCAGCGCCGAGAATGGCTGCAGGACCGGGTGGCTGCCTGCCTGTGCTGGGTTACCTCCATCCCCCACTCCCCTACCCTGTTGCAAGTCTTGTGTGTTCATGTTGTAGAGTGTACCGATTATGTGCTAATGTTGCTGAGGTATTTTTTTACTGTTCTCAAACTGTACTCCTCACAGGAGCATAGTCTGGGGGTTAAAAGGGTTGCCTTTTTTTTTTTCTCCTCACCTCTCCTCATGTTATGCTGTATTTTCTTCCTCAATGCCCTGTCTTCCTGTCCTGTCTACCCCCTTGTCATATTGTATGCATGTCTGTATGGACAGGTTGATGGCTAATTTCACTGGTACTTGTGACTAAGTGACAATAAAGGCTACTACTACTACTACTAAGTTCAGATAGATTATCTTTCTCTCAATATCGTTCAATACTGTTTATAAATCAGTGACTAAACGATCAACTTCCACATCGTTTCTCTCAGTGGGATGAAAGTAATCGTATTTAAATTGTGTTTAAATTATATACAGAAAGCGATTAAAGAACATCCCCTTTCCAAATCCCCCAATCTGTCAATCGTACAGGGCGAGTTCATCTGTACACATGCCAAAACTCGTTATGAAATCAACGACGCTGTTACACTGCACAACGAAGCTCTTACTGTATTTTACACCGTGTTTGCATTGTTATTTGTTGAAGGCATTCGTAAGAGTGCAAAAATTGCAATAGATCTTTATTCACGCGATTAACAGACTGTCTGTCATCTGCTCAATGCTCATCACTGCAACCTTTCATGTGATGGAATAGATTTAAATATAATGCTTTAAACAATACTTTTCACGATTTGTTATTCTCAATAGCTGCAATATTAAAAATGCAGTAAAAGTTTTTGAGAGAGTTCCACATGTAATGCTGGCTATTTCATATGCAAAGACATCAGCCAATCACAGCAGTGGGTGTTAACACTGAAGTCTCACACAGACACGTTCCACAGCCAGGCACTGCACAATATTTTGTTAAAGGCATGTTTATTGCTTGATATCTCGATCCGGTTTAGCAATTATCACCTCGTGTTATTCAGCTATACACTGATTTCACGCAGCCGCAATTTTGAAATCGCTCCGGTGGGAAGAAAACCGGAAGTGTCGCCTTTAATCATAGGAGAGTCGCGAATGCTATGGCATATTGTTGTGTTTAATGTAGAAATTAGTTATTCTAAAAATGTACATACATTTCTTTCATACTTTAGACTATATACAGTGAAATTCATTTATAAATAAAATTATTTTTTCATATATGATTCAGAACGTAAAAAAAGGAAGCAGGAACAAACTATATACATATCCTATATTGGATATTAACATCCAATAGTGTAAATCGCGGCAGCAGCTTCAGGTTGGTAGTCCAAGGCATTGTTGTCTATCTGTACTTCCGGGGTTCTTCCCACCGGAGCCTCGCTTTCAATTTCAAAATGGCGGCTGCGTGAAATCAGCGTATTGCATGTAATGCGCGAATCGGTGGGAGGGGCTAAACAGGCAGTGTTGAAGTAGGCGTTCATCTTCTTCTGCGGAGGCGGTGTTTGATCAAATAAAAGCTTTTATTGGACTAACAAGGAAGTTTTCAGTTCTGAAACTTACAGGATATTCTTATAGTATGATGACCTCTTATATTTCTAAAGCTCAGGGAAAATTTGATTCCTCAGTTCATCACCCCTTTAAAATGTGTAAATGATAAACGTCCAAATGATAAACTTTCACTCTAAGATGGTAAAACTTTAGCCTGGATGCCAGCCCGAACCCCGGCCACAACATTTTTTGGTCGGGAAGTTCGGTCTGGACTCGATCCATTGAGGAGTAATTATGATTGGTTCAGAATTAGTCGGGCCAATCAAATTGCCAGGGCGGGCTTTATACGATGATGGACAGATGATCTGCAGTTACGTAATCATCACGTTATCAAAGAGCGCTTGGGTTGAACTGGTTTCCCTCAAAGTTGACTGCAGCTGGAGAATCGAGATGTATAGATTCCGCTATCGCGTCTGTTGTAAAAGAAATCGACAGCGCATTCATTTTAAAAGACGAACAGAGAACTGCAATCAAGTCATTTGTCGATCGGAAAGATGTGTTTGCCGTCCTTCCTACGGGATTCGGCAAAAGTTTATTTTATCAGCTGGCTCCGATGGTCACTAAGAAGATGGGACACAATGAAAACCCTGTGGTCATTGTGGTTTCTCCTTTGGTCGCACTCATGGAGGACCAAGTAAAAGAAGCAACACTCATTATTTTACTACTACTTCCAGCGTGCGTGTAGTTGAGTTCTGTTGACAATTTGCGTAGCTCACAAAAAAAAAACACTTACTGCTTTGCTCTGATTGGTTGTAGCTCTATCCAATTGAGTGCAGAGTTTTTTTTTTCATGGTTCGGTTAAGACACGCCTCATAATCAAAGCCCTATGGAGCAGTATCAGACTCACATTCTGACTAGAATATGAGTATGACGAAGTCAGGCTAGAAAAATTTAGCAGTTAATCCACGAATCACATGCGTGCCGAACCGTGGGGCCTGTTCCATATGGATTACGGATCAACCATACAATCTGTTGCACCCCTAATAATTAATGAACACACTTATCATCATGATTGCTTACCAAATCTTACCAAAGATGGAGAAATATCCTACTCCAGTAAGTAAACGTGTCCCTGTCCCCAAAAATGTTGGTAGGCTACTCAAAAGCGCTTCCCTCCACGTTTTATGGTGCGCATAGTTTATTTTTACCACCCATGTGCACCAATTATGTATGTGCACCCCTCACTATATATATATATATATATATATATATATATGGTGAGGGGTGCACATACATAATTGGTGCATGTGCACCCCTCACTATATATATATATATATATATATATATATATATATATATGGTGAGGGGTGCACATACATAATTGGTGCACATGTGTGGTAAAAATAAACTATATATATATGAGTATTTCGTTCATTTGCGCTAAATTTGCATTTCTGTTACCTATTCAGGAGGGATTTTCTTTTTAATTGTTTCATTTTGACATTTTATGTTTATTTTTAGAAATTAATAAAATCATGAAGTCATGTGACTGTGAAGAAATTTTTTCAATATTTACAACAAAAGTTTAGTAACATAGTTGCGAAAATTATGAACCAGATATAAAATGTAAAATAAAACCACTTGGCTAGCATTTAGAGTTTAGAGTTATAGAGTTATATAGGTATTTAGAGTCACTGGTGTTGACAACTAGAGATGCACTGAAAGCATATTTTCATAACCCATCCGATATTCCAAATTCTTAGTATCGGCTAATACCGATCCAAAACCATTGCTGTTTTTTTTCTTGATAATTGTAGAATATCTATAACTTACTGTGTTTTGGAACTGGTTACTGGTTACAATACACACACTACTTAATATAGAGAATTAGAGAAAAACAACAAATGACAAAGAATTATCAATCTAAATATATTATAAAGGAGAGTGGATAAGTCAGCAGCAAAAAATATTGGTGCACAGTAATTTATAAAATCTAAACATTTAGTGAAATGCTAAATTTAGTGGGGGGAAAGTGAACATAAGTGTAGTGGAAATCAGGTTAAATAAAAAATTGGTATTTGTATTCTTATAAAATGCATTCATGACAAATGTATATTACATTAAGATTTATACATATATATTTATAAGTCTATATATGTATATATAGACTTCTAAGACTTATAATATAAGTATATATATATATATATATATATATATACACACACACACAGTGCTTAGCATAAGTGAACACACCCATGCTAAAGTTGACTAAAAAGAAGAATAAAAAAATCATAATTTAAGTTAGTCTCATAGCTAGTTTGATTTGCATTGAGAGATAATCTTATGGAAAGTACCCCATGCCAATCTCTAGGTATGGTGAAGGGTATATGATGATGTGGGGCTATTTTAATTCCAAAGGCCAAGGGAACTTTATCAGGATGCATAGTATCCTGGATCCATGAAATAACTGGCCTTTAAAAATAAAAATCTGCCTGCCTCTATGGAAATTTAAAGGGACTAAAAGTAACTTTTTAGGTAATTTATATTCTAAAAACAATATTTTTATTCAGAAATATGTCCCCAATGGTGTACAAATATCTCTGCCAATTATCTGATTTATCCTCGTAAACGAAGAATTTATTATATTTATATACATGGGACGGGTAAGTCCACGGAGGCTTCCATGTAGTTCTAGGCACTGTATATTATAACTCCAGCTAGATAAGTCATTTTATACAAATCCACAGACCTTTATCTACAGATCAAGTATAAAATACGGGGTATTGAATCATATCAGAGTGACTTTCCCCATTGCTGACTATCGTAACAGAACAAGACATGCTGTTTAAATCCTGAATGGAGGATGGCTGAGAAACAGTTTCTGAAGAGTAAATATGAATCTGTCCAACAGCTATTGAATGGCATCGGAAGACTTGGAACATAGTGCACAAAAACATTTCAGGAGCTTTACTATGCTTTTTTGCCTTTTGCGGAGCTTAACAGTAACAACCATGAGTACACAAAGTATTAGATTTGGAGCTGATATAGCCTACTGAATATTATATACATGTTTCATTTGAGTTTCAGGATATTTTCTACCCAGTTCATGGAAAGTGCCCTGTACTTTATTTCTTTTGACTTTAAATGTTATTTCACAGCTCTATAGCTTTTCTTTTACTACAACCACAAAATCTGTTGAACTGCTTGAAGTTTTATAATCTTAATGATCTTCAGCTTTACTAATGAAGAATGAAGAATCAAGAATAAACACCAACCTCTTTGTTCTTCAGTATCTTCATGTTCCGTCCTGCAGGATTCTGGATCACTCATGTTCTCACTGTTCTCCATCTTCACTTGTAGACTGATGGGAATAATCCAGCATTTATTGGTGAACTGCTGTGGGAGGAGCTTCACTGAATCACTGTGTGGTAGGAGGAGCAGATCTGCCAAAATCAAAAATAAATGATCAAATTTGTTTTCACAATTTTACACATTGTATGCATTTATGTTCATCTATCAAAATGTGCATTTGTACAAGACATGTAGAAAAACATGAATAAATACCAGAATTAAAATAATCCAAATATAAAGAGAATGTAAGAATATAAATACAGTGGGATAAACTCATTCTGAAATGAATAGATTAATAAGCAACATATAACACATTTAGATGAATTTTTATTAACTGTTTTTTTTTTTTTGCAGTCGTTTTTACATAAAACTTGGTTTATCACAGACTAACAGAATAAATTGTAGATTTCAAAAGTGGTGATTATGCAGTTCGTCTCAGTCTGTTGACACCAGTGAAATGAGCTTTAAGTGGCAGTTTACAGGTGATTGAAGACATCAGCATAATGAATGAGCTGAAAACTATTAAACTATAGACATTCAAAATAGAGTTTTTTTTAGCAGCTGTTAATAGTGACACGAGCTTTACAGGATCATCAGCAGAGATCTGACTTTATTTGAGTCAGGATATGCTGAACTACTAAAAAACTCTCTGTCAGTAGGCTATATTGTTTCTCACAATCTGAGAGTATAAAACATCAGTAATACAAAAAAACAACAACATCAAAACAAATACAAATGACATCTTTGCAGTAGTTTTTTTCTTTTCTGCCTCTTTTATAAATAACTAGCCTACCCTAACAGCGGGATAAAATGTTAAATTTAATTTGATTTTCCAATAACTACATTAGCAATAAAGAAATTAGATCATTAATTGTTTAGTAGCAACATGAAATGTGAAATGGGTATTCAATTTCATTTTAACAATGTAAAGTAGGGTAACTAAAGCGTATTTTATGATTGTGTAAATATAGAAAGCACTGTAAACTTCTAATCTTATTTCAGAAGAGTCAATGCGGTGCACATTATAGACATCTTCAGTAAACACAAAACACTTACATTTTTCACAAAACAGACACAAGCAAACACTATACAAATGTTATAATGCAGCAAAAGCAAGAATCAAGGCTTCATCGGGACAGCGTGAATTATGATATCATTTGGTTTGTTGGTCCGTTCTGGTTGCTTTCACACCTCAGGTGAACAGGTCCCAACCGTTTAAGAGTTTGTTTGCAATCGGTCCGAGAACACCTCGTTCAGGAGGTTTTGGGGCGATTGTTTTGGCATGGATCCAAGCGTGTCAGCTTGGAAAAAAAATGGTATAAGGAGTATTTTCATTCCTCTTATAAATCACCATTGTCTCTTATTGTCTGCAATTTTCTGAGCCTTTTTAGTTTTTATACACTGCAGTGATGGAAATAGTTACAAATAAAATCTCTTTTGGAAAAAACGGTTTTGTCTTCATACATAGATTTCTGAATAAAGGTTTTGCCATAATCAACATTACATTTATCTTTGTCATTTATCTTTATGCAATTAGTGTGCTGCCCTTGCAATGCGATCTCTTGTGCAAAGCTAGACAGCCAGTGAACATTCAAAAGTCCTCCAATAAACACACAAGGCTTGACTTTTATTGTATTTTACTGAAGTTGTTTCCTCTTGTTGTTTTGTTTTGTAAAACTGAAACATTACAGGATAAGAATATAAATCAGTACACAAAATATGAACATATGCATACATATAAGTATAATTCCTATCAAAGTGTAAAATTAAGCACTGTAGCCTAATGAATACAACAAGCAATGTAGCCTACTGTATGAAAACACAGTTCACCTACAACTCACAAAAAAATTAAATAGCAGAGCTAGCTACAACTACTGCTAGCTAACAGAGCACATGTTTACCAAAACATAAAAACGTTTCTAACATGACATTCCTTACCAATGCAAGTCTTGAAAATGATTTACACATTACTTACAGGCACATGGTCTCCAAGGCAGAAGCGTATCAGAAATAAATACAGCAACATCAATCCAGCACTGTCTTTCTTGCCTGTCAACTGAAGAGCTCTCTGAGTTCAACTGAACTGAAGAGAGTGCTTCACTGAATTATTAACTCTGACCAGTAGAGGGCAGCACCCCGCAAGAACTACTGAAATTTAACTTAATGTATTTAATATTTTAACTTTTTAAGCTCACCTTTTTTTACTTTTTCCAACGAATAACTTATTTAACCCATCTTTAAAGACAGCACAATTAGATTATGACGTCATCGCACGCCTTGTAGCCCGCGCGCCCGTGATGTGCTTCATTCAAAGTAAATACGACGAAGACATCACTGCAGCGCTCGTGCTCATTCTTTATCTATCTTTTCATACTTCTTTACAGGTAACTAATACTTCGTTTTGAGTAAAAACATTCTTTAATCCAATACGGATGAGTTGTGTGTGTTCAAAGTGCTTTGTTTTTATTAAATGAATAGTGTGTCATGAGTTTGGTATGCCTAAGCACATGGTTAGCATGGGTGTTTCGCGATTAGCTCGTCAGCCCGCTATACACGAGAGAGGGCCATTTATGTCAATAATATTTGAGTATTTAAAAGTTCATGATGTTATTTCAGTTTTTGAGTTATTTTAAACTTGCAAATTTGGGAAATTAACTCCATGTATGTAAATTGAGTTATGCATTGCATTAGTCTTTATCAGTCTTGTATATGACTTTAAAGTTTATGGTAGAAAATATATCAGAGACAATGGATGGAACATTGTTTAGACAAAAGATATTAATTTCATACTGTCATTTAGTGGCTAAGAGTAAACATTCAGTCTGAAAATGTGTAGTAGGAATATGAGATTAGAGTGTCAGTTGTAAATGCCACACGTTATGAGAAATGCTTGAAGTCACTTTTGTTTACAGCCAGTCATTATACTGTGAAAAGTAAAGTGATACATGCACTGATAATATAATGTACTGAGTATTTGTTATACATGTATGCTTTTATTAATTCATTCAAAGTAAATACACGACGATGAAGCCATCACTGCAGCGCTCGTTATCTTTTGTTTATCTTTTCATACTTCTTTACAGGGGATAGTGAATAGTCGTGGCAAAAAATTATAGTAAAAAAAATAATAATTATCGGTCCTATGAATAAGGTGTAATTGCATCTGAATGGCGAGATAATTGTAGGTGTGAGCGGGGCACAAACTAATGCAGGGCTAGTTATAACACACTTGTTTTAAATACCTCCACACACGCCAGCATGACAAAACGCGCATTTACTAATTGCTATATCAACACTCTAGAGAAAAGAATTGCGCCAAAATGTAGAAATCTTTGGGAGATAGCCTATCACTGAACATTTATTTAACCATTGCAAAACTGTATTATGTTCATTCATGTTTAGATATTATTTTAATCTTATATTGGTTATTGAGCAGTTAAGATAGTTAATGCTGATTTAACCAGCAGAAGACATAGCCGGGTTTAAATCCCAGTTTGCGCAGAATTTACTCGAGCACCAAAATAAAAAAACTCCCCACACCAAAAATTCCATTTTGAAAATCTAACACTAAAGACTCACTAGATCATAATGCCCTGAAATAGCATTAAACCAGAAGATGACCTCATTATCAAATTGGAAATAGTTCCCTCACAAAACGATTTAAACATGAACCGTCAAACACAACTTTCAATTTTCAAGAATTCAATGAGAACACATAATACTCAAAATACGATTCGTTAGCATCAAATGTAGAAAAAAGAAAGGCTCAACAGCAGAGGGTGGCGAGTCGTGCTTCCCCTCGTGAAGATCGGGGACCGGCTCGTCGCTCTTAGCAGCCTCACAATAGACCTAAAGAAAAAGTCTTAAGGTTTTCTGAAATTTGTTCTGATTCTTCGTCAGCTCTCAAAAGTATATCTGCATTATTTTATAGATTGAAAACAGAGGGTATAACTGTACTTTTGTTGGATACAGACACATGTTGGGATAACAGGGAATTAAGCTGGTAATGAGTAAGCAACAAAAAAAGCATTAAGAAGTTTGGTGGATATTAAAGTACTCCTATCCTCTGCGGTGGATGAGGGACTACATTCCAACACATTCTCATGAAAGAATACAATGCAGATACGTCACCCATGCAAGAGAGAGAAAGATATGTAATAGGTGGCAGTTTTTAGCTTTTTTAACAGTTTTAGCTTAAGAAACAACATTTATTGGGCAGTTCATGTCTGATTTATATGGAATGTTATTGCTCAACATGTTATTGAGTCACGTTTGATGAGGGCGCAGGGCACACGTTTGCAGTTGAAAGAGCTGGATCTGAAGATGAATTCAAACATTATATCATGATTTCAGACATTTGTTTTTTGTATGATAGAGTAGAGAAGTTGAATGAGTGAAACTCTTGCCACATGGAATGCAGTGATACGGTTTCTCTCCAGTGTGGATCCTCTCATGTGATTTCAGGTTTCCTAACTGAATGAAAGTCTTGTCACAGTGTGAACACTTGTGAGGTTTTTCTCCAGTGTGGATCCTCTCATGTGATTTCAAGTGTCCTAAATTAATGAAAGTCTTGTCACAGTGTGAACACTTGTAAGGTTTTTCTCCAGTGTGGATCCGCTTATGTCTTGTCAGAGATGATGACTGACTGAATCTCTTGTCACAGTGTGAACACTTGAAAGGTTTTTCTCCAGTGTGAATTCTCTGGTGCAGTTTTAGTTCATAATCTATGATAAAGGTCTTCCCACAATCGAAGCACATATGATTCTTCACACCACTGTGTCTTTCCTGGTGTAGTTTTAAAACACTCGGCTTACTAAAACTCTTTCCACACAAAGAACAAACATGCGGCTTCTCCTTTGTATGAACTTTCATGTGCTTCTTCAGGTATTCTGCCCTAACAAAGGTTTTACCACACTGATCACAGATAAATGGTCTTTCTCCGGAATGAGAATAAAGATGTGATTTAAAAGCGCTTACATGTTTGAAATTCATCCCACACTGATCACATATGTACGGCTTCTCTCCAGTGTGGATATTCATGTGATCATTAAAGTGTCCTTTCTGTGTGAAACTCTTCCCGCACTGATCACATGTGTGTGGCTTCTCTCCAGTGTGGATTTTCATGTGTTCCTTAAGGGTTCCTTTCTGTGTGAAACTCTTCCCACACTGATCACATGTGTACGGCTTCTCTCCAGTGTGGATTTTCATGTGATCCTTAAGGTTTCCTTTCTGTGTGAAACTCTTCCCACACTGATCACATGTGTGCAGCTTCTCTCCGGTGTGGATTTTCATGTGACGTTTAAGACTTTGTTTGCATGAGAAACTCTTTCCACACTGAGAGCAGGTGAAAGATTTGTTTGATGTTCTTTTCAGTAAAAAAAATATTTTAGTCTGTGAGTGTTTATTTCCTTTTTTGACATTATGATGTTTCTCCTCCGCTTCACTCAGTTCTTCGCTCTCCTCTTTCTCCTCCAGCAAGTCTAAAATGAAAGCAAAAACATTTTCTGTAAATTATAAAAACATCAAAGAGAGAATGTGAAGGGGAAAAGTGAACACTGATGTAACAGCAGAAAGTAGACAAATGTACAAAAAGTACAACAAAAAAACACAAAAGTTGTAACTGGGCACAGATAACAGTGCGAGTCCAGATCTCTTCTTCTGTTTTTAAAATCTGTAAAATGCACCAGTTATGCATGTGCACCCCTCACTATAAATGAGGATCATTTACACTAAATTTGCATTCATGTTACCTATTCAAAAAAAAAAAAAAAAAAAAAAAAACTTTTGAAATGTTATGGTTATTTCTAGAAATTCTAACATGGTTGCTTTCTTTTTTTCTAACATGGTTGCAAAAATTGTGAACCAGATATAAAATGTAAAATAAAACCACTTGGATAGTATTTAGTTAGAGTCCCTGGTGTTGACAACTAGGGATGCACCGATACCATTTTTTCATAACCCATCCGATGTTCCAAATTCTTAGTATCGGCTGATACCGATCTGATACCGATCCAAAACCATTGCTGTTTTTTTTCTTGATCATTGTATGTAGAATATCTATACCTCTCTTTGTGTGGAATTGGTTACTAAACACATTGCACTAAATACACACACTAATTAATAAGAGAATTATAGAGAAAAACAAAAAATGGCAAAAAAAATTATCAATCTACAACAACACAAAATATATGATAAAGGAGAGTTGATAATTCAGAAGCAAAAAAATTGGTGCACAGTAATTTTATAAAATCGAAACATTTAGTGAAATGCTAAATTTAGTGAGGAAAAAGTGACCATAAGTGTAGTGGAAATCAGGTTAAATGTTAAAACATAACTTAAAAATAGCTATTTGTATTCTTATAAAATACATTCATGAAAAATGTATATTACATTAAAGGGATACTCCACCGTCTTCATATTAAACTATGTTATTCCCTTAACTAAGACGAGTTGATACATACCTCTCTCGTCTCAGTGCGTGCACTCAATCGCTCTGGCGCGCGAGACACTTTGATAGCACTTAACTAGCCCAGTTCATTCAATATGGGCCAAGCAGAGAAGCGACCAAACACCTCCACGTTTTCCCTATTTAAATAGTTACACGAGTAGTGTAACTCGACCTAGGATGGTGACACAAAATAAAACGTTGTGCTTTTCTAAGTGTGTAAAGTGGATAATATTGTATGGCGGAATACCATAGCAAGTGCTTGGGAGCACTTTGACTCGGCGCATATATATCTATGGACTCGGCGCAGTAATATCATCACTCCGGAGAGTAAGAGGGGGAGAGGACTTTTCACAAGTGATGATATTACTGCGCCGAGTCGAAGTGCTCCCAAGCACTTGCTGTGATATTCCGCCATAGAATATAGTTATCCATTTTACACGCTTAGAAAAGCGCAACATTTTATTTTGTGTCTAAGAATATGCGTCAAAACCGCCGCCATCTTGGAACAGGTGTCTTGTCATAGAAAAGTAGCTAGGTAACGCTGCTATCTCCGCCTGTACTTCGAATTCATGGATTTTCGGACTTTTGTGCTGCATATGAATGTTCACACGAACGAAATCTGAACTAGAAAGATTGTTTTAAAAAAAAAAATTGTTTTATTTGTATTTTCTCTGGACTCTGGATAAACACATGTCTGACCATTGGAACGAACCAAAAAACTAGAAAATCGCATTCATGACGATTTATTGTAATTTTATTTCTGTTAGACCTTTACCTACATTGACGCTGATGCATTGAAGAGGAGGGGCTCCCCTGTTCCACGATGTCGGCTCTATTGACGCATTTGTTCCAATGAACTGCCGTAGCCAAGTGTATATATACACTCACCGGCCACTTTATTAGGTACACCTGTCCAACTGCTCGTTAACACTTAATTTCTAAGCAGCCAATCACATGGCGGCAACTCAGTGCATTTAGGCATGTAGACATGGTCAAGACAATCTCCTGCAGTTCAAACCGAGCATCAGTATGGGGAAGAAAGTTGATTTGAGTGACTTTGAATGTGGCATGATTGTTGGTGCCAGAAGGGCTGGTCTGAGTATTTCAGAAACTGCTAATCTACTGGGATTTTCACGCACAACCATCTCTAGGGTTTACAGAGAATGGTCCGAAAAAGAAAAAACATCCAGTGAGCGGCAGTTCTGTGGGCGGAAATGCCTTGTTGATGCCAGAGGTCAGAGGAGAATGGCCAGACTGGTTCGAGCTGATAGAAGGGCAACAGTGACTGAAATAACCACTCGTTACAACCGAGGTATGCAGCAAAGCATTTGTGAAGCCACAACACGCACAACCTTGAGGCGGATGGGCTACAACAGCAGAAGACTCACCGGGTACCACTCATCTCCACTACAAATAGGAAAAAGAGGCTACAATTTGCAAGAGCTCACCAAAATTGAACAGTTGAAGACTGGAAAAATGTTGCCTGGTCTGATGAGTCTCGATTTCTGTTGAGACATTCAGATGTTAGAGTCAGAATTTGGCGTAAACAGAATGAGAACATGGAACCATCATGCCTTGTTACCACTGTGCAGGCTGGTGGTGGTGGTGTAATGGTGTGGGGGATGTTTTCCTGGCACACTTTAGGCCCCTTAGTGCCAATTGGGCATCGTTTAAATGCCACGGCCTACCTGAGCATTGTTTCTGACCATGTCCATCCCTTTATGGCCACCATGTACCCATCCTCTGATGGCTACTTCCACCATGTCACAAAGCTCTAATCATTTCAAATTGGTTTCTTGAACATGACAATGAGTTCACTGTACTAAAATGGCCTCCACAGTCACCAGATCTCAACCCAATAGAGCATCTTTGGGATGTGGTGGAACGGGAGATTCGCATCATGGATGTGCAGCCGACAAATCTGCGGCAACTGTGTGATGCCATCATGTCAATATGGACCAAAGTCCCTGAGGAATGCTCCCAGCACCTTGTTGAATCTATGCCACGAAGAATTGAGGCAGTTCTGAAGGCAAAAGGGGGTCCAACCCGTTACTAGCATGGGGTACCTAATAAAGTGGCCGGTGAGTGTATATATCTAGTGTATATATCTATGTGCCCCAAGCAGCACACGAAACGGGTATTTTTCTCAATTCTCATATATGGATTGGCCAGAAGGTGGGCGGGGTTAGGATTTCCCAAGATTTTCTGAAGAGGGGGATCAAAAAGAGGGGCAGAAGAGGGGCATCAAAAATGCCAAACACCACTACAAAGGGAAGGTAGAAGAACACTTCTCCAACTCCAACCCCCGACGAATGTGGCAAGGACTCACTCCAGATCATCACGGACTACAGGACCATCAAACCCTCTCCCACATCCTCTGATGTCTCCTTCCTCAACGAGCTCAACAACTTTTATGCTAGTTTTGAGCGGGGGAATCCAACAACTGCGACTAAGGCAGTGGTGACGTCAGACCACCTACCACTGACTCTCTCCCCCACTGATGTAGGAGCGGTCCTGAGCAGGATTAATGTCCACAAGGCTGCAGGTCCTGATGGCATCCCTGGGCGTGTTCTCAAAGCTTGTTCTGGGGAGCTGGCAGGGGTGCTGACGGACATATTCAATCTGTCCTTGGCCCATGCTGTGGTACCGGCCTGCTTCAAATCCACCTCCATCGTTCCAATACCCAAAAACTCCAACCCATCAAGCCTTAACAACTACCGCCCGGTAGCCCTCACCCCAATCATCAAGTGCTTAGAGCGGCTGTTCCTAGCACACCTCAAATCCTGTCTGAAAAGGGCTGGGAAAATCATCAAAGACCCCAGTCACCCAGCACACAGACTCTTCACCCTCCTGCCCTCTGGGAGGCGCTACAGGAGCCTCAGGACTAAGACCACCAGGTACCGGAACAGCTTCTTTCCTACAGCTGTCAGACTCTTGAATTCTGCCTCCTGACATCTCACCCACATTAAAACTTTTGGACTGAACATATATATCATTACTATATAATTTATCCATATATATCTCACTTTTTAACTGCCCTACTGTAAATACTATATAGACAATCATACTGTATAATACAATACAATAATTATAGTTCTATAGCTGTTTATTAATACTTGTATATTTATAGTCTGTTATAGCCTTTTATATTTATAACCATTTTGTAATATATCTACTAGTGCTGTCAAACGATTAAAATATTTAATCACGATTCATCATATTAATGTCATAGTTAACTCCCGATTAATCGCAATTAATCGCACATTTTTATCTATTCTAAATGTCTCTTGATTTCTGTTTGTCCCATTCTTTTTTCTCATTTTAATGCTCTTATCAACATGGAAAAGTAGATCGGCTTGCTTTGTGCAAATGTTTTTTTTTATTGAAAACAACATTGACAATACTGTGTTCAATTTCACACTAACATTCTCACTTGGAGCAAATAATCTCTCACACAATGTAACACTGTCCATCAATAAAAGGGTGAAAGAAATACTGACGAGGTCCTGATATTGACGAGGGGGCGGAGAATTCGCATCAGCTGTGTGTGTGCTTGGCCATCATCAAGTGGTATTTCAGACTGGACGTGCTGCGATGATGATAGCTCAGTTCACAATGACAGAACACACAGATCACTTTTGTCTTGTCAATGGAACCATTTGGCAACTTTTTAAAAGTAAACTTTCCATTCAGAATCTTATTGGCATCCATTTCGGCGTCTCGCGCTCGTCATCCACTCAAAACGTAACGTTAACCAACTATTTGGCCGGCTCGCAAGCCCAAAAAAGTGTGTGCGGTGTCGTGCCTTTTGTTTTGTTTCCGGTCTTGCTAGATCCGCTTGCAACGTCCTCGCGCAAGCCATTGAAATGAATGGGTTTCATAGCGCAGCCCCGCGCATGCCCTGTCCTGTTGCAAAAGCATGTGAAAAAAAAACTACAAAGTTTGCTTGACCAAAAAGACCGTTAAATATAAATCACACGATAAAAATTTAACGCCGTTAAAATGGGTTTGCGTTAATGCCGTTAATAACGCGTTTAACTGAGAGCCCTAATATCTACATTTTTGCTAAAGCACTTCTGGATGGATGCAATTGCATTTTGTTGCTTGTACTTCAATTCAATTCAATTCAATTTTCCAAGATGGCACCGCCCATACCCCCCATTAACGGCCTCAAAACCGTTCTTCGGAAAGTCTATGGGTGACGTCACAGACGCTTTGTCCATATTTTTTACAGTCTATGGTTTTACCGTGCTGACTGTCGTAATAGAATATGACATGCTGTTTAAAGGCTGAATGGAGGATGGCTGAGAAAGAGTTTCCACACGTAAGTTTAAAATATTCTAACTGATTCCCCTGTGAGTTTTTCTAGGCGACTGTTATTTAGAACCTGTCACTTTGTTTCCATGGTGACACGTCATTGCTTGTCACGTGTCACAGCGCAACCATAACACAGCGCTGGATGAATGATGATCTGCATTTTTGTAATTTTTCCTTTTTTATTCAAACTATTCACAAATGTATTAGCTATAACATGAAACGCTGATATTCTTATTTTCAAATATGTGCAAGTGGGTGTGTTTTGTTGTTTAAACACCTTTATAACGATAGCATTAGTTGAGCGAACATGGGCGGCGCCATGTTAGTTTACAACGCGGCAATTCCTCCACTTCTCACGAAATACATGAAAGTAAGTGGCCGGTGAACTGGGAGAAGAATAGGGTAAAATGTAAAGCTACTTATACAATGTGTATCTGATATGAATAAAACGTGTCGTCTTATTATAATGGAAAGGATTATTATTGCCGCTTCCATAGACATCAGTGTGTATTTTACAAACTCAGAATATATTTATATAGAACTTATGTGTATTTAAATGTCTGAAACCTAAAATAAACATTATGTGATTGAAAACACTGAATAGTTGTGATATATCACAGCACTGACCGCGTCTGTCTCTGGCTCAGCGCCAGCCAACGGCGAAACCAAAGCACGTTTGAATTTAGCAGTTGATCACGTGATGCACTGACCGTTCTAATCACACCGGTGAGATCGTACGCGCGAAAGGGTTAAGACAGAGTATATATTAATCTGTCCAACACTATAAGCTATTGAATGGCATCAGAAGACTTGGAACATAGTCCACAAAACATTTCAGGAGCTTTACTATGCTTTTTTGCCTTTTGTGGAGCTTAACAGTAACAACCATGAAGTATTAGATTTGGAGCTGATACTGAATATTGGATCAGTGCATCC
This sequence comes from Rhinichthys klamathensis goyatoka, assembly GCF_029890125.1. Classification (NCBI taxonomy): domain Eukaryota; kingdom Metazoa; phylum Chordata; class Actinopteri; order Cypriniformes; family Leuciscidae; genus Rhinichthys; species Rhinichthys klamathensis. The sequence continues at coordinate 868,275 of NW_026607141.1, read as the reverse complement.
CTATTGACAACCAATATAAATGTTTCATTTGAATTTCAGGATATTTTCTACTCAGTTCATGGAAAGTGTCCTGTACGTATTTATTTTAACTTTAAATATGTTGTTTCACAGCTTTTAGTTTTTCTTTCTTTCTTTTACTACAACCACAAAATCTGTTGAACTGCTTGAAGTTTTAACCTTAATGATCTTCAGCTTTACTAATGAAGAATCAAGAATAAACACCAACCTCTTTGTTCTTCAGTATCTTCATGTTCCGTCCTGCAGGATTCTGGATCACTCATGTTCTCACTGTTCTCCATCTTCACTTGTAGACTGATGGGAATAATCCAGCATTTATTGGTGAACTGCTGTGGGAGGAGCTTCACTGAATCACTGTGTGGTAGGAGGAGCAGATCTGCCAAAATCAAAACTAAATTATATAAGATTGAGGTTTTCACCCAATCACAAATTGTATGACTTTATGTTTTATGTTCATCTATCAAAATGTAAAGTTACTGAATTAGTTTTTTAAAACAATTTCACATTTTATGCATTTATGTTTGTCAGTGAATTAATCTATTTTTAACATTTTTATATTATTTATATGTATTTAGATATATTATTTTATATATATAAATATAGCCTATATATATATCAAATACAGCAAAATAAATGATCATATTTGTTTTCACAATTTTACACATTGTATGCATTTATGTTCATCTATCAAAATGTAAAGTTGTACAAGACATGTAGACATTAGAAAAATGTGAATAAATACCAGAGTTAAAACAATCCAAATATAAAGAAAATGTAAGAATATAATCAACGGATTCAGAAATTAATCTACAGATTAATAAGAAACAAATAACACATTTAGATGAATGTTTATTTGATTTTTATTCTGTAGTTGTTTTTACATAAAACATGGTTTATCACAGACTAACAGAATAAATTGTAGATTTCAAAAGTGGTGATTATGCAGTTCGTCTCAGTCTGTTGACACCAGTGAAATGAGCTTTAAGTGGCAGTTTACAGGTGATTGAAGACATCAGCATAATGAATGAGCTGAAAACTATTAAACTATAGACATTCAAAATAGAGTTTTTTTAGCAGCTGTTAATAGTGACACTCCTGACACAAGCTTTACAGGATCATCAGCAGAGATATGACTTTATTTGAGTCAGGATATTACTTTCGCCTACTACCCCTCCTGGGGCATAGGCCGCCAACAAGGGATCTCCAGGCATCTCTGTCCTGGGCCATTTTTTCCAGCTGACTCCAGGTCTTTCCCATGCTCTTTGTGTCTGCCTCCAAGTCTCGGCGCCAGGTATTTCTCGGTCGACCTCTGTTTCGCTTTCCTTGCGGATTCCATTTTAAGGCTTGTCTGGTGGTGTTTGTCGCTGGCTTACGTAAGGTGTGTCCAATCCATCCCCAACATCGCTTTCTGATTTCCTCTTCTGCGGGTAGCTGGTTTGTTTTTTGCCAGAGTTCGCTATTGCTGATGGTCTCTGGCCAGTGGATGCGGAGTATCTTTCGCAGGCAGCTATTGATGAACACCTGTACTTTCTTGGTGATGGTTACCATGGTCCTCCATGTTTCTGCTCCATAGAGGAGAACTGCCTTGACATTTGAATTAAAAAGTTTTATTTTGGTCTTGACGGACAGTTCCTTGGAGCTCCAGATGTTCCGGAGTTGTATGAATGCTGCGCGCGCCTTTCCGATACGAGCCTTAACATCCACGTCAGTGCCCCCCTGTTTGTTGATGACACTGCCTAGGTAGATAAAGGCCTCGACCTCTTCCAGGGCTTCTCCATCAAGTGTAACTGGGGTGTTGCTGTTCGCATTTATCTTGAGGATCTTGCTCTTTCCCTTGTGTATGCTGAGGCCTACTCTCACTGAGGCAGCTGCTACGTTGTTCGTCTTCTCCTGCATCTGCTGTTGGGTGTGTGACAATAGGGCCAAGTCGTCGGCAAAGTCCAGGTCATCCAGCTGATTCCAGAGCGTCCACTGGATCCCGTGCTTTCTGTGGGCTGTTGAGGTCTTCATGATCCAGTCGATCGCTAGAAGGAAGAGAAACGGTGACAGCAAACAGCCTTGCCTGACGCCGGTCCGCACTTGGAATGCTTCTGTGAGCTGTCCTCCATGGATGACCTTGCAGGTCAGTCCCTCGTATGAGTTTCTGATGATGCTGACGATCTTTGCAGGCACACCATAATGCCGGAGGAGCTTCCAGAGGATTTCGCGGTCCACACTGTCGAAGGCTTTTTCGTAATCAACAAAGTTGATGCACAGGGGTGAGTTCCATTCTATCGACTGCTCAACTATAATACGCAGCGTCGCGATCTGATCAATGCAGGATCTATCCTTGCGAAAGCCGGCCTGCTGGTCACGAAGTTGGGCGTCGACGGGGTCCTTCATCCTGTTCAGCAGGACTCTGTTGAAGACTTTGCCTGGTACTGATACCAGTGTGATTCCTCTGTAGTTCGTGCAGTTGCTAAGGTCACCTTTCTTTGGAAGCTTTACGAGGTATCCCTCTTTCCATTCTGCAGGCACTTGTTCTTCCTCCCAAATTTTCTCAAAAAGTGGGTAGAGCATCTCAACCGTTGTTTCTATGTCTGCTTTCAGCGCCTCTGCTGGGATGTTGTCTGGACCCGCTGCTTTTCCATTTCTAAGCTGTTTGATGGCCTTCCTTATTTCTTCTTTAGTTGGTACTTCACAGTCTATCGGCAGATCTGCGTTCGCTGGTTTTATGTCAGGTGGGTTTTGTGGTGTTGGCCTGTTCAAAAGTTCCTCGAAGTGCTCTACCCATCTGTTCCTTTGCTGCTCATCTCCCATAATTGGCCTTCCGTTCTTATCCTTCACTGGTCTTTCCGGTCTGCTGTACTTCCCTGCTAACTTCTTGGTGGTGTCATACAGTTCTTTCATGTTGTTCTCTCTCGCTGCTTCCTCTGCTGATGTTGCCAGGTCATCAATGTACTTCCTCTTGTCTGCTCTAATGCTCTTCTTCGTCTGCTTGTTTGCTTCTGTATACTCTGCTTGTGCCTTGGCCTTCTCTGCTCGCGTGCGACTGTTGTTTACAGCCATCTTCTTTTCCTTCCTCTCCTTGATCTTTTTCAGACTGTCTGCAGAGATCCACTCTTTATGCTGGTGTTTCTTTGTGCCAAGCACTTCCTGGCATGTCCCTATCACTGCTTCTTTTAACGTGTCCCACCTCTTTTCAAGACTACTGTCATCTTCTTCCAACATGTCTTGCAGAGCTTGGAATTTGTTGCTGAGGGTCACTTTAAACTCGTATTGCTTACTTGCATCTCTCAGGAGAGCTGTGTTGAACTTTTGTCTTGATGATTTCGCCGCCATCCAGTTTTTCTTTAACTTTAGCTTCAGCCTGGCCACCACCAAGTGGTGGTCCGAAGCCACGTCTGCTCCCCTCTTCACTCGCACATCCTGCAAGGACCTTCTAAACTTCTTGTTTATGCAGATGTGGTCAATCTGATTCTCCGTTTTGTGGTCCGGCGACATCCAGGTGGCTTTGTGAATGTTCTTGTGGGGGAATACGCTGCCACCAATGACTAAGTTGTTTAATGCACACAGGTCTGCTAATCTCTCACCGTTTTCGTTCATGTCCCCAAGTCCATGGCACCCCATGATGCCTTCATACCCCGTGTTGTCCCTCCCAATCTTGGCGTTTAGGTCCCCCATCAGTATTGTGACGTCTCTCTCTGGGTACTTCTCCACTATAGACTGTAGTCTATTATAGAACTGGTCCTTTGCATCTTCATCGCTGTCATTTGTGGGAGCGTAGCATTGTATTACGTTCATCTTTATCTTCTTTTTCTTGGTTCGGAAGGATGCTGTGATAATTCTTGATCCATGGGCTTCCCATCCTATCAGTGCTCTCTGTGCTTCCTTTGACAGCATCAGTGCTACTCCTTGGGTGTGGGGGGCATTTTCCTCTTCATGTCCGGAGTACAGCATCATCTCTCCTGACGATAGTCGCCTCTGTCCTGACTGTGTCCATCTAGTCTCGCTGACTCCAAGCAGGGTGAGCTTGAAGTTCTTCATTTCTGCTGCTACCTCAAAAGTCTTCCCTATCTCATACATAGTTCGTACGTTCCATGTTCCTATGTTTGTTGTCCTGGTATTAAGAAGGGTTGTCGGCCGTGCAGCTTCCAGAGACTTCCGGCTTTCACTACATGGCGTCATACTTCTTCTTGACGAAGTCCCATCTCCTCCCAGGGCTGAAATGTCCTGATCTCCTGTTGGCGTTTCTGTAGCTAGCGTTTTTTTTATAGGGTGGGGTAGCTAGCCCCACGCCCAACCCTCCTCCTTTTGCAGCCGGGCTTGGGACCGTCCTTGGCGGAGTTGAGTCAGGATATGCTGAACTAAAAAAAAAAAAAACCTCTCTGTCAGTAGGCTATATTGTTTCTCACAATCTGAGACGTATAAAACATCAGTAATACAAAAAAACAACAACATCAAAACAAATACAAATGACACCCATCTTTGCAGTCGTTTTTTTCTTTCTTTTTTTCTTCTTTTATGAATAATAGCCTACCCTAACAGCGGGATAAAATATTCAATTTGAACTTAAATTTAGTTTGATTTTCCAATAGCTACATTAGCAATAAAGAAATTAGAACATTCATTTCTCACAGACTCAGTATAAAATATTTAGTAGTAACTTGAAATGTAGAATGGGTATTCAATTTCATTTTAACAATGTAAAGTAGGGTAACTAAATCGTATTTTATGACTGTGTAAATATAGAAAGCACTGTAAACTTCTAATCTTATTTCAGAAGAGTGAGTCAACGTGGTGCACATAGACATCTTCAGTAAACAAAAAAACGTTTAAAACTTTTCACAAAACAAATTCATACATGCTCTCTCTGGGCACTACCCAGCCTGCGTGATACAGCACCAGGCCAACATGATCTCATGAAAGTGAGTAGGCTATCTATACCACAAATTATTATTATTATTATTATTATTTGCATGCATAGGCTATGCTACGCACTGAAAACCTTGGTTAGGATTAGGGGTGGGGAGTGTGTGCGTAGTGGCATACAGATCAGGGACGTGAAGAGAGTTCCTCAGTGGCAGGGGCTAAAATGTAAAAAAGGGGCATGTAGTATTATAAGTATAATAGTCTAATAGTATATAAGTAGCCAACCGGCCAAAAGTTTGGACACTGAACTATTTTTAATGTTTTTGAAAGAAGCCTTTTATACTCATCAAGGCTGCATATTATTTGATCTAAAATACAGAAAAAAAACAGTAATATTGTGAAATATTACTACAATTTGAACAAATTGTTTTCTATTATAATATACTTATAACCTTTGATACTTTTTTCAGAATTCTTAGTTCTTAAAAAAAGAACAGCATCTATTTAAAATATAAATATTTTGTACCAATACACTACCATCAAAAGTTTGGGGTCAGTAATTTTCTTTATTCTTTTAAAGAAAGTAATACTTTTATTTGTGGATAGTTAAAAAAAACTATCCACAAAACCACTTACAATACAACTTTAATATAGAAGGATGTCCTGTTACTTTATCCTCTACGGTAAAAGACCTGGGTGTTATACTAGACCGCAACTTGTCTTTCGAAAATCATATTTCATATGTTACAAGAACAGCCTTTTTCCATCTTAGAAACATTGCTAAATTACGTAACATGCTATCTGTTTCTGATGCAGAAAAGTTAGTTCATGCATTCATGACCTCGAGAGATTACTGTAATGCTTTATTAGCTGGTTGTCCTGCATCCTCAATAAACAAGCTACAGTTAGTGCAAAATGCAGCCGCTAGAGTTCTTACTAGGTCAAGAAAATATGATCATATAACACCGATTTTATCATCTCTACACTGGTTACCTATCAAGTTCCGTATCAATTACAAAGTACTATTACTGACCTATAAAGCCCTAAATGGTTTAGCTCCTGTGTATTTAATGGACCTTCTATCGCCCTACAATCCATCGCGTTCTTTAAGATCACTAAATTCGAGGCTTCTAGTCATTCCTAGGATATCTAAGTCCACTAAAGGAGGGAGGGCGTTCTCACATTTAGCTCCTAAACTCTGGAATAGCCTTCCTGATATTGTTCGAGGCTCTGACTCGCTGTCCCAGTTTAAAACTAGATTAAAGACGCATCTCTTTAGCCAAGCATTTACATAATGCTTACCTTTTATAATACTGCTGAATCAGATCAAATGCATTTAATACTATAAAACTTGAAGAGACTGTAGGTTATCTGTATAGGTTGCATAGTATTTGCAGTCATTACGTTCCTGTGTATATTGCGTGAATGACGGGTGGTTGGGCAGATATTGTGTTGCGGTAGGTAGTATGCCATACGGAACCGTTGTCCACTGAAACTGCCTATTCACGCACCAGTGGGGCTCGACAGCCTTAGTCAACGGGTTGGCGCGTATGGTTGGGTTGCGGAGAGATTGTGAGATTGTGGTTAGGTTTCAGCAGCAGGAGGGACGTAGAGGTCAGTAAGCTGGGCTGAGTTGAGTGGGGGACGGAGGGGGGTGATTTTGGGACGCAAGAGTCACTGTCTTCATGTTTTATCATTTACGACTGTGCTATGGAAATCATCATTATGAACAGCAGCTACGCTAATTATTTTCCCTTTGCTTTTCTGCTGTTATCTCGGGACGCGAGTCCCGAGAAAATGGCGTTCGTCAGCTCCAGTTTGTATCCAGCCTCTCACGGAGACTTCAGATGCTCCAATCACAAAGCCTGTGAAGTGACGACTCAACACGGGCGATATGGACTCTCTATGGTGGACGGCACTGATCCTCAACTACTCGTCTTAAGGGCCCTTACATAGTCAACGCATCGGTACGCATACGCGTGCGCAAGGCTACACATCGCTACGCTTCGGCCGCCATTATGCGTCGATGCGTAGCCAAATGTGTCATCCTAGTTTTTGATACGCGACGCGCCGATGCGCGCAATACTATGCGTTGTCGGTGGGGGCGACATTGCAAGTAATGTACATAAAAAGGTATATTATTATGTTTACAGAAGAAGAAGATTTGAATACAATGGCGGGCGAAGAGGAAAAGTTATGCGAGCTTGTTCGTATACATCCTTTGTTGCCGCCGATGTAAAATCAGCAATATGCACTCTTCTTCAGTTGCCATTTTGATCTGAATATTACGTGACCCGACTCTAGACTCTACTACCCCCTGCTGCGCGATCGGTGTGTTGCATTTCACGCATCGCCGGTGACGCTTGTGTACTATGAAAAGGAGCGCGTAGCTCGCGTCGCTCGCGTTGCTTGCTCGCGTTGCTCGCGTTGACTATGTAACGGCCCTAAGCCTGGAACACACCAAGCCGACGGTCGGCCGTCGGGCAGTTTTTGTGCGTCGGCCGACTGAGTTTCCTCGGTGTGTTCCACACGGTTCCGTGCCGTTGGCTGAAATTGGTCCTCGTCGGCTTTGTTTCGGCCGATTCGACATGTTGAATCGGCGTCGGGCCGTCGGTGAAAGAGGGAACTCTGATTGGCTGTTCAGCTTAGTGAAAGAGTCAATGCACGAGAATAATAGCAAAACAGCGAGCAAATAAGTCAAAACTCTACAGATAGAAGGCTGTTCTTATGTTACGTCATCTTACCTGGGTGTTCCTTGGCGAATATTTAAATATTAACACGAGCGGAGTGGAATAAAGAAAGTGTTTAGCAGGATTGATATTTAAAACGGTAAGCACGCACTGCTTTGTTTATGGTTTGTGTATCTGCAGCCGACAGCGTCGGTTTCCCCTTTTTGAATGACGAATATAGAGAATATATCTGCAGAAATAGACAGTTGTCTCATTTACACGCAGGCGCAGAACGCGCATTCTAGCTGACAGTCGGCTGTAGTTCTCTCGGTGTGTTCAAGTGCAGCTTTTTACCCCGACGAGAGGCAACGAGAGGCGACAACACAGTTGGCTTTCATCGGCGCTAGTTCGTCGGCGTCGGCTTGGTGTGTTCCAGGCTTTAAGACCGGCGTGATTACTTGGACTTCCAAAAAATACTCTAAATGTTCCGATCCAATCTGACTTGTAATGCTGCCCGAATCATGCACTGTTCCTTCGTTGGCCAGAGGAGAACTGGCCCCCCGACTGAGTCTGGTTTCTCCCAAGGTTTTTTTCTCCATTCTGTCACCTGATGGAGTTTTGGTTCCTTGCCCCTGTTGCCTTGGCTTTTGGCTTGCTTAGTTGGGGACATTTAATATTCAATAATATTATTGATCTGCCTTACTTAAGGTGGACGTTGACGCAATTTCTTTTAGAAACAAACTTTGTTATATTGTTTTCATGTTATCACTGTGAAGCGCTTTGATACAATCTGTATTGTAAAAAGCGCTATATAAATAAAGGTGACTTGACTTGACTTGACTTGACTATTTAGCAAGGATTTGTGCTAAATTGAAAAAAAAAAGTGACAGTAAAGACTTTCTATTTTAATTTAATGTTGTTCTATTTAATGTTTTATTCATCAATGAATCCTGAAAAAAGCATTTAAAAAACATTCAAATAGAAGTGTCCAAATATTTGGCCAGTGGGACTGTACTATTATACTATTGCTGCATAATTATCTATGCTGCATAATAAACGGTGTATCAATTTAAAATACAAGTGACTTGAATAGTCTACTACTTACTATTAATGCTACTGTTGGTGCTGGTTTTGTGCAGTGCTTTGTAGTCGATATTTGACTTCTGTTTTAACTTGTATATCAATTAAAGGTGCACTGTGTAATTTGTATTACATAGTGGTGAAGTTGCGAATTGAAAACAACAGAAGTTACGGTAGTCTGACAGGAAAATATGTCTGAGACAGCGGAGTAGCCAATCAATGAGGTTTCTTTACAAAGATAAAGAAATTAAGAAATTGGATTAAGAATAAATTATTCAGTAAAACAATATGTTATTGCAAATATTATTAATATTATTATTGTAACTTGTTCATCATTATGTCAGTGTTTTATTCACTGACTTTAGCTATAGCTTCTTTGCACGAAAAACAACATAATGACGAAACGCACTTGTCTGTTTAGGGCTTCTGTAGAAACATTTCGGGTCAAAATGGTGACTTAACATGTAAGGGGACCCGGTGTATGTAAGAAATGTCTCATTCTAAGGTAATGAGTCTTTGTTCATTTGGCTTTTAGCATTTTGTTGTTTTTACATGAAACATGGTTTTTCACAGACTATAAAGAAAGAAATGCTGTTAAGAGATATCTTGTAGAAATCAAAAGCGGTGATGGTGTAGTTTGTTTCAGTCTGTTGACATCAATGAAATAAGTGTCCATTTGCATGTGATTAAGACATCAGCATATGAATGAGGTGAAAACAGGAACTATTGACATGCAATAGAGGCATTTCAGCAGCTGTTAATACACTCCTTTACAGGATCTCACTTATTATCTCACAATCTGAGACAAAATTTAAAATGTATTGATGTACACAATTTAAAATGTAGCTTATGTATATTTAAAATGTAACTATGACAAGTTTGAATTGCAAAGGTATAGCCTAAATGTCCAGAGAAATAAAGGCAGACACTAAAATCGCAGACGCAATCCTTCAAATGTATTCCCAATAATTCCCCTGACAGTGTGCACTGCCTGTAACATTATCACTACAAACAACGAAAGAATAATTTCCATCAACATTTAAAAAACACAGAAAGTCACTCGGGTCTTAGACATCGTTGCCTTGCAAGCTTAATGTTTATTTCAGTCATGCAAAATTGTATGATTGTGTAAATATACAAAACATAGTCAACTGCTTACATTAAGACTCACCTCAAGAGTTAGTACTATGTCGACATCACAGCATAGCGAAAATGTACATTATCCAAACTGCTCTAAATGTTGTTTAGAAAGACAAAAACAGTTAAATACCTGTGCATCCAGAAGGACATTTTGTCTTAAAAAAAAAAAAAAAAGTGTTACAGTTTTGTTTGTTTGTTTGTTGCTTTAACAATAATCCACCAATGTTCTTCTTTAAAATGAAATTACAGTTAAGAACTAATTATTTGAATAAGTTCATTTGTCATTACCTGAAACACTTTATGTATAAAAATGTTGTATGTATTTGAGGAGCGGAGAATGTAAGATGTTGGCCAAATGAAAATAAAATGAAAAAAAGCACCCACAGCTACCGCTACACTGTAAAAAATAAATTGCCATTTTTACGGTAAAATACCGGGAGCTGTGGTTGCCAGAACTTTACCGTCAAAAATATGGTAGAGACGTTATTGGTTTTACAGACTTAACTTAAAATTTACAGTAATAAACCGTATTTCATTATCTGATATAATGTTAATTTACCAACCTATTTATGTATTAATATCTGTTTTGTACCATTGTAATATACTGACAACCGTCAATCATCACAGCAGTGATGACAGTCACATGATAAATCAAAACTCATCACAAGCAGCTCTTCCATAAGAAAGTTAATACTATTATATAGAAGCTGCACAGTGTCATTCGCACAAACATTAAACACCATCATGGTAACACACATGAAATTTAAAAAATGCAATAAACATTAATTTAACAACATTAAATGTAACATAAAACTCTAATGTGCATAACTGATTATAAAAGAACTAAGAAAACTAAGAAAAAACAGTTATTTCAACAAAAATACATCAAATGTGAAATATCACGCAGGGAATTGTGGGAATGTCAATTTAAGTTTTTTCACTGTAAATTATACAATGAGTTGTTATTTTTCACTTTCAAAAACTGTAAATTTAACGGTATTTTACAGTAAAATTACATTAAATGTACCGTTAGATCTATCACAGTTACCGTTTATAGTAAGGAAACTTTCTGTTAACCAATTAACAGTTTTGCACTGTAGTCTTTTACCGTTAAAATCACGATCATTTTTTACAGTGTACAATAATCTTAATAACAATTAAACTGATGAAACTATGACATAATGGACTGACTGCCTCAGATGCAGTCGTTCTAATGATGAAAAAACAACATTCACTGGACAAAAACTTCCTAACTTAATTTGAGCTTGATTTTGGTAAAGTGTTAGTAATATAATGACACATGCAGGTATATGATCACATATAAAGCCACAATATCAAATTTGACATCAATTATTACAAAAATAATTTAATTGTCAAATTACTACTTATAAATTACTTTGGAGGCAAGTTGGAGAACCTGCAGTTTATTGATAATACAAAATACAAAACAAAGACTTGGCATGACTTGAAACTATAAACTAAAACTCGAGTCTCGGGGCACAACATCAATGAAAGATGCATAGCAAACATAAGGGCTTAAATACACACATGGACTATTCACTAAACAAGACACACCTGTGAACATAATTAGACAATACCCAATGACAACATGACACATGAGACTAGGGAAGCACAAGGCAGAATCACATGAGGGCAAGAGAATCACGCAACAAGACAAGAAACATGACTGACATGAAACAAAAAGCAAAACTAGACATTACAACTAGCACTACGTAAGCAATAAGTAAAAGAAAATATTTTTTTTTATCTGTGACCTATTTTAACTCTGCCACAGTCCTGTTATTTTATACACTGTAAACCCTAACACTCAAAATAATTAATTGGTTTGAGTAGGACAAACTTAGATAAAAAAAACTAATAAGTTCAGTCAAGTTAACTTATAGCACTTAGTATTAACACTTTCTTTTTCTTTTAAGTTCACAGAACTGATACATTTTAATTAAACTAAACTGTTTCATTGTTTTGAGTTTTATGAAATTATTTCTTTTAATTTAGTAGAACTTAAGCATAACTAAAACAGCTTGAATTACTATTTCCCAGCATGCTTTGCCCATGGCACTCAGAAGAGAGTAAATGCTAATATTAATGTGTTTTTTTTTTTGTATGTGTGTGCAAGATTAATGTTAAGTGGGAGATTTAGTAGTGATTGTTTTGTTATGCTAATTTAGAAGAATTTCTGTTAATGTAGGTTTTAGGATAGTTACCATCATGGTGGCAAGTGGTGAATGTGGCTTTGTTTGAGAACAAATATGTTAAAAGCTTTATATTACTGCACTAATGCATTGCAATACAAATTGGATGGATCTAGACATAAGATTCCTACCAGGAAATATCCCTTTTGTCTGGTGTCCAAAACCAGTAAAACTTGTCAATAGAAAGTCTTGTTAGGTACCCATAACATTGATTAACAGTCTTCTATCAGCCTGAGAGTTTGATTGAGAAAGCCAGGGAAAAGCAAAAGCAGGAGACGAAGTGATGAGAATAAAAAGAGCAAAGTTTATTGAATAATTTTAGTTGCATATGCTTCAATGCTCAGACTTCTTCTAAATGTCAATGTCTCAATGCTAAGACTTCATACAATTCCGACAGGTGTCATTATACCAAAGCAAAAACTATGGAAAATTACTGTTTCACAACATCGTCCCGTGACATTAAACGCCTTGAATCCCTTATCCACACAATCATAAGATTAAACAACAATAGCATGCATTGCAAGAGCAAGGAAATAAAAAGTTAATACAAATATATAAAAACATAAGATGACAAATTAATAATAATATGATTAAAAGCTAAATCAAATGACAATTACATAAATGACTGAATATTAATTATAAAATGTAATTGTATAAAAAACAAAAAAATAAAACAAACGGATGCTCTTTTTTTTACAATTGCTTCAAAACCATTTCACCTGTACTCAAAATCAAACAAAGCTTTCAGATCATACACACATCAGTCGATAATATAAACACTACAGATTATTCATTAGACACTACATCAAAGAAATTGAGAACACAGCATCCATAACATGTCACAGACATTTTTTTTATATTGCATACAGTAAACTAATTTTAAAATTATGGAAAAAGTAATCGCAACAGAGTAAGGTGAATATATTGTATAATGTACTGCAGGTATAGTATTGTATTGATTCTGTCCACAATGTTGTCTCTTTCCAAGCAAAGGGAAAAATCCTCTGGACTGACGGATTCAGCCTTGACAACACTTGTTCTTTCTAGTCCTCATCCTCTTCCTCCTTGTCTATCTATTACATGTATTCTTTCACCTCTTCCTCATTGTTTCCATCCATTGTTCAAATCAACAATCAGTGCACCTGTGCACTCTGATCTGCCTTATATTTTGTACAGTTGGTTTGATCACATCATTAGAATTTTTTGTCGTTATGTGTAGATGACTGAAAACTGTTTAGTTGCAGACTGATCTCATGAAATGGCGTATGTATGACACGCCAATTCGTATTTCCATTTTTGGCGTGCTATCAACACGCATAATCGCTTTTGAGCGTGTTTATCAACGCCGTTGACTTAACGTTACATTACTGTATATATAAATATATGACCTACCCCAACCCCGTCACTGGGGTAAATACCATTTATGGGTCTTCCCCTACCATCCTAGGAAAAAAAATATCGCTCCCCAGATGTAGATCTACATTTTGCTTCGTTTCGCTCGGACATTTAACGGCGTAGACATAACGTTACACGCAAAAGATGACGGTTCGTTTCGGCGTGGACATACACACGGATAGCTCAAAATGCGTATAGATAACACGCCACTTGACTTGAAAGTGGCGTGTATGTTTACGCAAAGTCATGATGCCATGTTGTTAGTTGATTTAACTTTTTCTGCTTGAGTTTACAGTTTTGCAACAAATGCAACAGTCCAATGTATTTTAGTGATTGAGTATGTTAAGAGTTTTGCAAAAAAGAGTGCATGAGATTCGCAAATAGTGTCTTACTGCCTGAACTTGTTCAGGGTTTTGCAGAAAGAGGAATTTATTCAACAAATTGGTTTAGATCATTGAGAATCTGGTTCAGAGAATGGGGTTTAGTGTCTTAGCAATTGTGAAAAACTGTAAAGTAACACACACGGGTGGCTTAGATCCTTCAGCAGTTGGCATATTAGTGACTTCTGAGGAGGACAGAAAACCAGAAAGAGATTCAGTTTACTCAAAGTTTAGACATTCTCAAAAACTGAAGGGATTTCCTTGTTTTATCTATTAGTTAGAAAGGGTATATCTCAATATTTTAACTAACTGCAAAAGCTGAATAATCAAAGCCTACTGATTAATCTGTGAAATAATCAACGAAACAGTCGATTAATCATTGCAATAATTTTTGATAAATCAATTATCAAAAACATTGTTGATGCAGCACTACATAGCATCACACCTGGAAGTACAGGATAAGAAATCTAACTTCTCATTGTAATTTTAGGAATGCATTTTCTTTTTATGTCCGATTAGAGTAGATAAATGAGTGAAACTCTTTCCACATGGATGGCAGTGATACGGCTTCTCTCCACTGTGGATCTTCTCATGTATTCTCCGATATTCTGACCTTTTGAATCTCTTGTCGCAGTGTGAACACTTGTAAGGTGTTTCAGTAGTGTGAACTGTCTGATGCACTTTCAGTGCACCATCTGTAAAAAAACGCTTCCCACACTCAGCGCAAACATGATCCTTCACACCGCTGTGTCGTTTCTGGTGTATTTTTAATGCAGTCATATTACGAAAACCCTTTCCACACAAGTAACATACGCAAGGCCTCTCCTTTGTATGAACTTTCCGGTGATCCCTTAGGAAATCTGGCCTAAAAAATTTTTTACTACATTGGTCACAGTTATATACTCTTTCTCTAGAATGACTAAGCAGATGTACTTTATAAACACCTGACTTTATGAAACTCTTTCCACACTGATCACATGTGTGCAGATTCTCTCCAGTGTGGATTTTCATGTGATCCTTAAGGGCTCCTTTTCGTGCGTAACTCATCCCACACCGATCACATGCGTGTGGCTTCACTCCAGTGTGGATTGACATATGTTCGTTAAGGGTTGCTTTATGTGCGAAACTCTTCCCACACTGATCACATGTGAAAGGCTTCACTCCAGTGTGGCTTTTCATGTGTTCGTTGAGGTTTCCTTTATGTCTGAAACTCTTCCCACACTGAACACATGTGTACGGCTTCTCCCCAGTGTGGATTTTCATGTGTACATTAAGGTTTCCTTTATGTGTAAAACTCTTTCCACACTGATCACATATGAACGGCTTCTCTTTAGTATGGTTTGTCATGTGTACGTTAAGGTTTCCTATTTGAGTGAAACTATTTGTAGCCTGATCATAGGTGTACAGCATCACTCCAGTGTGGATTTTCATGTGTACATTAAGGTTTCCTTTATGTGTGAAACACTTCCCACACTGATCACATTTGTACGGCTTCTCTCCACTGTGGGTTTTTATGTGCAAGTTAAGGTTTCCTTTTTGTGCAAAACTCTTCCCACACTGATCACATGTGTACGGCTTCTCTCCAGTGTGGATCCTCATGTGATCGTTAAGGTTTCCTTGATACGGGAAACTCCTCCCACATTGTTCACATGAGAACGGCTTCGCTAAAGTGTGTATTTTCCTGTGCTCGTCAAGGATTTTTTGTTGTGCAAAACTCTTCCCACACTGCTCACATGTGTACGGCTTCTCTCCACAGTGAATTTTCCTGTGTTCATCAAGGTTTCCTTTAATTGTGAAAATCTTATCACACTGATCACATGCGTACGGCTTCCCTCCACGATGGAATTTTATGTGAAGATTAAGATTTTGCTCGCATGAAAAACTCTTTCCACACTGAGGGCAAGGAAAACATATTTTGTCTTCTCTGTTCAATGATGGACTCTCGGATGCTTCTTCAGTTTTTATATGATGTCTCCCCCCCCCTTCAATCAGTTCTTCAATCTCCTGGTTCTCTTCTATCAGGTCTAAAATGAAAGTTAAAAAAAATTAGATTTTCAGCAAATCATTAAAAAAAAAAGTGAAATGTGAAAGGAAAAGGGCATGAGAACGCTGACATAATAGTAGATAGTCGGTACCGATACCACCAAAAGTACACGATACTCGATACCAAAGTCGATACCATGGTAAAATAAAAATAATAATAATAATACTTAAACATTAACTTTGGGAAGGAGGGGCATTTTTATACATATTTAAAAAAAAATCTCACCAAAATGTTTGCTCTCTTAATGTATTTATGTTTTATGAGGTAATTCTTTGCAATAGTCCATAATAAAACAAGAATGAATAAACACATTAGAAGCAGTAGCATACACAAATACAGTAGAACAAAGATACAAATTAAACAATGCTGTATATTTTCAGGCCGGTCTAGTTGTATTCAAGTAAAAATACCACAGAAATTTAATAATTAAATTTAAAATAACTCTGCATAGTCAAAACTGAATAGGTTAAATATAAATTAATCCTTTAAGTTATTCTTTTGTTGTTTGATTCTCTTATTGGATGTCTGTATTATTAATGATAAAGTAGAAGGTTTTGGCACATAAACCCATAATAAATTTCATATTTCTGTATACAGAAATTAAATAGTTATCAAACAGTCTGCACTGGATAAATTATAAATTAAATATAGTTGAATCCTTATTAAAGCTACAAAAATTCTTTAAGAGCAGTGAGATTTTGTGTTACCTTTGTTCTTTGATTAACTGTAATGACAGAATTAGAGGCTGCTCTCACTTTAAGATCCGCCCAGCCGCTGCTGACAGAGACGCGGATCTCACGCGTCTCATTCTCTCACAACTCTTTACGTTCATTTTAGACTTTATTTAACTCATTTAAGACTGCTCTTGTGAGGATACTTGACAAAACTGACATATATAAATATTATATGTCAAAAAATATTTGAATTATTTTTCGTTCAAGCTCAAAAGAGAACTCGATTCTGGCGAGCGCGATCCTGGTGCGCGTTTTTCTTTGTGCCGTGTGTGTATCACGTAAGCAGGACATTCACAGACAGAGCGTCCTCTTTTGTCTTGTTGCGATTTAATGGTTTAAAAGCATTTGCATGAATAAGAATGTGATCATATAATGTAATGCTAGCCAAAGGATGGCAGAAAATACTGATGCGGCGTTAAATATTTTAACGTTAAACTGGACAAAAATTAATTGCATGCGTTAACAGCACTGTTACACATGCTGTTTACAGTCACATAACTGACAGGAATATTTGCCAATACGGGCATTTTGACAGAACTGTGTATTTGTATTTTAACGTTTATGAGCAATAGGCCGCGAAAATCGGACACTCACGGGAGGCGGCTACATGTATGCGCTTTGGTTGAGCACGGACTGACTGAAGACCGTCTCTCAGAGAGTGTGCCAGTACTTTATAGTTTAAAATCACTTATTTATAAATTGGCATGATATAAAACAATGTGCGCTAAAGTCTTGTATTGCACAATCCAGCTCACAAAATCAATGTGGACACTATGGATGTGAAGCCAGATTTTATACATGAAGGGGAGATTTATATGAGCGCCAGGTTTTTGGACAAGAAAGAATTCCGCATAGGATGCACCCATGTTCCCTCTCTCATAGCTCTTCTGGAAGCTTCCTCATCCCTCACTCCTCACTTGCTTGCAGTGCAATCAGAATTGAGATGTCCTTCAAGATGGTTAACTTTGTTTTTTTGGTGTCACAGGCTGGAGGACGGAGGAGCAAGGAGTAAAGGAAGCATCAATTTCATAGTAGTAGTCGATTGTTTGAAGTGAATGTAAACAGTTCAGAAAAAAATGCGTGTCTCACATTATGTTGGATACATGCAGTTCTTAACATGGCCACAGCTTAAAGGTGCTCTAAGCGATGGCCAAAACATTTTTTGTCACATACAGCAAACATCTCCTCACTAACCGCTGGCTGCCTGTCCCCTGAACACACTGTAAAGAAACGCGATCTCTGTAGACAGCAACAAAAGCAAACTGCAGCGACCCGCTCCCCAAAACATAACAAACTGTTCCAGCCAATGACCGACAAGAAGGGTTTGGGGGTGTGGTTTGGGGGGTTAGTGTGCGGATGAGGAGGAGGGAGGGTCTAGCTAGCCTCCGTTTTGTTTGACAATAGTTCGAACGTCAACAAGAAGTGACGTCACCCAGGATCGCTTAGAGAACCTTTAATAAACCTACTCTTGTCTTTGTCCTTATTGTTCATCGAACAACAAAAGACAAAAATAAATGGATGGATGGGTGGGTTGGTTGGGTGGGTGGGTTGGTTGGTTGGCTGGGAGGGAGGGATTGGTAGGTGGCTAGTTGATTTCATCCGTGTTTTCATGTTCTCAGTCTGGCATGTTTATTGTCAAAATAAATAGAAAAATAAAAAATAAAATAAAAAATAAATCACCCACTGCCCTTAACTGAATAACTTTTGTAACTTTGAAAAGGATTTATCTATATTCACTTTATACATTGAAGACTATGCCGTGTTATGTTACATTTTATTACTTGATTCAATTTATGTACCTGAAAATTGTGATGTTTCACTAGCATCTAAAATTTCCTTAGCCAGCTGAAAAAAAATCCTTAGCGTTGAGCAGTTCTAAATATGTGAAAAGCTATTAAATGAAAGATAATATATGATAGAGCAATAGAATGAACCATGAAAGTAACAGAAGCTTCTACAGTACATTTCAACAGGCATAATTAGGCTGAATAACTGAATAAAATATATATTTGCTAAACTAATTATGCTAACTAATTTGATTAATATTCTTTGGCTTCTCTATCCAATATTTTTTACAAATATTTTTACCCTATGTTAATTACAAATACAATGAATTCCAGGGACCGGTACCTGGTATCGGCAAGTACAAAAAACTAAAGAATTGGTATCGGACTCGTTCTGGAAAAAGTGGTATCGGTGCAGCCCTAATTTAAAATAAACAAATCAATTAATTAGAGATGCACCGATTACAATTTTCTAGGCCGATTCCGATTTTAGCCGATTCCGATTTCATTTTTTCTAACCACTTTAAATAGTTTGGGAAATAATAAAAACAAGTTTAAATGGGTACATTTTCTATAAATATTTTTGAGTATTCATTTTCTTTTCTAACATAGCCTACTCCAGTTCTTTTTAAAACACACCAGACATGCAAATTCTGTGCATTTTGGGCACTTTTGGTGTGAAATCATAATTATTTTGTCCATCAAAATGTGCTTTAAACGTGAGCAGCGCAGCAAATAGACTCTGCGCCGAAACCCGCGCTTCACTGCTGCTCACGCGACGCTCCTGCTCGACGCTCACGCGCTGCTCCTGCTCCCGGTGTGAATGCACTCATTGATTAACATGCACGCCGAAACCCGCGCTTCACTACTGCTCACGCGACGCTCCTGCTCGACGCTCACGAGCTGCTCTTGCTCCCGGTGTGAATGCACTCATTGATTAACATGCACGCCGAAACCCGCGCTTCACTACTGCTCACGCGACGCTCCTGCTCGACGCTCACGAGCTGCTCTTGCTCCCGGTGTGAATGCACTCATTGATTAACATGCACGCCGAAACCCGCGCTTCACTACTGCTCACGCGACGCTCCTGCTCGACGCTCACGAGCTGCTCTTGCTCCCGGTGTGAATGCACTCATTGATTAACATGCACGCCGAAACCCGCGCTTCACTGCTGCTCACGCGACGCTCCTGCTCGACGCTCACGAGCTGCTCCCGCTCCCGGTGTGAATGCACTCATTGATTAACATGCACGCCGAAAAAAAAACCGCGCTGCTCACGTTTGCGGTGTGAAACGACCGTAATTCACGAGGTTTCCTACATGTGCGTTCCGTGTGCACGTGTGATCAGTGGCGGCCTTAAGCATCTGGGGGCCCGTTTCAATAACTAATATGGGGCCCTACCCACATAAAATATAAACATAATAGAGCAGAAAAAGCAAGGATTCCTGTTGGTTTGCATCAATGGTATATTATTTTATTACGTGCACTTTCAGCTTCATGAACAGGCAGCTCAACATAGAAATAATCCAACCTGATTAAAACTATATACAATTATACAGCGTTTTACGTTGGAATAAGCCTCGCCCTTTCACGCAGGGTAACTTTACTTTTGGTAGACTGAAGCTTTTCTTTTGTTGTCCGATATCTTTCGTTTTTCAGCACCACTGGCATATGTACGTTTCATTTCCTCTTAAAATTATTTTCCTGCTCAAAATAACATTTTACCCTAACGGCAAAAAAGGCAAAGGTATAAATATAAAAACTACAAATATTATACTTCAGATCACTTAAGCCGTTCGCGGGGGCGGTAAACGTCGCCATGGTAACCGCGAGTTCGACCAATCAGAGACGTCAGTGTTTTGCTTAGAATTGTGTGTAGTGTAGTATTTCTCCAGAAGATCGCGAATAACAAGGTTGATTTCATACCTTGTGGCTTTTATAGGAGCAGAAACTTTTGTTCCACAACCTCGTAGTCAATCTATCTTGAATGGTTTAGACATTATGGCTGAAAATCAATATCCTACGGAGAAAATGAATGGGATTTTGCTGGTCTGTTGGGGCCCCCCTTGGAGGGCGGGGCCTGTTTCAATTGAAACGGGTGAAACATAGGTAAGGCCGCCCCTGCGTGTGATGCTGATGTTGCGCGATGTTAATCATGTGGCGCCCGAGTGCATTTGACCGGCATAAAATCGGAATATGTCAGACTGACCAGCCGGTCGCCGATCATGGCCGATCACGTGAAAATCGGCCGATTCCGGTCACCAGCCGATCAATCGGTGCATCTCTACAATTAATCAATCAATCAATTATTGACAAAGTACATAAAAAAGTGTTTTGAAACAGTAAAACAGTAAGCTTATAATAATAATTTATAATTGAATGGTCGGGTTGGGAAATGTCACATCAATCTTTACGTAATGATGTCATTTACATAAACAGGAAGATGAAATCTTTTCAGGAGATGACAACAACTTACACACATAATCATCATAATACAAACAAGCACAACATACAAACACAAAATAAAACATTCACATCATAGCACTCAGGTCTCTAATTTGGAAAATTGTACAACTGTACATAAGGCAAGTTCTGGCTATGCGCACTAGTGTTGGCAAAAGTGCCGACTTTGGTACCAATTCGGTACTGAACTTTAAAAAAATTGCATTTTGAGCGCTGTTGAACAGGTTCTTAACACCTCTGATTGGCCATTGCGTTCACACGCTCAGCATTTATGTCTCTGATTGGCCATTGTGTTCACACGCTAAACATATATGTCTGTGATTCGCTACAATGATCAACGCTTCAAAAACGTGTTGTCTTCACAGAGCGCTTACACAGATACACACAGGAGCGTTTGAAAGCAGATATATTAGGGATCCGCTGATAGACGCCTGCTTTCAAACGCTCCCGTGTGTATCTGTGTAAACACACTAACGTGTGCCCACCCCCAAAACACTGGATCAGACAGGTAAGATCTAACGTGCTATAGTATGCAAAATTAAAAAAAAAATATCCAATAAAGAAATAATTAAAAACAGACAATGGCCCTCTATTAGCCTTACATAACTACTATTTAACAATAAACAGCCAAAAAACTTCCATAACATTAACAAGTTGATTTTGTCCATAAACACAAATACATCGTAAACATGCAACAAATAATAAACTTATCACAAGATCAGCACACACATCAAGTAAATACAGAATAGTACTAGGCTGACGTCATCCAGGTTCGTCATCACAATATGTCTTACAGTAAGACGTAAGACTGAGGCGCACGTAACCTACACGCATGTAAATAATTGAAGTGCACTTTTTTTATATATATATATATATATAAATATTGAACACACAGGAGAATATATTTATTTAATTGAATCGCAGTTTTTGTGAATTCACAATTAGGGCTGCAACTAACGATTATTTTGATAATCGATTAATCGGACGATTATTTTTTCTATTAATCGGATAAAAATTCAATTCGATTTTTTGTTTATTATGACTAAATAAAACCCGGTTACACTATTTTAAGGTGTCCTTGTTACAGTGTAATTATATATTTAAGTACAGAGTAATATTAAGTAACTACATGTACTTACTATAGGAATAGGGTAGGATTAGGGTTGAGGGTTAGTTGCATGTAATTATGCATAATTTACTGTTATTACTACAGTAAGTACATGTAACATATGTAACAAGGACACCGTAAAATAAAGTGTTACCTAAAACCCTAAATTAGGATATTTATGTGTAAAAGTGTACTTTAAAAAGTGCAAAAGCCACACATTGAGTTTTACAAATATCAATATTTGCATTGTGTTTAATGATAATTGCTGATGGCAAGTTGACAACCATGATTAATGTAAAAAAAGAAGATATAATATGTGACGATATAAACTAAAAACATCTAAAATATATAATTCATTTAATTTTTATTTAAAATTAATTGAATTATAAGGATAATTTGTAAAAAATAAATATAGAAAGACTGAAAACAAGCGTGTGAACGTAGAGCCGCTGTAGATCGCGTTTGAAAAACAATTAAAACTTAATAGTAGACAAATGCTATATAAAGAGAACGTAATGGAGGTACGCTGCAAGCTAACAGGCTTGATTAAAAGGACAGGAAAAATGATGCATTAGTGCACAAACATTCGCTGAAAACCACTGAGTACAGTGACTAAAAAACAATATTTTACTGCTGCTGTTATTAACTGCCTTTATATTTAGTGCTTCGCTTTGTAAAGACCATTTTAATTTAATATTTCTGCGGTAGCACTATTTTAATCCATCACTTATGTTGCGAGCGAACTGATTGCGCAACCTGAAAATACAGACATCCCAAGTGTCCCGGAAGTTCTGGGAGTCACCCGCATATTGATAGCGGCTCGCAAATTAGTTCAAACTCCCGGGATTTGAGCGCGCAAGCAAGACCGCGGATGCGAGACAGAAGAGACTGTGCTCCAAACCGTGTAGCGCGAGCGCGCGGCAGAGCAACGGAGGGAGAGAGAACTTGCGTGTGTATGCCTCATGAAGCGCGTGTAAGACAGAGAGCATCCTGATTGGCCTGTTTCAACCAATCACCAGTAAACGCTCCCCGTGACGTAAGCAGACCAACTAATCGATAATGACATTCGTTGACAACGATTTTCATAATCGATTATTATCGATTTTATCGATTAGTTGTTGCAGCCCTATTCACAATAGCACTAAATAAGGGATGGAAATTAACTTTTTTGTCCACCAGCCACAGTGGCCACATTTCAAAATCTACTAGCCACTCAATGTTTTTACCAGCCACTTCCTTGTTTTTAACCGATAATGTGTAACTGCATGTGAAAATTAATACTACAAGATCTACTATACTTAACCAGTTTATTTAATCTCAAGTCTCAATGAAATACTGACATTTTCTTTTTCTCTCTTACATACACACAAACCATGAACTGATATACATTTCGTTAAATGAGTAGGGCAGTTTAAACAAAAAACTGAACCAATGCTAAACCACACTCTATGCTGGAGGTTGCTCTCTCTGCGAGAGTACCGTAAAACTTCAAATAATAGCCATGTCCCAAATAGAAGTCTGTCTCTTTTACACGCCTGGTGTGGCGACAGGGTAAATAAAGGCTTATTTAATTTCGGGTTGTATTTAATCTTCTAAAACCCCGTCAGATCGCTCGCTTTTTGGCGCCCCCAAAGCCTTTTTTAATCGGTGAGTGATGTAGAATAGAATGACTGCTGCGCTTGACAGGGCGCAAACGACCAGAGCAAGAGAGAGACTCGGCCGCGCGCGCGCACTCTCACGTCTTTAAACAACACAAGCACTGTCTTGCTCTCTCTCCCTCGCGCATATTAATAAAAATCAATTGACACGATAGTAAAAGGTCGGAAGACCGCAGTTTCACGTGGAGCATTTGGGGATTTTTAGTGATTAGAGACTCTAGGAACAACATCTCAACACTAAATTATAAAGGCCTGTCTCAAATACAAGCCGGTGCAGTTCGACGATTTGGGAAAATAAAAGCCCGGGCTATTATTTGAAGTTTTACGGTATGCCTGTTCTGTCATTTACATCTTGCGCTCGCGGCTAGCTCCCACCTCTCGCGCTCAAGCCTCAACGGAAGAAGCGCGCGGGTAGATGTTCGCGCGGCTAGCTCTTTACGACACACGAGAGCTACCCCGCCCTAAAAATACACCATGCGCTCGCGGCTAGCTCTCCCTTTGAACGGCAAACCGCCTCTCGCGCACCCACGTTTTCTTCCTTCGTCGAGCCCATAGACAGTAAAAGAAGGTCGAGCCTCGACGGAAGCAGCGCGCGGGTGTTGAAGGTGTGCCTCCTCTAAAAGTGTCCGCCGTCCGGGTGAAACAGTATGCTATTTTTATTTACCCGCCACGGTGGCCGGTAGGTGAAGCGAGTTTACCCGCCACAACACAAAATCACCCGCATTTGGCTGGTGGCGGGTGCTAATTTCCATCCCTGAGGACTATGCTATAGTATGGTTTTTAAACGGTTTTAGTACATTGTGCAGCCTTAGAAAACAATCTAATAATGCGGTTCAATGATTCTAGTCCGTGTAATACACTAGAGATGTGACGGTGATAATATTCTCCCACCGGTTAATCGACTTGTGACATCACCGGTAATACCGGGTTAATTTTTTTTTTTTTTTACATTGCTTATAAAAAGCGGGTGCAACAGTGTGCACTGCACTTCACTTTCACTTTTAAATTAGCGTCAATTCATCCTTCGCAGGGAGTTTGATTGACTGAACACTAACACCGGTAACACCGACTATCATAGCAAGCCTAGAATACACCCCTTCTGGCGTTTTGTTCATTACTCGACACGGGAAAATTGCAATCGAGGATTTTATAAAATTGAGTACTTTAATTTAATCAAGGAATACACACAGTGATGTCTATGCTAGCGGCAATAACAAACTGTTCCATTGTAATTTGACCGTGTTTTATTCATATCAGATAAACTTTGTGTAGGTAACTGTAAAGTTTATCCTATTCTTCTCCCAGTTCACCGTTTCATGTATTTCGAGAGAAGTAGATTAACTAATATGTTGTAAATCCGATTCTCTGAACAAACATGGCGATGGCCATAACGCAATACAGAATTAACATGACCATTATAAAAGGTATCTAAACGACAAAACACATTCACTTACAGGTGTTTGGCAATTGGAATATCAGATGTTTCAAAATCTAGTTTACAAGAATGTGAATATTTTTAATAAAAAAGGAAAAATTAAAAGCCATACATCTGTCATACAGCTCTATTGAGTCTGCGGTGTGTCACGTGACAAGCATGACGCCTCGGCATGGAAATAATAAAGATACTCAGCTAGAATATTTAAAAATTATGTGTGAAAAGGTTAATCAAGTTATTTCAAAGTTGTTATGATTATTCTAACTGCAATCACTGAATCTGATGAAAGTATTAGAACCATATTAAAGAATCAAAAAATAAACACCAACCTATTTGTTCTTCAGTATCTTCCTCCTTTATTCGGTAGGGTTCTGGATCATTCATGTTTTCAATTTTCTTTCACAAACTTTGTCGTCTTCACTTGTAGGCTGGTGGGAATATTCCAGCATTTATTGGTGAATCGCTGTGGGAGGAGCAGAACAGTTAAAATCAAAAACATCTGTTTGTGTTTATCTACCAAACTATCCAAATATAAAGTTATTTAATTCATTTTAAAACAAGTTCACATTCTACATATCTATATATTTTGTCTGAGTCAATCTTATTATCTTGAAGAGGCTTTTGAGCAGCTGTTAATTGTGACATTCCCTCTTATTAAATCTTAGCAGTGAGATTTAATTTACGTTATAATAACTTCTTTACAGCAGCATATGTCCAATGAACCTAAATAAAGTTCAATTTACAACTAGTTATTGCATTGTCATAAAAAAATCATAAAAATGTTTTTTTCTAGGAACAGAAACGGCTCTTTAAATAAAATTAAAGAGCATGACAAAACAGCATTTTTATCTTTACAATGTAAACCTTTCTTCACATTTATCTACATATTCAGACTTCCCTCTTGTAATGGATTTAAAGTAACAACAGCTGCTGAAAAGCCTCTACGTGTCAGAAATAGATATTAATGTTAAAAATAACAAACAAAAGAAAATATCTATTCATATTATCTACTCACAAGAACATACTTTGACTTTTGATCAACTGTCATATCAGTAAATACCATTATTGCTCTAAACATAGAAACAATCATAAAGACGAACATGCAAAAACAATAGTCGCTCAGATTTTAATGAATTTAACATTGGTTCCTCACATCGTTGCCTGCTAGGCTGTTTATGTCAGTCACGAGACGCCAAAAAAGACGCACAAACAGATCTGTAACAGATGAAAACCTTACAGAAAAAAACCCTGTAAAATGTTGTTATAACAAGCTGTGCGTTTTTCATATAATTGTATAAACACACGAAGCACCGTGGACAGCTTACCTTAGCTCAAAAGGCTAACGCTGTGATGGCGGTAGTGGTGACGTCTTCTTCTTCTTCTTGTTTTATGGCGGATCGCAGACACAAAGTGCATTACCGCCACCTATCGCCCGGGTGGACCCTTTTCACACAGACTGTGATGACGCGATTTAAATGTCATGAGCATTGAAAATCCTGCAGTTTTTTAGATTTGTTCTACAAAAAAGTATGTACATTTATAACAATATACTTTGTATTATATTACCTTTGCATCAAATAATTAAAAAAAATAGTTAGCGCTGCTGTGAGGGTGTTTCTAATACAACGGCTGTGGGGGAAACGTGGTAATATTGACATTTTTCTCTCTTCTGACTGTCTTTATCAATCTTTCTCTATTTTTTTTCTTCTTTTTTAAAGTGGTGAAAAAAAAAACAGTTTTAGTTTTATTTAGCTATTTAAGCAAATGGGAGCATAAAAAATAATGTAGTCTCTTCATTTACCAGGTGATATTACTATATTAGTTTACCCGATGACGACTTCCACTTTTAAGAAACCTGGAAAAATGTGAAAAGGGACACTCAGCCTACGTTTGACTAAATTACATACGTAGTACTATTGGACATTTTTGTCTTTTGGGCTATTATATTAAATTGACACGCCTGCTGTCTGCATGGTTCCTTGAAAACAGCTTGAACGATTTTAAATATTATTAATTGTGATTTAAATATTAAGTCGTTTTGATTGTTTATGTATTCTTTTCCCTTTTGTGTTTTCCTTTTT
Source organism: Rhinichthys klamathensis goyatoka (assembly GCF_029890125.1). NCBI lineage: Eukaryota > Metazoa > Chordata > Actinopteri > Cypriniformes > Leuciscidae > Rhinichthys > Rhinichthys klamathensis. The sequence goes on along the minus strand of NW_026607141.1, from coordinate 841,223 downwards.
TGTTGTTTCTTTTGTTAGTATGTTAAGTTTCTTTGCCAGTGTATCCACATGTGAATTGTAAACTCGTGCTCGATCGGCCCAATGGAGGCATCCGATCAGCGGGGGAAGGTTTCTGGCGTGGCAAAGTAATTTTGATTAAATCAAATACATAATATATGAAATAAATGAAAAGGTTTATTTATTTCATATATATATATAAACCTGATTTATCTGAAATAATCAATGAGCAGTCGATTAATCTTTCTAATAATATTTGATTAATCGATTATCAAAATCTCGGATGCAGCACTAGACAGCATCACAAATGGAAGTAAAAGTTCAGAACTCAAACTACTTTTTTTTTAATGAAAGATTCTTTACACATCAATGGCAGTGATACAGTTTCTCTCCAGTGTGAATCCTCATGTATTTTCAGATATATTGACCGTTTAAATCTCGTCACAGTGTGAACACTTATAAGGTATTTCTGTAGTGTGAACTGTCTGGTGCATGATCCTTCACATTGCTGTCTTTTTTTTCTGGTGTAATTTTAAAGCACTCGGCTCACTAAAACTCTATCCACACAAACAACAGATTTAAGGCCTCTCCTTTGAATTAAATTTCAGATGGTGCTTTAGCAAATATGCTCCGATTTTTTTTTTTTACTGCACTGGTCAGTTATATAGTCTTTCTCAAAAATATGTACACAGATGTACTTTAAAAACACTTGATTTTCTGTAACTCTTCCCATATGGATCATGTGTATGGCTTCACTCCAGCGTGGATTTTAATGTGTACGTTAAGGTTTCCTTTATGTGTGAAACTCTTCCCACATTGATCACATGTGTGCGGCTTCTCTCCAGTGTGGATTTTTATGTGTTCGTTAAGGTTTCCTTTTTGTGCGAAACTCTTCCCACACTGATCACATGTGTGTGTCTTCTCTCCCATGTGGATTTTCATGTGTTCATTAAGGTGCTCTTTTCGTGTGAAACTCTTCCTACATTGATCACATATGTATGGCTTCTCTCCAGTGTGGATTTGCATGTGTTCGTTAAGGGTTGATTTATGTGCAAAACTCTTCCCACACTTTTCACATGTGTAAGGCTTCTCTCCAGTGTGGGTTTTCATGTGTACGTTAAGGTTTCCTTTTAGTGTGAAGCTCTTCCCACACTGATCACATGCATGTGGCTTCTCTCCAGTGTGGACCCTCTCATGTATTTTCAGATATACTGACCGTTTAAATCTCTTGTCACAGTATGAACACTTGTAAGGTGTCTCTGTAGTGTGAACAGTCTGGTGCACTTTCAGTGCACCATCTGTAAAAAAAGTCTTTCCACACTCAGAACAAATATGATCCTTCACGTCGCTGTGTTTTTTCTGGTGTATTTTTAATGCACCCATCTGACTAAAACTCTTTTCGCATATATAACAGACGTAAGGCTTCTCTTTTGTATGAACTTTCAGGTGGTCCTTTAGGAAATCTGCCCTAAAAAATGTTTTACTGCATTGGTCACAGTTGTGTAGTCTTTCTCTAGAATGAGTAAGCAGATGTACTTTAAAGACGCTTGATTTTCTGAAACTCTTTCCACATTGATCACAGGTATACGGCTTCTCTCCAGTGTGGATTCTCATGTGATCATTAAGCTGTCTTTTTTGCGTGAAACTCTTCCCACATTGATCACATGCGTACGGCTTCTCTCCAGTGTGGATTTTCAAGTGATCCTTTAGGGTTCCTTTTTGTGTGAAACTCTTATCACACTGATCACATGCATATGGCTTCTCCCCGGTGTGGATTTTCATGTGTTCATTAAGGTTTCTTTTTATTGTGAAAATCTTCTCGCAGTGATCACATGTGTACGGCTTTTCTCCAGTGTGGATTCTAATGTGTTCGTTAAGGATTACTTTTTGTGTGAAACTCTTCCCACACTGATTGCATGTGTACGGCTTCTCTCCAGTGTGGATTTTCATATGCTTGTTAAGGTTTCCTTTTTGTGTGAAACTCTTCCCACATTGACCACATGTGTACGGCTTCTCTCCAGTGTGGATCCTCATGTGTTCGTTAAAGGTTTTTTTTTGTGAGAAGCTCTTCCCACATTGACCACATGTGAAAGGCTTCTCTCCAGTGTGAATTCGAATGTGAAGTTCAAGACTTTGCTTGTATGGGAAACTCTTTCCACACTCAGGGCAAGTGAAACATAATTTGTATCTTTTCAATGAGGGACTCGAGGATTTATCTTCAGTTTTGACATGATGTTTCTCCCCCACTTCAAACGGTTCTTCAATCGCCATGTTCTCTTCTATCAGGTCTAAAATGAAAGTAAAAAAAATAAAATAATAATAATAATAAAAACAAAGAGAGAAATGTGAACGGGAAAGGACAAGTGAACCCTGACATAATAGTAGAAAGTCTGATCATTTTTATGCATTATTTGGAATTTGGTACATTTATCATCCAATTATTATTTTTAAAACATGACCAGCACAAATTACAGGATTTGTAGTAAGAACTATTAGATATGTTTGATTAACTGCATTTTACAAGTCAGGTTGTAACATGTTCAAAATTTTAGTAATATGATTGCAACAAAGTGAACCAGACATAAATCAATATATTGTTATACAGTGCTACAGAGGCCCTTCATAATGCAGAGGGCAAATGCCTGGTTTTCATAGTTGGCAATGTTACACTAAATTATGCTGAGTTGAAGTTTAGTGCATTCAGGGTTCTCAAGTTTTATCAAAAGCTTGGAGTGAGATCACATGCGGTTAGGGGAGGAGCCCCAATGGAGCCCCGCCCATCCCTGCCCCCCAATTTTACCCATTGTTCATAATTAACCAGCACAAATTGAAATAATAACAATTGGTAAATCTGATAAATGACAGAGCAATTCGTCACATCAAATATAGCCTACTCTTTAATGTTATATTTCAAAATTACAAATATACAAAAATTACAAAAATATAACAAATTGCTCCAAACAGTTTGGAAAAACAAATCTTTTTGCATTTTGAATGTGTCGAAATGGTATAATGATTTATTGTGTGGTGGGACATTGTGAACAAATGGACATATTAGAGTATTAAGGTGTTTGTGTGTGTGTGTGTGTGTGTGTGTGTGTGTGTGTGTGTGTGTGTGTGTGTACACAAATATCTTTTTGCTTTTTCCCTAACATCTTTGAAAAATACAAATGCAATGGCAATGATTAATGTTTTGACAGGATATAAAATATTACCCAGAGCACTCTGCTTTAATACATGTAGCCGTAATGTAACTAGAAAGACTATTAATACAGTATAATATATAGCTAATTTAAAATAAAATGAAGAAATACATTTTCATTCCTTCCCATACCCACTAACATTTCCCTTATAGTTTCAGGTAATGTAAGCTAGCCAAACTGAGCCAAAGCTTCTGGCCTGGTTGCAAAGTAGTTGTAGAGTTTTTGACTGCATTAATACTAATGTATACGATGGGCTAAATTTTAAATGTTCTAGCCTAAAAATGTTAGACAAGCTTTCTTCCCTTCTCCATCACGACGCGTGTTTGCGCGATGTTGTTGGTTACCTAGTAACGAACGTACGGTGGCCGAGAATGTTCCGTCAACTTCGGTGTGTTCACGCGCGTCTATGTTGCCTAACGAACGCAATCTGGCCAAGAGATACGTGCTGGCAGCAGGAAACTTCACTTTGTGTGCCTGCGCCTCGTATACAACGTTATATATAAAGCTTGCAGGACAACTTGGTTGGCATTGCCTTTTCAGCGAGAGAAATACACGGTGTGGCGTGTGAGCGTGTGAACTGGTTGAATTGCGTGTGTCTCACGGCCAATGCGTGAGACTTGAGAACCCTGGTGCATTGTATAAATACAGGGTTCTAAATTTACTTTTTTGATGACCAGCCAACGTGGCTGGTAACTTTCTAAAGTTACCAACCATTTAGAATTTTCACTAGCCAAATTTTTTTCCCATGAAAATAAGAGAGATTATGAGTGCCACTGAATGCATTTGATCATTTTATTAACATTGTTGGCATGAAAAACAACAACGCTATCTCACGACCAATTCGTACGAATTCGTACGAGTGATTAAAAGGTGGCTAATTCGTACGAATTCGTACGACCTCACTCGCACAATTCGAACGATTTGTCTACGTGATGGGTAGGTTTAGGGGCGGGGTCAGGGGTAGGTAATTCGTACGAATTCATATGAATTTGGTAACTCATAAAATATGTACGAATTAGCAAAAATCGTATGAATTTGTACGAGTGAGGTCGTATGAATTCGTACGAATAAGCCACCTCGTAAAATTCGTACGAATTGCCGTGAGATCAGGCTGAAAACACATATAAAGTACAATACAACACAGAAAGTGCAAACATTTCATTTCAAGTTTGGGATCTATCTATCTATCTATCTATTAGGGATGTGCACGAATATTCGAATTTTTGATCTGTAATTATTATTCAAAAAATAAAATACTATTCAAATTTTTTTTCGCAGTTATAATTAAATGCACTGGGTGGAGCGTTTAACAAGTGGATTGTATTTGATCACATAATGTCATTGTCTGCCTAGCCAAGTAATGGAATAACGTTAATCAATTATTAATTAAACTGAGTTATCATAATATCACCACCACTATGAGAAATCACATGAAATCCAAAAAAACACCAGTCGACTGAGGAAGCAGCTGTCCATCACTGCATTAACGACTGCAGGTCAGCAGCTGTACCCCGATATCTTCTGGTAGCAAAATGATTTTGAGACATATGCTTCCTTTAAGTTTCGTTGAGGGAGACAGGTTTAAGAACAGAAAAACGCATGCTGTTACTTCACTTTGCACACACACACGTGTCTCTGCAACGTCTGTGTCAGCGCAGCGCGTTTTCTCACTCGAGCATGTGGATATTATTGTTTTTCTCAACATGAACATGATAATCATATGCTGCTTTTTTTCTTTTTGCGTTTTTTCCTCGTTTGCGCTGCTTGAGCTTAAATGCTTTTGTTGTTAATATTTTTTCTTCACACATATTGTTTAATGTTTTCAACTAAAAGAAAACCTTAAGATATATAGTAAGCTTGTTGTGTATATTGCCTAATGTATAAGCTTGTTCAGAAATAATGACAAAAACCTTTTAAAAAAAAATTACGTATCTCTCGTTAAACAACATATAAATTTAAACCCAGGAGTCTGTCCCAACCACCGCCGCATTTAGTTTAATCTTAACTTTTTACTTTACTTTACTACCTCCCTCCTCTTTCAGTCTATGCTCCCTGCTCTGGCTCGTTCTTCATCTTCCTTGTGTTTTCTGGTGGACGGACGCGTACGCTCCTTTCGTTTCCAATTTCCATGATCATTTCTCGCGCTGGTTTCACTGCAAACTACACGCACGCGCAGCCAATGGGCGTATGAAACGTCATCACGTAGCATTACGGCACAGTGTTCATGGGAAATGTAGGAAGTACTCCCAGGGGGATAAATGACCGAGAACAGAGACCTTATGCATCACCGGCCAAACTGGCTAGTAAGTTTTTATTAACACCCGCAAATTTTGGTGTTAATTTAGAACCCTGTATATATCGTATTGTTGCCTCTGTATCGGGATACGTATCGTATCATGACTTTGTTGCCAATACACAGCCCTAGGTGTCACGTACATTGCCAAGAAGAAAGCTTTTCAGAGATGGCAACAACTCAGAGACCTAAATTTTATTAAGTCAAGTCAAGTCACCTTATTTATATAGCGCTTTTAACAATATAGATTGTTTCAAAGCAGCTTTACAGTGATAATAGGAAATTAAAGTAACAAAGATTGTTTCAGCTTTACAGCAGCTCTAGGATAAAATTATTGTCCAGCTAAAGTGAATTAGTTATTAACTTAGGGGCCGCTAACACGACACCGTCCTAAAACCTTTAACGCGCTCCGGCCTGCTCATTCACACAACAGTGCCCGGTGGCTCGAGAACGCAAACCTTGAAATAGGTTCCAAGGTGCAACTCTTTAAAAAAAAAAAAAAAAAATCTCTGCGCAAACTTCAAAAACGTGAACCTGTGAAAGCGCTGACAGCGTGCACATGCGTATTATGTGTTTAGTCTATAGGTATGCGCAATTTAATATATATATGTGTGCAGGCGTGTAATCAGTCTTTACAAATTGACCTCAACAAATTACTTGTCTGGCCTTAATTTATAATACAGAATTGTTTATCGCTTCCGCGTAGCCATGTGAACTGGAATTATTTTGACAACGTTTTATCTGTACAGAGGTAAAGGGAAGGGAAGAAGGCCTTCACAGGAGACAGACTAGTTGACATTTCAGGACTGCGTTGTCGTCATGTCCAGGCGCATGTCCTTCGCATGTCCTTCATCAGGTCTGGATACGGTGGACTGCGGTAAACCTCAGGATAATCAGAGAGACTAATATTAGCGTAGACGGCATTCTTCTTATGATGTAATGAATACATCAGGATTCATGGGAAGTGTTCCCGGTTCCAGCTGACCTAATCTATGCAGCCTAACATTGAATTATATAAGTTTATAATGTGTTATGTGTGTGCCAGGTCAAAGAGATGTGTTTTTAGTAGGGCTGCACATTTTCAAGTTTTTCATTAACCGTTAACCGAGGCCCTTAGCGGTTAATACTCGGTTAACCATAGTGTGCGCGCCGCAACCCCGAGATACAGACACACGCGAAAGGGGTAGTTCATTTTTAACACCTTTAATAACTGGTTGGACCACATTTAAAACAAAATTAATTTATAGAAATAAAACGCAGTGGTAAGGACAGAGCAGTTATGGTGTGTTCAAACCGAACGCGAATTTAATTACATGCGCGAGTGATTACATACAAAGTAAATGCAAAGACGCGAATAGACGCACCATTCGCGCCGGGCGTTGCGAATGACGTAAATTGGGCGACGCGTTTGCCGCGAATGTCTTCCGCGCAAGTTGAAAAATTTGAACTCGAGCGAATGTTCAAGCTAGACGCGATAGACGTGTAACGTTATTTGACACTCTATTCGCGTTCGGTGTGAACACACCAGACCATAATGATGCCCGGGTGTTGGCTGTTGAGATTGTACAACAACGAGGTTGTACTTGAAGTATATCTAAGCACTGCATTGCAATACTTACATTTTGCCCCGTCATTCTCGATTTTAAAGCGCTCCCACGCTGTGCTTTTCTTTGCCCGCTTCATATTAAAAAAATGGTCATGACTACTTCTTGTGGACATTACAAATGTATGGGAGCGCTCTGGCGGTCTCTTGTGGTGCAAAAATGTATTACAACTAAATTCAATGCACGCCATTGACGCCACTTAACCGAGCAAAATGTTTCACTCGGTTAAGCAATTTTTAACGGTTAATCGGTTAACCATGGACACCCCTAGTTTTTAGTCTAGATTTAAACTGACAGAGTGGGTCTGCTTCCCAGAATATGTTAGGAAGACAGTTCCAAAGTTTTGGTCCTAAATAGGAAAAGGATCTACCGCCAGCAGTCGATTTTGATATTCTAGGTATTATCAACTGGCCAGAATTTTGAGATCGCAATAGACGTGAAGGAATATATTGAGTTCAGGGCTCGCTCAAGTACTGGGGAGGTGAACCATTTAGTGCTTTGTAAGTAATCAGCAATATTTTAAAATGTATACGATGTTTAATAGGGAGCCAATGCAGTGTTGACAGAACCGGGCTAATATGGTCATACTTCCTGGTTCTGTTAAGAACTCTAGCGGCTGCATTTTGGACCAGCTGTAGTTTGTTTATTAAGCGTGCAGGGCAACCACCCAGTAGAGCATTACAATAGTCTAGCCTTGATGTCATGAACGCATGAACTAATTGTTCTGCATTTTTAATTGAGAACATATGACGTAATTAAGATCTATTTATTGCGGTTCAGCATAACATCATCAGCGTCTTACGTCAGCAGCATTACTGAACGCGGTTTGACAACAGAACTGGAAGAGAATACAATGCTGAATAAAGTCGTAGTTGTTGTTATTTTGGGACCAAAATGTATTTTCGATGCTTCAAAACATTCTAACTAACCCACTGATGTCACATGGACTACTTTGATGATGTCTTTATTTCCTTTCTGGACAAGGACAGTATACCGTACATACATTTTTAATGGAGGGACAGAAAGCTCTCGGACTAAATCTAAAATATCTTAAACTGTGTTCCAAAGATGAATGGATGTCTTACGGGCTTGGAACGACATGAGGGTAAGTCATTAATGACATCATTTTCATTTTTGGGTGAACTAACCCTTTAAGGGCCCGATCGTACCACGGCTTTGGACTATTTTCTTTAATCTTCTTTAAGCGCAAAGGAGCAACCGTGTCTAAAGTGCTGGAAAAGAGAGAGTCAAAAGTTTCTGTCGCAATATCGAGTTCTTCTAATCTATCTGGGATGCTGAGGAGATGAAACTGTTCATGAATATTATTAATAAAGCAATCTTTAGTGGCAGAAGTGATAGGTCTAACATATTTGTAACACGGAGACGGCTTTGCAGCCTTGGCTAAATGAAGTGTACATGAGATTAGATAATGAACCAGGAAGTATGACCACATTAGCCCGGTTCTGTCAACACTGCATTGGCTCCCTATTCAACATCGTATACATTTTAAAATATTGCTGATTACTTACAAAGCACTAAATGGTTTAGTAGGGCTGTGCGATATAGCTAAAAAAATGTTTCACGATATAATGTTTCATAACGTTCGGTTTCGATAATTATTGACATTTTTTATAACCTTTTTTTTTAAAGACAAGTAGAAAAGTTTGAATTTAAACCACAGGTTTTTTTATTTTTTTTTATCTATATAATTATCTATCAAATTCAGCCAAAAATATCTTCTTTATGTCTTACATTAAGATAAAAAAGTAAATGTTAAAGAAACCCTTGAACTTAAATAAAATGTTACAAAATGTGTGCAATGTAAAAGTGTTAACGTAGAACAATCAAGGCAAACTTTGAGGTAGATCAACATCTGTAATAAGTAGGTTCACAAAATTCATGGTTCGGCTCCATACGTCACAGTGGTGTCACGGTTAGGTACGTTTTCGATACAGCAAAAAGAAAGAAATGCCAGAGAAATTTCCTTGTGTTAAAAATAAATAAATATATATATATATATATATATATATATATATATATATATATATATATATATATATATATATATATATATATATATATATTAAAAGGAAAAATATTTTTAAATAAGTGAGTTTTCCTACACATTAAAAAGATCATTTAAATATGATAATATTATAATATAGTATATAATATAGTTTTGACGTGCTTGAAAAAGGCATTATAATTCTTCACGTCTATTGCGATCTTAAAATTCTGGCCAGTTGATAATACTTAGAATATCAAAATCGACTGCTGGCGGTAGATCATTTTCCTATTTAGTAGCACCTGGAACAGCCTTCCTAATATTGTCCGGGAAGCAGACATACTCTGTCAGTTTAAATCTAGACTATAAACACATCTCTTGAACCTGGCATACAAAACGTTATATATTGTTTAAATTTCTTTACAAAATTACAACGTTTTAAAGTTGATACTTTGTTTCATATAAAAAGTAACCTGCTCTGTCTTGTCTGTCAGCGCGTTGTCAGTGTCCTCTTTGCTCCGAGATGTATTTTTCACTGTGTGAGAACATGATTTGTGGCATGAGAGTGGCATGGCTTGTCAGACATAGCAACAGAAACTAAAGTGGGAGGGTCTTTGCGAATGGTAAATTATAAGAAATCTTGGCCAAGAGAGCCTTCTGTACTTTCTCTCACACACACAAACTCAATGTGAAAGAAAGAGGCGTACACATGAACTGACGTTCTAGACCTAAATGCAGGGCTCGACAATAAGGACTGCCCGAACGGCAAGAGTTGACGGAACAGTCACTGTCCTGATCGGGCCAGTGCTGCATTGTCATGAAAGTTTATCATTTACATGTATTAAGCCTTGCCAATGTAAAGAAAATACGAAAGAAAGCTCAATTCGGTACTCATGTCATTGAAAGTGAGCGCCCAGAAAGCAGTGTCTGACAGCATGCAAATACTAAATTGCTTTATCCTTCACATTTTGTGCTTGAACAGACAATTTAGTTTTTATCAATGAGACATTGACTAATTGTTGACTAATGAGACGAGACAAATTATTTTGTAATCATTCCGTTCAATTTCATATATTTTTTAAATAGACTAGAGCAAAGAACATTTTGTCAGAACCTCTAGTTTGCATGTTATTTTGTTTAATTGTCTTTTCTTTTTTCTTTTTTTGAATTGTGGGATAATCGCAATCTCCATTGTACACAGAAAAAATTGTGATTCTCAATTTATCCAGAATCGTGCAGCTTTACTATAAATAGACGCTGAAGCTGCAGCGGAAATGCGTCACTTGTTCACACAATTACTATTTTCTATATGTTGAATGGCACATAATGCAATACATAGGGGATAGGGAACGTGTAGAAACGTTATTTCTTTGATTTTTCTTATTGGTTATTCACTGTCACTTGGGCACAGGTGATCACTTAATAACGGGAGCCAACTTTCTGTTGACCGTATTGTGTTGGGTAAATCATGTCTGCATATGTCAAGCTAAAATAAAAGTAAAAATCAAGCTAAGATCGACAGTCTTCCTTTAAGTAATGAAATGACGACCAAGTGCGAGCCAGTTACGAGCCATCCCGTTACGTAGCCCCTTTGTGGCTATTGGATGCCACGAACAGAACGATTCAGACAGTGTAAATATGCTTTTTATAGGGGCAAATAAAGTCTTGTTTCACGTTAGTGTCACGCGAACCGCAGCAACGCGCACACAGTCTGTACCAGTCCAGAGACACGATAGCAAAGTGCGTGCAGGTCATATGCATGAGTCGGCGCAGACCACAAAACATATCGGACTGAATTCTACACAGAATGCTGTATTTTAAAGTGATAAGTAGGAGATTAGGAGGAGATAAGTAGGAAAAAACGGTTAGAGAGACTTGACTAATGACGAGTAGAAGAGACAAACGTAATAAACGACATAAATGTAACAAATTATGGTTATAACACCGGTGTCATGCACCAACATAAATTACACACTTTTTAAACTACACATTCTCAGCATCATTAAGTTAACTATTTTGCTTTAGTAACAATTTCATATTAAATCTAAAATGGGAATCTATTACACTGTAGCTGTCATAAGCTGTCAAATGCGGCTTTGCTGAGCTCAACGGCTCTGGCCGAGCTGTGACGCATAAACGAAACGCTATTGGCTTTTTTAAAAAATGGGGAGGAGCTGCGCAATATGTCTCAGGCTGTCTTCCCGTTTCAGTGGAGATTACGTCAACACACTGAATAACGCTGCACATTTCAAAGCACCTCAGTGGGCCTTTAAGATGTATAACCTTATTGAAGAATCAAGAATAAACACCAACCTCTTTGTTCTTCATTGTCTTCCTGTTTTATTCTGCAGGGCTCTGGATCACCGCTTTGTTCTTCTGTATCTTCCCGTTTTATTCTGCAGGGTTCTGGATCATTCATGTTTTCAATCTTCTTCACTTGTAGGCTGATGGAAATATTTCAGCATTTATTGGTGAATCGCTGTCGGAGGAGCAGATCTGCAAAAATAAATCAGTTATCAAAAATTTATGCTTTCATTAATTCACACACTTAAAGCATTTTGTTAGTTTACCTATCCAACTATCAAAATTTAAAGTTATTTCATTTGTTTTAAAAAAAAAATCGCATATTTTACATATCTATACTTTGTCTGTGGGACAATCTATTTTTAACATTATTAACCATTTCTGACATGAGGAGGGTTTTCAGCAGCTGTTAATTTAAATCCATCACAAGAGGTACATTAATCTGAGTATGTAGATAAATAGTAGAAGAAAGCATGACATTGGAAACATTTAAATATTGCTTTGTCATACTCTTTCACTTTATTGAAAGAGCTGTTTCTGTCCTTAGAAAAAAAAGCAGCAACAAGTTAATTATATATTTTTATGACTAAGTTATTTAATTTGTTTTAAAACAATTATATTATATATTTTACATATCTATATTTTGTCAGTGGGTCATTCTATTAACATTGTTATCTATTTTTGAAATGAAGAGACTTTTGACGAGCTGTTAATTGTAGCACTCCCTCTTATTAAGTCTAATAAGGAGATTATTTTATTAACCAGTTATAATAACTTCCATACAGCGGCATATGTCCATGTGAACCTAAATATAGTTCAATTTACAACTACAGTCACTGCATATTGTCATACGCCAGCAGCCATATCACCCTGTAGCCCAAGACTGGTTTCCCACTGAAGCTAAGCAAGGCTGAGCCTGGTTAGTACCTGGATGGGAGACCTTCTGGAAAAACCCGGTTGCTGCTGGAAGAGGTGTTAGTGAGGCCAGCAGGGGGTGCTCACCCTGTGGTCTGTGTGGGTCCTAACGCCCCAGTATAGTAATGGGGACACTATACTGTCAAAAAGCACTGTCCTTTGGATGAGACGTTAAACCGAGGCCCTGACTCTCTGTGGTCACAAAAAAATCCCAGGATGTCCTTCGAAAAAGAGTAGGGGTGTAACCCTGGCATGCGGCATCCTGGCCAAATTTGCCCCTTGGCTTGTGTCCATCATGGCCTCCTAATCATCCCCCATATACTAATTGGCTTCATCACTGTCTCCTCTCCACCAGTGCTGCTGTGTGGTGGGCGTTCTGGCGCCCTATGGCTGCCGTCGCATCATCCAGGTGGATGCTGCACATTGGTGGTGGTTGAGGAGATTCCCCCTTCCATATGTGAAGCGCTTTGAGGTCCCAGAAAAAGCACTATATAAATGTAACGTATTATTATAAAATAAATTAGATTATAAACATTTTTATTCTAAGGACAGAAACGGTTATTTCAATACAAGCGCGACAAAGCAATATTTTAATGTTTCCAATGTCAAGCTTCCATCACATTCATCACATACTCAGATTTACTACTTGTGTTGGATATGAATTAAATCTGGATCTGAAATTTAAAGCATCTTCGTGTCAGATTAACCAACAAACAAAAGATAAATAGAGATCAATCCCTATTAATTCCTCTTACAGATCATACTTTGACTTTTGATCAAGTGACATATTAGTAAATATCATTATTGCTCCAAATATAGAAACAATCATACAGACGAACATACAAAAACACACAATAATCGCTCAGATCTTAATGAATTTAACATTATAGTTCCTCACATAGTTGCCTGCAATGCTAAATGTTTGCCAGTCAACAGACGCCAGAAAAGACGCAAAGATAGCTCTGTAGCATATGAATATAGAATACAGAAAAGACCCTGTAAAATGTTGCTTTAACAAGCTGTGTTATTTTTAATAATTGTATAAACAAACGAAGCACAGTGAACTGCTTACCTCACATCAAAAGAGTGACGTCTTCTTCTTGTTTTATGGCGGATCGCAGACACGGTGCATTACCGCCACCTATCGCCCGGGTGGACCATGGACCCTGTTCACAGACTGTGATGACGCGTTTTAACCTGTCCTGTTGCATTGTAAATCCTGCAAAGTTTTTTTGTATTTTTTTTTTTAAGTATGTACATTTATAACACTAGGCTATACTTTGTATTAAATTACCTTTGCATCAAATTACAAAAACACTAGTTAACGTTGCTGTGAGGGCAGTGGTGGATTAATACTGCCTTCACGTAAACAGAATATAGGATGTGCATCAGTGCATCGGTCTTAAAGTGACAGTGCATAATAAACCTAATGCCGTCTGTGCCCTTAATATTAATCAAACAACAAAAGAAAAAGAGAAAAGTATTCACTGCTTTTTAATAAGGATTAATTATATTTCATTTATATAAATAAATATGTCTGCTTGAAAGAATAAAGAATGATGCATGCAAGTTGTTATAAAGAATGCATACATCATTCATTGAAAAGAAAACTGTTCTTCTTTAGGAAAAGTGGTTTCATTTAATTTTAAGATAATTAAGATTTAAAAAAAATTATGTCACTGCAGTTAAATCTGTCTGTATTGCATGTTCAAACTTTAAAATCATCCACATTAACAGGTTAATAGATGTTTTCTCCAGGAGTATATAATGTGTTTGGAAATTTTAGAGAAATTCTAATTTAATGAATTAGAATTTAACTAAACCCATTAGATTTTAGTCGATTTAGTCGACTAAAATTTTATTGTATATAGTCGGATAAAACTAGACTAAAACTAAAACAATTCAGATGACTAAAGCTAACTGGCAAATTTTATTGTATTTAGTCGGATAAAACTAGACTAAAACTAAAATAATCCTGATGACTAAAACTAAATGGCATTTTAGTCCAAAGACTATGACTAAAACAATCCAAATTTGCTGTCAAAATTAACACTATAGCATTAACACTACACAGGCATATTTGCTAGAAACTTGGGACTTTATAATTTCACTCTCTTAAAACTCGTTCTTTCCTCACTTTCTTTCTTTCTGCAACTTGTGTGAATGTGTGTGTGTGTGCATGAGTTTATGTTAGGTATTGTTTTTATGTTAGAATACTCAAAGTCTCGTTCGTATTTAAAGAGAAGTGTTCTTGTGTTCCCCTCCTTGAACTGCCTCCTAACCGTGGTGGAAGGGTTTGAGTACCCGAACGATCCTAGGAGCTATGTTGTCCGGGGCTATATGCCCCTGGTAGGGTCTCCCAAGGCAAACAGGTCCTAGGTGATGGGTCAGACTAAGAGTGGTTCACAAAACCTTTATGACAGAAATTAAAACAAGGACCGTGACGTCACCCAGCATGGCGCAGCTGGGGTCCTACCCTGGAGCCAGGCCCGGGGTTGGGGCTCGTATGCGAATACCTGGTGGCCGGGCCTCTCCCCCATGGGCCCGGCCGGGCTCAGCCCAATGGAGCGACGTGGGGCCACCCTCCCGTGGGCTCACCACCTGCAGGAGGGACCGTAAGGGGCCGGTGCAAAGTGGATCGGGCAGCAGTCGAAGGCGGGTGCCTCGACAACCCGATCCCTGGACACGGAAACTAGCTTTAGGGACGTGGAACGTCACCTCGCTGGCGGGGAAGGAGCCTGAGATTGTGTGTGAGGTTGAGAGGTACCGACTAGAGATAGTCGGGATCACCTCCACGCACGGCTTGGGCTCTGGAACCACACTCCTTGAGAGAGGATGGACTCTTTACCACTCTGGAGTTGCCCATGGTGAGAGGCGGCGGGCCCCCAGCTCAGCCGCCATGTGTTGGAGTTCACCCCGGTGAACGAGAGGGTCGCTTCCCTGCGCCTTCGGGTCGGGGATAGGTCTCTCACTGTCGTTTGTGCCTATGGGCCGAACGGCAGTGCAGAGTACCCGGCCCTCTTGTGGTCTTGGGGAGGGGTGCTGGAAAGTGCTCCGTCGTTCTACTGGGGGACCTCAACGCCCACGTGGGCAACGATAGTGACACCTGGAGGGGCGTGATTGGGAGGAACGGCCCCCCTGATCTGAACCCGAGTGGTGTTCTGTTATTGGACTTCTGTGCTAGTTACAGCTTGTCCATAACGAACACCATGTTCAAGCACAAGGGTGTCCATCAGTGCACGTGGTACCAGGACACCCTAGGCCGGAGGTCGATGATCGACTTTGTGGTCATTTCATCCGACCTCCGGCCGTATGTCTTAGACACTCGAGTGAAGAGAGTGGCGGAGCTGTCAACTGATCACCACCTGGTGGTGAGTTGGATCCGATGGCGGGGGAGGAAGCTGGACAGACTCTGCAGACCCAAACGTACTGTGAGGGTCTGTTGGGAACTTTTGGCCGAGTCCCCTGTCAGAGATCTTCAACTTCCACCTCCGGCGGAGCTTCAACCGGAACCCTGAGGGAGTCTGGAGATATTGAGTCCGAGTGGACCATGTTCTCCACCTCCATTGTCGACGCGGCCGCTCGGAGCCGTGGCCGTAAGGTCTCCAGTGCCTGTCGAGGCGGCAATCCCCGTACCCAAGGTGGACACCAGAAGTAAGGGATGCCGTCAAGCTGAAGAAGGAGTCCTATCAGGCCTGGCTGGTTTGTGGGACTCCTGAGGCAGCTGACGGGTACCGGCAGGCCAAAGCAGACCGCAGCCCGGGTGGTTGTGGAGGCAAAAAAATCGGGCCTGGGAGGAGTTCGGTGAGGCCATGGAGAAGGACTACTGGTTGGCCTCGAAGAGATTCTGGCAAACCGTCCGGCGCCTCAAGAGAGGGAAGCAGTGCCCTACCAACACTGTTTACAGTGGAGGTGGCCAGCTGTTGACCTCAACTGGGGATGTCATTGGACGGTGGAAGGGATACTTCGAGGATCTCCTCAATCCCACCGACATGTCTTCCACTGAGGAAGCAGAGGCTGAGGGCTCGGAGGTGGACTCGTCCATCACCCAAGCTGAAGTCACAGAGGTAGTCAAGAAACTCCTCGGTGGCAAGGCACCGGGGGTGGATGAGATCCGCCCTGAGTACCTCAAGTTTTTGGATGTTGTGGGGCTGTCTTGGCTGGCACGCCTCTGCAACATCACGTGGTGGTCGGGGACAGTACCTTTGGGCTGGCAGACTGGGGTGGTGGTCCCTCTTTTTAAGAAGGGGGACCGGAGGGTGTGTTATTTTATTTTAAGATTTATTTGACAGGGACAAATGCATAAAACATTGCTTTATAATAAATACAAAGTAGATGCCACGCATACAGGCATACAGATGTTCCAACTACAGGGGGGATCATACTTCTCAGCCTCCCCGGGAAAGTTTATGCCAGGGTACTCAAGCACTAGTTTATTACCAGCAGCCATATCACCCTGTAGCCCAAGACTGGTTGCCCACTGAAGCTAAGCAAGGCTGAGCCTGGTTAGTACCTGGTTGGGAGACCTTCTGAGAAAACCAGGTTGCTGCTGGAAGAGGTGTTAGTGAGGCCAGCAGGGGGCGCTCATCCTGTGGTCTGTGTGGGTCCTAACGCCCCAGTATAGTAATGGGGACACTATACTGTCAATTGAGCACCGTCCTTCGGATGAGACGTTAAACCGAGGTCCTGACTCTCTGTGGTCACACAAAATCCCAGGATGTCTTTCGAAAGAGTAGGGGTGTAACCCCGGCATCCTGGCCAAATTTGCCCAGTGGCCTCTGTCTATCATGGCCTCCTAATCATCCCCATATATATGTATATATACCAATTGGCTTCATCACTCTGTCTCCTCTCCACCAGTAAGCTGGTGTGTGGTGGGCGTTCTGGCGCAATATGGCTGCCGTCGCATCATCCAGGTGGATGCTGCACATTGATGGTGGTTGAGGATTTGATGCTATAAATTAACTAGAAGGAAGAGATGATCGGTTCACGAGCAGCTTTACCTGAGGCTCTACAGCGATCTGTCAGACACATTAAACAGCCACAAAACGGTATTTATTGTTTAAATTTCTTTAAAAAAATGACCAAATTTGAAAGGTGAGGCTTTGTTTCATATCAAAAGTAACCTGGTCTGTCCCGTCTGTCAGCGCGTTGTCAGTGTCCTCTCTGGTCCGCAATTTTTCACTGCGTGAGAACATAGTGTGGCGTGAGAGCGGCGTGGCTTGTTTTCTTTTTCTTTTTCAGTTCTGAGCAGTTGGCTTATTGATGACTTCTGAAGCCGAAAACCGGAAGGAGATTGGTCAATTCAATTTACTCAAAGTTTATTACAAAGAAGTTTTCAAGTTTCCTTGTTTTATTTATTAGTTAGAATGGGTATAACTCAACAATTTAAATAATTGCAAAAGCTGAATAAGTGATCAAAGCCTACTGATTAATCTTTGAAATAATCAAGCAGTTGATTAATCATTCTAATAATTTTTGATTAATCGATTATCAAAATAATCTCTGATGCTGCACTATGCAGCATCACACCTGGAAGTACAGGATCAGAACTCAAACTACTTAATGTATTACCAGACATGCATTTTTTTTTATGAAAGATTAGAGAAGATAATTGAGTGAAACTCTTTCCACATGAATGGCAGTGATACGGCTTCTCTCCAGTGTGGATCCTCTCATGTATTTTCAGATATATTGACCGTTTGAATCTCTTATCACAGAGAGAACACTTATAAGGTTGTACTCTAGTGTGAACTGTCTGATGCACTTTCAGTTCACTATCTGTAAAAAAAGTCTTGCCACAGTCCGAGCAAACATGATCCTTCACACCACTGTGCCTTTTCTGGTGTAATTTTAAAGCACTCGGCTCACTAAAACTCTTTCCACATAATGAACACACATGAGGCTTCTCCTTTGTATGAATTTTCAGGTGGTCCTTCAGGAAATCTGCCGTAAAAATGTTTTTACTGCACTGGTCACTGTTACATAGTCTTTCTCTAGAATGAGCACACAGATGTACTTTAAAAACACTTGATTTTCTGAAACTCTTCCCACATTGATCACATGTGTATGGCTTCACTCCGGCGTGTCTTTTAATGTGTACGTTAAGGTTTCCTTTATGTGTGAAACTCTTCCCACATTGATCACATTTGTGCGGCTTCTCTCCAGTGTGGATTTTCATGTGTTCGTTAAGATTTCCTTTTTGTGTGAAACTCTTCCCACATTGATCACATTTGTGCGGCTTCTCTCCAGTGTGGATTTTCATGTGTTCATTAAGATGCTCTTTTTGTGTGAAACTCTTCCCGCACTGATCACATGTGTGCGGCTTCTCCCCAGTGTGGAACCTCATGTGTTTGTAAAGGGTTACTTTATGCGCAAAACTCTTCCCACACTGATCACATGTGTATGGCTTCTCCCCAGTGTGGCTTTTCATGTGTACGTTAAGGTTTCCTTTATGTGTGAATCTCTTCCCACACTGATAACATGTGAATGGCTTCTCCCCAGAGTGGATTTTCATATGTTCGTTAAGGTTTCCTTTTAGTGTGAAGCTCTTCCCACACTGATCACATGTGTATGGCTTCTCTCCAGTGTGGACCCTCTCATGTATTTTCAGATATACTGACAGTTTGAATCTCTTGTCACAGTATGAACACTTGTAAGGTGTCTCTGTAGTGTGAACAGTCTGGTGCACTTTCAGTGCACCATCTGTAAAAAAAGTTTTCCCACACTCAGAGCAAATATGATCCTTAACACCGCTGTGTCTTTTCTGGTGTATTTTTAATGCACCCATCTGACTAAAACTCTTTCCACACAAATAACAGACGTAAGGCTTCTCCTTTGTATGAACTTTCAGGTGGTCCTTCAGGAAATCTGCCCTAAAAAATCTTTTACTGCATTGGTCACAGTCATATAGTCTTTCTCTAGAATGAGTAAGCAGATGTACTTTATAAACACTTGATTTTCGGAAACTTTTCCCACATTGATCACAGGTATACGGCTTCTCTCCAGTGTGGATTCTCATGTGATCAGTAAGGTGTCTTTTTTGTGCGAAACTCTTCCCACATTGATCACATGTGTGTGGTTTCACTCCAGTGTGGATTCTCATGTGATCATTAAGGTTTTCTTTTCGTGTGAAACTCTTCCCACACTGATCACATATGTGCGGCTTCTCCCCAGTGTGAATTTTAATGTGTTCAGTAAGGGTTGCCTTATGCGCAAAACTCTTCCCACACTGATCACATGTGTACGGCTTCTCCCCAGTGTGGCTTTTCACGTGTACGTTAAGATTTCCTTTATGTGTGAAACTCTTCCCACACTGATGACATGTGTACGGCTTATCTCCAGTGTGGATTTTCATGTGTACGTTGAGGTTTCCTTTTTGTGTGAAACTCTTCCCACATTGATCACATGTGTACGGCTTCTCCCCAGTGTGGATTCTAATGTGATCCTTAAGGGTTCCTTTTTGTGTGAAACTCTTCCCAGACTGATCACATATGTGTGGCTTCTCTCCAGTGTGGATTTTCCTATGTTTATTAAGATTTCCTTTTTGTGTGAAACACTTCCCACACTGATCACATGTGTACGGCTTCTCCCCAGTGTGGATTCTCATGTGATCCTTAAGGGTTCCTTTTTGTGTGAAACTTTTCCCACACTGATCACATATGTGTGGCTTTTCTCCCGTGTGGATTTTCATGTGTTCATTAAGGTGCTCTTTTCGTGTAAAACTCTTCTCACACTGATCACATATGTATGGCTTCTCCCCAGTGTGGATTTTCATGTGATCATTAAGGTTTCCTTTTTGTGCAAAACTCTTTCCACACTGATCACATGCGTATGGCTTCACTCCAGTGTGGATTCTTATGTGATCCTTAAGGGTTCCTCTTTGCGTGAAACTCTTCCCACACTGATCACATGTGTGCGGCTTTTCTCCAGTGTGGATTTTCATGTGCTCATTAAGGGTTGCTTTATGAGCAAAACTCTTCCCACACTGATCACATGTGTGCGGCTTCTTCCCATTGTGGCTTTTCATGTGAGCCATAAGGGTTTCTTTTTGTGCAAAACTCTCCCATGACTGATCACATGTGAACGGCTTCTCTCCAGTGTGGATTTTCACATGTTTGTTAAGGTTTCCTTTTTGTGTGAAACTCTTCCCACATTGAGCACATGAATACGGCTTTTCTCCAGTGTGGATTCTCATGTGTTCGTTAAGGATAACTTTTTGTCTGAAACTCTTTCCGCACTGATCGCATGTGTGCGGCTTCTCTCCAGTGTGGATTTTCACATGTTTGTTAAGATTTCCTTTTTGTGTGAAACTCTTCCCACATTGACCACATGTGTACGGCTTCTCTCCAGTGTGGATTCTCATGTGTTCGTTTAGGGTTCCTTTTTGTGTGAAACTCTTATCACACTGATCACATGCGTAAGGCCTCTCCCCAGTGTGGATTTTCATGTGTTCATTTAGATTTCTTTTTATTGTGAAAATTTTCTCGCAATGTTCACATGTGTACGGCTTCTCTCCAGTGTGAATCCTCATATGTTCATTAAGGATTACTTTTTGTGTGAAACTCTTTCCACACTGTTCGCACGTGTACGGCTTCTCACCAGTGTGGATTTTAATATGTTTGTTAAGGTGTCCTTTTTGAGCAAAACTCTTCCCACATTTATCACACGAGTACGGCTTCTCTCCAGTGTGGATCCTCATGTGTTCGTTGAGGATTACTTTTTGTCTGAAACACTTCCCACACTGATCGCATGCATGCGGCTTCTCTCCAGTGTGGATTTTCATATGCTTGTTAAGGTTTCCTTTTTGTGTGAAATTCTTCCCACATTGAGCACATGCGTACGGCTTCTCTCCAGTGTGGATCCTCATATGTTCGCTAAGGGTTCCTTTTTGTGTAAAACTCTTCCCACACTGATTACATGTGAAAGGCTTCTCTCCAGTGTGAATTCTCATGTGAAGTTCAAGACTTTGTTTGTACAGGAAACTTTTTCCACACTGTGGGCAAGTAAAACATATTTTGTCTCTTCTTTTCAATGAGGGACTCAAATATTTTTCTTCAGTTTTGATTTGTTTCTCTCCCACTTCAAACAGTTCTTCGATCTCCTTGTTCCCTTCTATCAGGTCTAAAATGAAAGTAAAACAAGTTTAAAAAAGTAAATCAGTAAATCATAAAATAAAACAAAGAAAGAAATGTGAAAGGACATGTGAACCCTGACATAATAGTAGAAAATATGAACATGTTGATGCATTCATTTGTATTTGGTATATTTATCTTCCAAATATAATTTTTTAAAACATTACCAGCATAAATTACAGGCTTTGTAGTGAGAACTATTAGATATGTTTTATTAACTGCATTTTAGAAGTCAGGGTTGTAACATGTTAAAAAATGTAGTAATATAGTTGCAAAGATAGTAAATCAGACATAAATATAAATATAGCTGCAAGCAGCAATTATCGGGGTCAAGCTCAAAGAACACAATAAATCATGCCAACATGGCTGGGAGCATCAGACCAACTGCAACAACGAGCAATTAAATACAGTTTAAGATGATTTTATGCAAAATGGCTGCAAAATTATGAATACAACCACTAGTAATTTGATTTAATGGTTTATCACTTTTGACCAATAGGTGGTTCTGTGGCCAAATTGATGTGTTGTGGTTAAGATGAGGTGACAATGAAACATGCAACGTTTGGTGCCAATATGCCAAAGCATTGCAGAGATACAGCCTCAGGGTTGTTTTATCATAATGCCTCAAATTTGTTGCTGCGGTATATGAAAACTATTTTGTCCATCGACACGAAATCCATAACTTTTGTAGGCACAGTCTGAAGATGATCTTACTCGAATTTGGTGAAAATCTGACAAATGGTCTAGGACAGCGGTTTTCAATAGGTGAGGCGCACCTCCCAGGGCGGCGCCAAAGAGCCACAGGGGAGGCGCGACACGCGAAGAAAAAATAACTCTGTATGCAGCTCTATTAATATCGCAGGGCTTAAAGTATTCCGGCAATGCATGCGATACATTTTTGTATATGATCATGCTCTTATTCACGCAAACGCTTTTAAACCATTAATTCGCGACAAGACAAAAGAGAACGCACTGTCAGTGAATGTCCTCCTGACACACACACACACACGACGCACAGAAAGACGCGCCAATATTGAGTTCTATTTCGCGCTTGAACGAACAATAACCCACACATTTATGCTAAAATGTCCGTTTTGTCCAGTATCCTCACAAGAACAGTCTTAAATGAGTTAAATAAAATCTTAAATAGAAGTATCATCTCGAAGTCACCAAAAGGGTATTAACTATGCATTGGAGGGTTATATTAATCATTTTATTGTTGAGAAGGTCGATAATAAGCTTCAGCTCCAGGCAAAAATTTACAGGTCACAGCGTAAACGTGATAAACCGCATCTCGTTGCCATCACCATCTCAGACAACAAGATAGAGGATCAGCATTGTTCATGCACTGCATTATTTACATGAATCATTCAGCACAACATTGCTAACATTTGTTATCTCGGTTATTTACATACGTTAATGAAGCATGATGTTCAACGCAGCTAGAAGTTAACGTTACGTGAGAGATGTTAAAGATAACGTTCAAATCTAGTTCAAATACGTTGTTGACTTAGAACAGATGTAGACATCCCTGTTTAATTCTTGTTTAATTTATCCACGTTTAGTTGGTCTTGTGGTCTAACGTTACCGCATAACTTAATCCAGAGCAGACACTTATCTCGAGATGTGGTTTGGGAAAGGGTAAAAAATACACACCGTCGCCCAGCCTCTCGGGATACCTAGTGTCGGAGTTGCATGTACCCCATGCACACCGTTTGACCATTTTAAACTTAAAATGACAAGAAAAAACATATAACAACGGGTGAAAACTGACTAACTGCAATGCATTTCAATGGACGTGGAAGCAGAGAATGTCCGAGTGTATTGGGTTAGCTATGCGCACTGATTGGCTCATCGTGTTTGGGGGTGTGGCTTAGCCATAGGTCAATTGTGTGTGCGTGTATTAGCTTTAAAATGCATCGTTTCCTTGTCCCAAGTCAACAAAAGTCAGCATTAATGGAGGAGACAGGACCCAGCAAAAAACTTAGGAAATATGATCCTGAGTAGTCGGGGTCGTAGCCGCAGTGTGTGGTCTGCAAGGAGGTGCTAGCAAATTATAGCATGAGACAATGCAAACTTCAGCGTCACATTGAAACTATGAACACAAATTTAGTGAACAAGCCAGTTGAATTCTTTGAGAGGAAGCGTGATGATTTGCAGTCACAAAAAAGCATAATACAGTTGTTTGGCACTATTAACATGAAGGCAACAGAAGCATCTGTCACGTATAGGGAAGGCAGGCAAACCCCATAACATCGGCGAAACATTGCTACTCATTGCATTACACATGTTAAGCATGTTTTGTTGACTTGTGGTTAGGCCTACTGATGTTCAGTGATTTTAAAAGTAGCCTCAATTAGGCCTGCATAAAGTTGGAAATGATTTGCTGTTGCAAAGAATAGTTTATGAATGCACTTTTAAAAAAGTTGTGGAAATAAAATGTCTTCAAATAAAATATTAAAATATATTTACAGGGCTCGGCTGTCCTAACCCACTGTAAGGGGAGGCTCACATTCACCCAATTTGAAAACCCCAGGTCTAGGAGTTAGAAAAAGTAGGTTTTTAAAGAAAATCAAAATGCGGACAGGAAGTTTGTCCAACAATGGCAAAGTTGGTATCTAAGTTCTCGGCTTGACCTACGGAATCTATTGAGACCAGTTTCATTCAAATAGGCTAATTTGATCAAAAGTTATTAGCATTACTGGAAATTTCATTATAACTTTTGACCACAAGGTGGCGCTGCCCCGAAACTTTTGGAGTACTGTCAAGGCATGGTGCCGAAGATACATACCTAGTTTCGTAACGATACACCAATGTATTCGTAAAATATAGCATTTTACGACAAAAGTCATAATAGCCGACACCCAAATTGTCAACAAAGGAAAATTGGGTATCGTCTAACTCTGCATGATGTAACGAATCTAACAAGACCTGTTTTTTTTTTTTTTGGCCTAAGTGTTCAGAAGTTATAAGAAAAAAGAGCCATTTTTCATATATCCTGACCACTAGGTGGAACTGCGCCGAAACTGTGCAGGACCCTCAGGTCATGGTTGTCATAACAGACACCAAGTTTGGTCAGAAAACGCACAATAAGGACTCGATCGGGCCAGTGCTGCATCGTCGTGAAAGCTTATCATTTGCACGTTTTTAAGCCTTGCCAATGTAAACATTCTAGCGCAAGAAGACGCGATAGAGAGGTCAATTTGGTACTTGCAGTTTGTGAACACATTCGAAGCCCCCAGAAAGCATGCGAATACTGAATTGATTTGTCTTTCATATCTTGCAGTTGAATGGACAATTTCACAAAAAATTTCGTCGACATGCCTGTCTTGGTGAGCTTTGGTTTGGCTTGCATTTTAGATTTCTTCTAGCAATTTGTGGTTAGAAGGAACCAAAAAATATAATAACCAGATATGATCTTTGAACATGAAGCTCTTTAAAAAAAACAAAAAAACATGTCCACATATGTGGACACTCTGTCTGTATCCACAGAAAACAATCAAGACACCATTGAGTAACAAAGTGCAAATCTCTTTTATTTACAGCCTGAGCTCTGTGCCTGAACATTTTTCATTGTTACTGTTGCATAAATAACTGTTTCAATTTCTGAACATGGATATGGAAAAACTAAATTTATAAGAAACAAGCTATCATATCCAAAAAACCTTGACAACTAGCTTGTTTCGTTTATGCTTTTTTGTAACACTCCAAAACTTCAACTTCTCCAAACTAGGAATGTCCTTTTTGTCTGTGGGAACAGTAGATCACACTTAACTGCTGTGAAAGACTGTATAACAGTTGCGTGCAGCTTGCAAGCACAAGAACACCTTGCATGTTACAAATCGGACTCAAGTTTTCCAAGAACAGCCCAAAACTTTAAATACCCCAAACTAGTAATGTCCTTTTTGTTTGTGGGAACAGTTGATCACATTTAACCCCTGTGAAAGACTGTGTAACAGTTGCGTTCAGCTTGCAAGCACAAGAACACTTTGCATGTAACACATCGGACTCGAGTTTTCCCAGAACAGCCTGTCGCTCTGCAGCACGGTGCATTCTTGAGGTTGACCACCTCTGGAAGATGTGCATTAGCTCTTCTGCAGACTGAGATGTGGGGCACTTCCTTCACAGGGCGCTTTTTCTCTGGCTCTGAATGGTCTGTGTTGTCTTCCTGTTCTGAGAGGTCTGTACTGTCTTCCTGTGCATTGTTATACTGGGCCAAGAATGTCTTAGACACTTCCATTCGGAATTCAAGAAATTGCATGATGCCCTTTCTTGGTGTGCCGTGTACTGTGTGGTCGTGGCGGTACAGTAGCCAGCTGTTGGCTAAAGCAACATCTAAAGTGCATGAGCATCCGAAGCGTCCACTTCTTGGTACAGACACTCATTCTATAGTAGCTGATCATCCAGTCTGTGAGGTCAACCCCACCCATCTTGTTGTTATATTCACAAACAATACTTGGTCGTCTGATAGACACATCATGTTTCTGTTTCTTGTCCCATCGCTGGCAGGTGTCTTCAGGCTGTGCATCATGGACAACAGACAGCATCAATACTGGCTTGTTGTCATACCACTCTACAACACAAATTTTCCCATCTTCAGTGGTAACTTGTGCTGAGATACCTCTTCCATTATTTTTCATTGTTTTGTCACTTGGTAGCTTCTGCACTGCTTCGGAAACCCGATTCTTCAATAATTGTACCAGTCAGCTACACCTGCTTCTCCATAATTCGATTCACAGCTTTGATGGATGTAAAGAACCAATCGCAATACACATTTGTACCAGGATGGAGAGTTTCAGACAGACGATCAATGACCAAACCTCCCAAACCCAGTTCACCTGGTTCCTGGACCTGTGCAATCAGTGCATCTGCACCCTGATATAATTCAAAGTCAAGCACAAACATAGTTTTTCATGCCAACTGGATTGGGGCTTCATTGGCAGATATTGTCCACAAGGACAGGCTCCTGTAAATGGTATAATTTGAATAGAAACGCTCTTGGGTCTTGTCTGAGACCTACAGCCTTTCAGAATGCGGTCAAGAAAATACCTCACCTTCCAGAATTTGTCACATTCCCTCAGGTCTTCTGGAATGTCATCATCAATGACCACCTTTATTGATTGCCTCAGTTTGTAAAATCTGACGAGTTTGAATCTTTCTGTGATGGCTGGGAATCTTAACGCGCTGGACCAGTACATCCTGATCTGTGGGTAAGGGACACAAGTAGGGGTGTAACGATACACAAAATTGACCGTTCGGTTTTACCACGGTTTTGACGTCTCGGTTCGGTTCGGTTTAGAAAGCTAAAATTGCTTCTTTTTTTTAAACAGTGGTTTAACGAAAAAATGGTCTTTCTTTAAATTAATTCAATTACAATTAAACGTTTCACAAGGATTAAAAAAAATCTGCTAAATCTGTAAACTATATAGGGAGCCGCACATTACTATAACATTAAAGGTTGTAGCCTAGACTTTTAACCTAAATTCAGATGCTATTTATTTTTTAGATATAATAATCAACACACAACACATTGTATGAAAACATGTAAACTGAACATAAGGCAGTTTTTGCATTAACTTGTGTTTTTACTCTAATTTGTTATTGAAATATAATAATTTACACAGTTTTCATTTTCATGAAAGATATTTTAAACATACATTAAATAATCAAGATATCATTAACAGGTTAAGTAAAATATAATATATAGGCTAACATGGTGCATTTATTTAGTGCAAGAGTTCATTTATAGGAACCAAAGTTGTGGACACTGAATCACTTGCCTGTTGAGGTAAATATAATGCTAGTGACAAGCTATGCTGTTTTATTGACGTCTTTCCGCTGCTGAAACACCGATTGAGCGATTACACGAGTTATGATGCCTTTCAGTAAGTATACTGCATCTTTCAACATACCTTCAGGTGTCCATTCTGTAACTGAGGAAGAGATGATCGCGTTTACCCGCGCGCCACGCTGCCGTTTGAAATGAGGAGCTTAGTAGGCATACAGCGATCTGTCACGCCACATCAAAGAGCGCCAAAACGCCATTTATTGTTTGAATTTCGTGATCAAATAGACAGAATTTGAAAGATTACACCTTGCTTATTATCGAAAGTAACAAAACCGGAAGGTTGGTGGTTCAATCCTCGGTACCACCTGACCAAGTGTCGAGGTGTCCATGAGCAAGACACCTAACCCCAGCTGCTCCCGACGAGCTGGATGGCGCCTTGCATGGCTGCCGTCGCCCGTCGGTGTATGAATGAGTGAGTGAATGGGTGAATGTGAGGCAAATTGTAAAGCGCTTTGGTGGCCATTCGGTCTGTGAAAAGCGCTATATAAATGCAGTCCATTTACCATTTACCAAAACACGGAGCTTGTTATTTGGTGTTAATGGTGGTTATTAGGCTACAAAACTGAATTTGTTGTGTACTGTACACAAGACATGAGGTCCATTGAGCCGGGCTGGGCGGGGCCGGGGTAGCAGGGGGCGGGGAGGGGCGTGTTCGGTACGCAATGAGAGTATCGCGATTCGAATCGTGTGTTCTGTATCGCGGTTTTTCGGTTCGGTTCGAATATCGTTACACCCCTAGACACAAGACATCAAAATTGAGGCACCAAAAAATGTATATCTCGTCAACTGATGTGCTGAGTGCGTACCCACTCCTAGCTAGTGTTGTAGCATTGGAGCAGTATACAATCAGTTTCATTAAATCTTTATCAATATACTGGTTGACATAGTCCAGTGTGGCCCAGCCTTCTCTGTCCTGCTCAGTTTCCTTCTCAGGCTCAAACTGGGCTTGGTTTGGGGTCAATTGAGCAGCCTTCCAGTGCACTCCTCGTCCTTGCTTGGGTTGTCCTTGAAAGCTTGGTCCTGGTGTTGGCTCTTCAGGATCATCGTTTGAGCCATCAGACTCAACCCGCTTAGTCCCATGTCTGGGAGTGTGCAAAATGGCAATGCTACGGTCTGAACGATAACCATAAGTTTCACCACGGAGACGTTTACGTCCCAGGCTGGCCTCAGTGGACTGTGAAGTGGGGTCTTCATCACCTCTACTCTCCTCCTCACTGCTGCTTGGCCCCTTTTGTGGAGGATGGTAATCGAAATCCTCTACGGGGTTATCATTGTCAGACAAGTCCTCTACCTCGGAGTTGTCCCCGGCAATTGACTCCAGTACTATTCCAGTGCCTTTGACATTGGAATACGCTCTGGAAATGATATCATAAAAAAAAATAAATAAAAAAAAAAAGTTATTTATCACACATGCAATAGCAATTTATACTGTTGTAAACTATTGTAAATTGATGTTTTCAAACAAATTCTTCCCAAACTACGTTTTCACAGTAACATTTTTTGCTAACATTTTTAGAGTAATGTTAAAGATTAGTGGACCTCAAGTTTAGCGGCATTGTAAATCTTTACTGTTACAAACATTTGTCAAATTTTCATGCCATATTAATCATACGACACTATTATGCATAACTTAAGAATCAACAATGAAATTTTATTAGATTTTTTTT
Organism: Rhinichthys klamathensis goyatoka; assembly: GCF_029890125.1. Classification (NCBI taxonomy): domain Eukaryota; kingdom Metazoa; phylum Chordata; class Actinopteri; order Cypriniformes; family Leuciscidae; genus Rhinichthys; species Rhinichthys klamathensis. The sequence goes on along the minus strand of NW_026607141.1, from coordinate 812,253 downwards.
ACCTTGTGGACGTTTTGGTCTGGTGTGGCTGCCTGACTTTTCAGATGTGTTCTCCGCCATCTTGAAATTTCTATTTAAAGTGTTTTCTCTTCTGACATCACCAGATGGCAGTGTAAGTGTCCACGTTTGTGTACAACAGGTTCCACTTACACAGAATCAAGTATTATGGTGCACACAACCAAAAATGTGATGTCCACGTACAGTATGTAGATGCCAGGTCGCAGGAGGTCATATAAAGTATGTATTTTATGTCTTTTATTTATTTTTCTACACAGCACTTTGATCCGGTTGTTTTAAAGTGCTTTATAAATAAAGTTTGATTGATTGATTTAGATTAAAACTTACAGTCTCTCACTTCCGCCAATAAGGGTGAACGATTTTGATGACATCAATCTGCACTTTAGTTTCTCATCTGATTTCTTGTCCAATCAAATGCTCTCTAGAATAGAAAGTGTCCCGCCCCCTACACTATAAATAGACGCTGAAGTTGCGGCTGAAATTGGTCATTTGTTCACACAATTACTATTTTTTATATGGTGAATGGTACATAGTGCACTATATAGGGGATAGGGGACGATTCAGACAGTGTACAAATGCTTTCCATTGGGGCGAATTAAAGAGCAACGTGCAGGTTGAATTTATAACTGAATTAATACTTGACATTGTCTGAAGAGGTCTTTTAAAAACACATATGTAGAAATTACTAATGAAATCTCATTTGATGTAGAAATTTTGATGAAAATGTGCTAGGCTCTGGAATACGCCTTTCCCGCTAGCAACGCGTCATATGACGTAGGCCGAGGCAAATAAAAGCTCGCGTTCAGCTGTAGTAAGAGCGGTAGTGAGAGACAGAGAAAGTTTTAGATCGAGTTTTAGAGATGCCATAATGGTAAATTATTGTGTTTGTGCTGGTTGCACGAATTCCGGTCTGTCAGGATAACGTGTCCATCATTTTCCTTCTAGGAAAAACAAGGCTTTTCGTTCTTGGGTGCGTTTTGTGCAGGTGAAGAGAGCAGACTTCACTGCCGCGTCTGTCACCACACACTCGGTCGTTTGTAGCGCACATTTCACTCCGGAGAATTATAGACCTGGAGATTTTTTGCATCACAGACAGATGGTTTAATTAATACGGCTTCGCAAACATTGCATTTTGCTGTCTTGCTCTGCGGTGTGAAGTATTTACACACAGCGAACATGTTATCCTGCTTGCTGGCTGCAAACTGCGGAATGGATTTCCTGAGGGGGGGTCTCTGTGTCTCATTGAGCCGCTCCTCCGTTCAGGAAATCCATTCCTCAGTTTGCAGCCAGCTAGCAGACTAGCCGGCGGGAATCACTTTTGGAGTCATTTCAGCAGGATATCGGATATCTCCGCAGGTTGGATCGGGAAAATCCGATACATGAATTACGCTGGTATCGGTCCCGGTCCCGATACTGGATCGTATCGGCCCCATCCCTACCTGTGGGCCATAGGCATGCTCGTCTACATCGGAGAACTCGGTTTCTTCATTCACATCCATTGTAACCTGAGCTTGAACTTGACCAGACTCCCTCGCCCATCGTCACTTCCGGTTAGTGCTTTATAGACGCGGAAGTTATTTTATCACAATTTATCTCAAAATATCGTTAATGGCTAAATATATATTACTCCAGTTCAGAAAATCTAGTTGTTTTATCATCAACATACACTATGCCAGAGGTGGAAAGTAACGAATTACATTTACTCGCGTTACGTAATTGAGTAGTTTTTTTGTGTACTTCTACTTTAAGTAGTTTTTAAAATCTGTACTTTTACTTTTACTTAAGTACGTTTTCTTTGAAGTATTGTACTTCGCTACATTTGAAATCATATCCGGTACTGAGTAAAAAATAATAATACAAGAAAAAAAAAAAACCACACTCTGGAAACCTACTGCATTGATTGAAGGGCGGGAGAACAAACGCGCAAAAAAGGTGACGCAGACCCAGCTGAAGCTGAAACCGAAGCGCCAAGCGAATGGCCAGCCCAGTATGAAAATACTTTGTAGAAAAAAAGCGTGGTTGTCCTCGAGGATAGATATCCAATTTGCAAGAAATGTGGACGCAAAGTGGCTGCAAAAGGAGGATATAGGACACCATCCCTCCTGCAGATAAAGGTATGTCCCGATGTACGTGATGCAGAGGGAACCCCGAATCCAGTCATGAAAATTAATTTCACTTAACGCAGATGTCACGTAAAACACGCAAAATAATGGATGGATGAATACATGGAAAGTAGAACTGTGCAATAAATCCAATCGCGACATGGTCTGTGAATATTTAAGCTAAGCACAAATACTGCATGTAAATATAACCCTATTTGTTCTGCTGAGCTGCGCCACTTTGTCTACTACATACTCAAGTACGCGTGACATTCAGAGTCTCACAAACAATTTGAGGATATGAATACATGAACATTTCCAGAGCTGCTCTGAGAGAACGCCTAAATGAGCATTTTCATAATTTTATTTGAGATAAACCATTGTCAAATACACTTTGAAACACTTTTTTTTTACACTTTTGGTCTTCACTACAACCCGTCAAAATAAAAGTTTGGTTTTACAAGGAGAAATTAGGACAGAAATATATTACTATTATAGGGATACAATATAACGTAGCCTACTTCTCTAAATAATAATAATAACAACAATAATAACACATTTTATTTAAACATTATTTAAAGGAATATATTTTTTGTCCATGGTTTAATTTAGTAAATCTGTTTTCGCAGCGCTTCCCCAAAAAATAAAAGGACATAATTTTAAATTTACATTTGATTACAACCGTTTTTGATAATATATTTGGATTAAATCATAAAAAGAAACATTAATTTTCTGAATAAAATTTCATAGGACAATATTTTTCTTAAACATTTTAATAAATTATTAATGTTAAAATTAAGTTGTTAATCTAATTCATTATTAATTATCAAATTTAATTGATTAGACATGTTTTATTGAAATTTGAATAAACAAAACAAACAAATGGTTTCAAGTTTGTTATAATAAAAGCATTTGTTCAACCAAAAAAAAATCCTGTTTTCATTAAAGGGGCACTTCACCTCTGGGAAGATGAATGTGTATGTAAAATGGGTCATTTATGTTGAAGAAATGTGAAATTATTTTTTAATTTGGAGCTTTCTAGACTGAGAAAAGCCAGAAAATGTATTTTTGGCTTATGTGGATGAAAGACAACAACTCCCAGAATGCAATTGCTTCGCTGCCCTAGGAGGCCATGCCTACCGGTAACAGAGCGCAGTAGTTAAACAACAAGTCTAGGCTAGTGAGTCTCCGTGACGGTCTGCCCGGGATTTCGAGATTGCCCAAAATGTCCGGGATTCGGCTTTTGCGTTCTACAGTCGCCGTTCATTATGTTTACTTTGGCGAGCAGGACGAGTGAGGGCCGCGGGAGAACGTGGCCCTCACGGAGGAGCGGGAATTTTCTCAGCAATGTCAAAACACACGAACCGATCACATGTTTAGCGTTCATGTAAACACTACATTCAGATTCACCAATCGGAATGAATTCAGTTAGATTAAAACAAAAGGTGTGCATGTAAACCATAGGTTCTCAAAGTGCGGCCCGCGGGCCAATGGCGGCCCGCCGAAACCTTTCTGGCGGCCCGCGATAACATCTGTAAAACTGTTAAAACTATTGCTTTGAAAAAATGAATATCTCCGTTTAGTGGTGTTTAGCGGCATCTATAGGCATAAGCGGTAATTACATGGTCCGACCGACCGATCGCACTTGACCTCACTCCCAAGGCCACCAGGAACAGTGGTTGTCTACACAGGAATAGGAATCGTGGCCAACCGAAACCAGCACCACAAATCCCATTGCAATTTAAAAGGGTATGTTGACCAAGTAATCAATATTCAATGTGACTTAATAATAATCTTAACAATGTCAAGCTTATTAATAGCCGCGTTTCCATTACCTTTCAAAATGTTCGCGGGCGCGAACACTTGCATTTTCCTATCAACAGTGGAAACAACTTAAACTAGTCTATCATTTCTGGTCATACAGAAAATAATAATGCATTATTCGCAACTACTTTTATTTGTGTAAACTCATAACAAGAAAACGTGCTTTTGTAAAATAAAATAAAACAATCAGTAGGCCTAGCCTAGGCTACTACGCGCTTTCATGATCTCCGTGAACTGGAGCGCGAGAACTGAAACAAAATATAGCCTATGTAGGCTAAAGCTTAAAATGTGCACTTTTAAACAAACAAACTCGAATCGAAAGCAAATACCTGATTATGTAATCCGTATGAAAGGTGGATTTCTCTCTAAAAGCGCATCTGCTTAACAGCGGAGATGGAGATATGTTTTTAGCCGACACTTAGAAAACAATAGTTTATTAATAAACAATTAAAATGCCTCGCTGTTTTTTCAGACGCATTTATTATCATTAGCCTATAACTCACCTATAAATCAGGCTAGATCAGACACGTACAGGCTATATGGCTCTTCTCATTCATCACTGCGGGAAAAATTTCAATTCCAGGTTCTAATTTGGCCTTAGAAAACCAGTAAAATCGACATGTTTTCCATATTAATTTGTGAATATTTAAAATGTTTAATAAAGGGGCAAGAAGTCATTTAAACAAAAATCTGAAAAAGTCTGTCGATATTTACTTTTTTTGCGCAGCAGTTGGTGAAGCCAGTTCAAATTAAAATTTTGTTCAACTTTGCGTTTTAAAAAGACAACAAACGTTCATTTTTCGTTTTTCAGTTACGGGTTAAAAAAGATAGATAATAATATGCAAATCTGCAATAATGGAAACGCGACTGACAAGCAATGATAGAAATGAATGATGATGATGACTTGTTTGGTAAGCTTCTATTTTAAAAGTTTCTTTCTCTCCCCCCAAAAATGTTCACAAGTTTTGCCAGGTTTAGCCTCAGTTATGAATTAAAATGTGTTTATTGCAACTAATGTAAACTGTAGAGATGCAACCTGGTCATTAAAATAATTTCAAATGGGATTTTCTTTTCAGTTTTTTTTTTTCTTCGTTTTCTCCCCCGCCACTTTGGCGGCCCTCAGTTCAATGTTGGGTTCCTAAATTGGCCCTCACCTATCAAAACTTTGAGAACCCCTGATGTAAACAATGAATGGAAAATTCGAAAATACTACAGGTTTTCTACTGATACAAAGCTTAATGCTAAATCCTGAAGTGACCCTTTAATTTAACTGTCATTTTAACTGATGATAATAATAATAATACCCATAATTTAATAATACAGTTTATTTATTTAATAATTGATTAATACTGTAAACCGTGATATTTTCTGAGACGTTATCATACTGTGAAAATCTCATACCATTACAAGCCTACACGGGAGAGTCCCCCACCCCCGCTGTTAAAAAAGTAACTCAGTAACTTTTACTCTGAGTAAATTTTAAATGAGCTACTTTTTACTTTTACTTGAGTAGATTTTTAGACCGGTACTTTTACTTGTACTTAAGTAAAATTTCATTGAAGTAGTAGTACTTTTACTTAAGTAGAATATTTTATTACTCTTTCCACCTCTGCACTATGCTATATAGGGGTCTCCAACCTGCACGTTGCTCTTTAAGTCTGGTTTTACGTTAGTGTCAGGGGGTGGAACTGCACGATATGTTTTATAAACTTAATAAAGAATCAAGAATAAACACCAACCTCTTTGTTCTTCAGTATCTTCCAGCTTTATTCTGCAGGGTTCTAGATCAGCTCTTTGTTCTTCAGTGTCTTCCTGCTTTATTCTGCAGGGTTCTGGATCAGCTCTAAGTTCTTCAGTATCTTCCTGCTTTATTCTGCAGGGTTCTGGATCAGCTCTTTGTTCTTCAGTATCTTCCAGCTTTATTCTGCAGAGTTCTGGATCATTCATGTTTTCAATATTCTTTCGCAAACTCTGTTCTTCACTTGTAGACTGATGGGGATATTCCAGCATTTACTGGTGAACTACTGTGGAAGAAACTTCACTGAAGGTGAATTACTGTGGTAGGAGGAGCTGATCAAAAAGCAAAAATAAATCAGTTATCAAATTAATGCTTTCAAAAATTCACAGCCTTAAAGCATGTTGTTAGTGTTTATCTATCCAAGTATCAAACTTTACATATTTAATTAGTTCACAAATTCACATATTTTACACATATATTTTGTCTGTGGGTTAGGGATGGGACGGCATGAAAATTTCATATCACGATTAAAGTGTCCAAAATTATCGTGATTATCAATATTATCACGGTTTTGTTAAAATGAGATGAAAGTGTTCAAAAAGAACTGATGCTCACACTGAAAACATTTCAACAAGTTTTATATTTGAAAATCAACAAACAACAAATAAATAAGCAGCTCTATGCAGTTTAAGCAAGATTCTATTCTGTGCCATTTCCTTCTTTATAATGCCCGTCATCAATAGCAACGCATTATTACACAACGCACATCTTATGCATCTAAGCGCGCTCTTGTTTCATTCAAATAATACAACTTGCCGTCTTGCGTCTCCGTTTTTGATTGTATTGAAAATGAAATCAGAGTTGATTTATTGTTTACAGAGTTTGATAATATTGTTGTGATCATCTTGACTGGACGATTGTTTTGTACGCTGTACAAAATGGATTTATAAACAGGCAAGATTTAACACATTAATCTCAATTCAATATGTCCACGTAATTATGTGATAAAAAAAAAATCGGTGTAATCAGTGTACAATGAATCTGTACATTACTATCCCTTAAAGTAACACTATGTAGTTTTTCAACCTTCATAATATATTTCCAAGACCCTTGTGATGGTACATCGACTTAAAATAAGTTAAATGACACGTCTGCCATAGCCTGACGTGGTCTGTATCGCTTTTACTGGCACTATGTAACTTCGGGTTTCGGGTAGGAACCCGTGCACAAAAAGAAATACAAAATTCGACTGCTTTACGGGATACGTCACTTCCCCCACCACTTCCTCACATTGTCTGTGGCCATTGCATACATCCCAAGTCTCCCGGGAGTCTCCTGCGTCTCCCTGATGCCCGCAAATTAGTTCAGATCTGCCGGAATCTAGAGCGCGCATGCGAGACAGAACATACTGCGCGCATAACATACATAGCGCGAGCACGGCAGAGAGCGAGAGACCTTGCGAGTGTGCCTCACGAAAGCTAGTCAACATTTTGTGCCCAATTATTATTTCCCAGACGTAGTTTTGGTATTGAGGTCAAAGTTAACTTGCCGTGCGTTCGCTATACAACAGTGGGTGATGGTCACACAAGACGACTCGGAAGATTTGAAGTGTTTCTATTGCAGCGACTTTTTGTTCGGCAGACAGGGTGACAATCCTCGATCAAGTTTCCCTCAGGACTTTTGTAAAAGCCAAAATAGGACCACACCTCAGATTTGGTCCTCTTAAAAGGCTGGAAAATCTCCCGAGCACGGTCACTGCCTTCCGCCATTCCTTCTCGAGTCAAAACAAAACATTGCGCGCTGCGCCTGCGTCAGACTGTTGCCGGCTGGACAGGATTTATAGTGAGTTATTAAAATCGCGATAATCAAACACGGTTTTAATGATAATTAAATTTTAAACGATAAAACCGTCAGTACATTTTATCGTGGTTTATCGTGAAACCGGTAATCGTCCCATCCCTACTGTGGGTCAATCTATTTTTTAACATTATTATCCATTTCTTATATGAAGAGACTTTTCAGCAGCTGTTAATCCATCACAAGAGGTACATGAATCTGAGTATGTAGATAAATAGTAGAAGGAAGCATGACATTTGAAACATTAAAATATTACTGTCGTGCACTTTCATTTTATTGAAAGAGATGTTTATGTGCCTAGAAAAAAACTGAAATAAGTTAATTATCTACTTTTTTGACTGTATGCACTGACTGTGTAAAAAAAAAAAGTGAATTAGATTTAAAACATATGAATTAGATTTAAAACATGAAAATTAACCCATGATTTAGGCTACTCACCCTCAAGCCATCCTAGGTATGACATATCCGTGACATCTCAAACAAATGTCCTGGCACTTCCAAGCTTTATAGTGGCAGTGAATGGCCGGTTTCTGTTATGAAGTCCATATAAGTGCATCTATCCATGATAAAAGTAATCCACTCGTTTCTGGGGGGTTAATAAAGGCCTTCTGAAGTGAAATGATGCATTTGTGTAAGAAAAATATCCATATTTAAAACTTTATCGACTAAAATAACTAGCTTCCGGCAGACGGCCGTACGCATCAATTTACGGCGAAAGAGTGAGCCTTGACCTGACGCATGGACGAACGCGGTAATGCAGAGGATAGCAAAACAAAACACTATTTAAAAATTAGAAGTCTAAAATGAGAATTTTTAAAGAGAAATGTCAGAGTTTGGGTTTGTTGCACAGCCCTGTTTGTTTGAACCGCGAGTACATCTACATCCCACATCATACATCATCAAGTGTTACTCTTTTGGCGTAAGTCCACTTGCGTAGTTTGTCTGCCAGAAGCTAGTTATTTTAGTTGATCAAATTTTAAATGTGGATATTTTTCTTACACGAATGCATCGTTTCACTTCAGAAGGCCTTTATTAACCCCCGGAGCCGCGTAGAGCACTTTAATCATGGATGGATGCACTTTATGGACTTCAAAACAGAAACCGACTATACAACTCACATCATATTAAATAGGAAAATGTTGGCGTTATTTTGTCACTTATTAGGAGCAGTATGCTAGCTGGAGCCATTTACTTCCAGTCTTTGTGCTAAGCTAGGCTAGCGGTGGGTGCGTCAGACAGAGTTACAGCACAGACGGAGATGAAAAGGGTATGGACTTATCTAACTCTGGGGGATAAGGTGAATAAGCTAAAGTCCCAAAAAATCGGCATTTTCCTTTAACAGTATTATCTATTTTTGACATGAAGAGGATTTTGAGCAGCTGTTAATTGTGACTCCCTCTTATTAAGTCTTATCAGGGATATTATTTAATTTACCAGTTATAATAAATTCCGGACAGCAGCATAAGTCCATGTGAAACTAAATAGTTCAATTTACAACTACAGTCATTGCATACTGTCATAAAAAATATTATAAACATGTTGGGTTTTTTTTCTAGGGGCAGAAACGGCTCTTTTAATACATGCACACGCACAAAACCATATTGTCAAGCTTTCTTCACATTTATATACATATTCAGATGTATGTACCTCTTGTGATGGATTTAAATTAAAGCCGTTAAAACGACTCTTCATGTCAGAAATATTAATGTTCAAAATAGACTAACGTTAACCCACAAACAAAAGATAAATCGAGATCGATTACTGTGAATTATCCTTGATCATACTTTGACTTTTGAACAAGTGACATATCAGTAAATACCATTACTGCTCCAAACATCGAAACAATCATACAGGCGAACATACAAAACACACAATAATCGTATCTACTTATTAATTTAACATTCTTATCACATCCTGCTAGGCTAAATGTTTTTGTCAGTCAGTCAGCAGACGCCAGAAAAGACGCACAAATAGCTCTGTAGCAGATGAATATACAAAACAGAAAAGACCCTGTAAAATGTTGCTTTAACAAGCTGTGTTTTTATAGTTGTATAAATATACGAGGCACCGTGAACTGCTTACCTCACATCAGAAGACTCAAACGCTGTGTGATGGCGGTAGCGGTGACGTCATCAAGGCGAGGCGAAATGATCAAAACGATATTTTTCACATTACACATCAAACGAAATTAACAGTGAGGACTGTACGCTAAAGCGATCTTTTTGCTCTCAGCAACATTCCTTCTGCTGCTTGTGGATGTTATGAGATGGAGAAAGAATCCATTTTAGTTTAGTTAAAGTGAGTGTTAGAAGAACAAACTATTTTAATTGTGTCATTATACTGCATATCAAAACAGTGATGTAGACAGACATCTCATTCGATCTAAGTCATGAAAAGTAAAAACATTTTTTTTTTTAAAACTTAAAATTAAAAAGCCCAAAAATCATTTGATACTTATTGGCTGTCCTATGGAAGCCAAATTCCACCATAATTGGGCAATAAATATAAATATGATTCTTTAAAGCTGCAGTCCGTAGCTTTTTTGGGGTTAAAAATGATCCAAAATACATATTTGAGAAAATACATAACCAGCCAGTGTTCAAAACTATCTGCTTGCCTTAGCTCGATTCAAAGCGGTAAGCTTGTAATAATGTTTTTAATTCCAATGGTACTGGTGGATTTCCGCGGGAGATTCAAGCATGTCTTTGCATCATTACATATGTATGCATTACATTATGCATGTCACATCTGTACACATAAAGAAGGAGTCTCGGGCTAGTAGGCTATATTGAGTCATTACGTCACATCTGTACACATAAAGAAGAGTCTCGGCTAGTAGGCTATGAGTCATTACGTCACAACTGTACACATAAAGAAGGAGTCTCGGGCTAGTAGGCTATATTGAGTCATTACGTCACATCTGTACACATAAAGAAGAGTCTCGGCTAGTAGGCTATATTGAGTCATTACGTCACATCTGTACACATAAAGAAGGAGTCTCGGGCTAGTAGGCTATATTGAGTCATTACGTCACATCTGTACACATAAAGAAGAGTCTCAGCTAGTAGGCTATATTGAGTCATTACGTCACATCTGTACACATAAAGAAGAGTCTCGGCTAGTAGGCTATATTGCATGTGAGGATGCTGGAGGTGGAGATTTATAGCCTTTTCTCACTGCACTTGATATAATTAAACTTATCAATTTGATGGCGGATCCAGAAAGGTTCAAACGACAAACACCAGTGACAACTGGAGGCTCACCCGTGACCCGCTGACAAAATGCAAGACTTTGTTCGGACTTCGGAGTGGCTACAGAAAAAAAGAGACTGCAACCGGACCCTTGCGAAAACAAGGATACATATCGGAAGGACATTACATGTAGTCACGCAATGCTTGCTTACGTTGTTAACATTAACAATTTGAGAACAAAGTATAATTTGCACAGTTTTGGATGATATGATAACTTGTAAGCGATTGTTAGATTTAATCAGCGCGATTTACTGCAACGTCAGAACCAGAACAAAAGTGGATGTTTCTTACTAGTTCAGATGACATTTTCCGGTGAAAATTCTTATGTTGGTCATACTTCCAAAAAGAATAATCTGTGATTCTGAATGCCAGTATCCACACCGGCGCGGTGACTGACAGCTGCACATTCTCCTCAAACATTGTGTTCATCCGCACTGTGCCGTGTCGAGGGTGTTGAAGTACAACTCGCGTAAAGTTGATAATTCCGCGAATAACTGCAATTGCAGATTTCGAACAGAGATGGCGTCAAAGAGGAAAAACGCCGGACTGCAGCTTTAAGTCATAATAATGAGAAACCCTTCAAAATGCTCTATCGGGAAATTTAAAACATGGAAATATCAAGTATCCATAATACTGTTTTTTCAGATATAACTAATTTGAATATAACTAACCGATTAAAATTATGAAATCATGTATTCTTGATACAAATAGATTCACCAGAATACCAATAAAATAAGCAACACATTTAATCAGTGAAATCTGTAGGTAAACATAAAGTTAGACCCCATAAAGAAACCAACATGCTTAACCCTTTGATGCACAACATGGGTCTAAATAGACCCGACTGAGTTTTAATTTTCTATATCTTTGCAAGAAATTAATTTCATCATTCAGTATTCCAGGTATTCCTCAATTAACTTGTTTTTGATCATCACAAATCCTTATTTTTATTTTTACTTTCTTACTTTTTGAATAAAAATAGTTTTTGTATCACAACCCTTCTAATGCGCAACATGGGTCTAAAAAGACCCGTATTCATTTCCTATGTTATTTCAGTGATGGCTGAGTGTTTTCTTTGCTGAATCTTTAAAATATATGTATTTTATAATTTGTTATTCCAGGTATTCATTAAATATCTTGTTTTTGATTTCCACAAATCATTATGTTTATGTTTCCTTTCTTACTTTATAAACAAACACAGTTTTTGTATTTCTACATCAATTTTACATACATGGGTCTAAAATGACCCGTATTCATTTCCTATGTTATTTCAGTCATGGCTGAGTGTTTTCTTTGCTGAATCTTTAAAATATATGCATTATCATTTGTTATTCCAGATATTCATTAAATATTGATATTTATGTTTTCTTTCTTACTTTATATACAAACAGAGTTTTTGTATTTCTATACATTTTACATACATGGGTCAAAAATGACCCATATAGAAACCTTTGATATTTGCACATATTTGCAAGTAGGAACATATTTACTGCATAAATACTATTACTATGGTATTATTACATAATACTATTCACCTGCCACACATTTCACAACTCAACACTGCTGCTTTTGTATTTTTGATGCAAGTCTTATTTTATTTTAACCACAGAAAATATTTGATATTTTGTAAAAGATAACTGGACATAATATTTGAATATTAGGCTATGGTTACTTGACCATGAAATCCTAGTGAGAAATTACTTGTGAGAAAGAGAAACATATCCAATACTATTAGCTAGCTAGCTGTCGACATATTCTATTCTAGCTAGCTAATGTTAGCTACACTAAAAAAAGATGGGTTTTTAAAGGGGAACTCAGCAACTCTAGCTATTTCTTCGCTGATTTTCACTTTTGTTGTCGCATGTTTTCTCAACGAGCTCCCCCTACAGCTGTGGGACGTATATTTCACAACAATGTTGTAAAAAAACTCACTTGCGGCCCCTCCTCCCCCTTTCTACCGCTGCTCATGTGCATTTGTTATTATCGGAGCCGGCCAACTTTATCGTGTGGAGCTATACCGAGGTGGGTAATACATCATACACATTGAGGGCGGCGTGTGTGTTTATGTCGAATTGCCATTAAGCATTTTGTGTTTCTCGCTCGTTCTCGCTTCTCACAAGACTTCCTGTTTCCAACTTACTGGGATGTTAGTCCCCATGTTGCAAGGTTGGTTTTCCGCATAGGAACGTTGGGGGGAGCAGGGAAAGTCACCATTTTCACCAGAACAATTATTAAACCATCCAAATGATTTCTAAACGGTTTCATTAAGTTGAAATTGCCAAATGCCCCTTTAAAGCTTATTTACATGTAATAGGCCTAAAAGTTCTACTAGTTCTAACCCCTTACTAAGAACCGTATAGTCTTGAATAAGCCATTATGCTGAAATGGTTCGATGTGTTAAGAGTTTAGGGTCCTTTTTTCCCCGCCTTTTGATTTTAAAATCTGTAACTGTCAAAGCCACCTGAAATAACATAGGAAATGAATACAGTCATTTTAGACCCGTGTATGTAAAATTGATGTAGAAATACAAAAACTGTGTTTGTTTATAAAGTAAGAAAGAAAACATAAACATAATGATTTGTGGAAATCAAAAACAAAGATATTTAATGAATACCTGGAATAACAAATGATAAAATACATATATTTTAAAGATTCAGCAAAGAAAACACTCAGCCATGACTGAAATAACATAGGAAATGAATACGGGTCATTTTAGACCCGTGTATGTAAAATTGATGTAGAAATACAAAAACTGTGTTTGTTTATAAAGTAAGAAAGAAAACATAAACATAATGATTTGTGGAAATCAAAAACAAAGATATTTAATGAATATCTGGAATAACAAATGATAAAATGCATATATTTTAAAGATTCAGCAAAGAAAACACTCAGCCATGACTGAAATAACATAGGAAATGAATACGGGTCATTTTAGACCTGTGTATGTAAAATTGATGTAGAAATACAAAAACTGTGTTTGTTTATAAAGTAAGAAAGAAAACATAAACATAATGATTTGTGGAAATCAAAAACAAGATATTTAATCAATACCTGGAATAACAAATGATAAAATACATATATTTTAAAGATTCAGCAAAGAAACATTCAGCCATGACTGAAATAACATAGGAAATGAATACGGGTCTTTTTAGACCCATGTTGCGCATTAGAAGGGGTATCCATAGCTTGCGCATCAAAGGGTTAAAGGATTAGTTCACCTCAAAATTAAAATTTCCTGAAAATGTACTCACCCCAATGCCATCCAAGATGTTCATGTCTTTCTTTCTTCAGTGGAAAAGATTTTTTTTTTTTTTTTTTTACATTTCAGGATTTTTCTCCACACAATGGACTTCAACAGTAACCAAATTGTTGAAGTCCAAATCAATGCAGTTTCAAAGGGCTTTGAAGAGCTTCAAATGGCTCTGCACGATCCCAGCTGAGGAATGCGGTCTTATCTAGCGAAACGATCTGTCATTTTCTTTATAAATACATTATAAACTTTTTAACCACAATTGTTTGTCTTGTGCTGGCATTACGTAATCACGTTGGAAAGGTCACACTGGATGTAGGCGGAAGTACCACCCCATTGTTTTAAACATCCAGGATACGCACACGAAAGGACCATTTTAAACAATAAACTGACACAAAGACATAAATATGTCATTCAACATACAATAAAATTTGAACGATCCTTCTCCACACTTGTAAACAATGGGGCGGTACTTCAGTCTACATCCAGCGTGACCTTTCCAACGTGATTACGTAATGCCTGGCGCGTCGCAGACCAGCACAAGATGAACAATTGTGTTTAAAAAGTATATAATTTTATTTATTTATTTTTTAAGAAAATGACCGATCATTTCGCTAGATAAGACCGTATTCCTCAGCTGGGATCTAGCAGAGCCCTTTGAAGCTCTTCAAATTCCTTTGCATTGATTTGGACTTCAATAATTTGGTTACCGTTGAAGTCCATTGTGTGGAGAAAAATCCTGAAATGTTTTCCTCAAAAAAATTAATTTCTTTTCCACTGAAGAAAGAAAGACATGACCATCTTAGATGGCATTGGGGTGAGTAAATTATCAGGAAATTTTCATTTTGAGGTGAACTAATCCTTTAATGAAGACCAGGAGTCAAATCAGTTAACAGAGAGGTTACTGAAGACATGTTCTCCACAATTCCAAATGCGGTATAAAATGTGTTTGAGGATTCAGCCTCAAACTTAGGAGACAGAAACACCGTTAGGCGTACTCAGCCTAATCAGATGAATAATTTGTTGACGTTATTTCTACAGGTTCTAACAGTATAACAGTACAGATAATTCTAGCAATGCCCAAACATGGTATTGTAACAAACCCAAAGTTGTCCTTAAAAAGGTTTAACCAGACAGAGGGTATAACACCACCAGGACTTTATAGTTAAAATATTCCTTTGTCAATTTTATACAGAAAAATATACCTAATTATAAAAATAGACATTTAAGCGCAAAAAACATCAATTTTGTATGCCCCCGCTAGCAAAAAGGGCGATAAACCAGTGAAACTCCAGTATTGCACTGCACTCCGGTGATTATATTCCCCCAACCAACCCCAAATAAAAGTTGTGATCAGACAAAAATCATTTTCTACAGTAGCTAAATCAACATTTCCCCTATGCAAGTGCTCTTCTAAATATCATTAAATTTTCAAAGGCAATTATCAGTGAAAATCTCATACCACTGCACAAAACCCGTCACTCATGATGAGTCATCACGTCTCACCAGCACAGGACTGCAAACTGATTGAACAGTCTCCCTCACTCGGCCCTGATTGGTTAAACTCAAACAACGAGGATTGATACACATTCTTTTTCTGTGATGCTTTAAAATACACATTCAAAAAAAAAAAAAAAAAACAAAAAAAAAAAAAAAAAAAAAAAAAACTTTTTTTAAACAACAGCCCAAATAGTATCCATCTGCCTAATGGCTTTTTCTCCAATAAAACCCAATCAAAAGCCAAATATTGAGGGTGCTAGTGGTGGCATCATCAATGCACGCCAACAGCTAAAAAATAAAAAATGCCAAATATTCTTCCCGATCAAAAACAATTTTCTACAAAACATATCAAACAAAAATAAAGACCCGTTCACACTAAGAACAATGACTTTAATGATAACTAGTGTCCACACCAACAGAAAATAAATTTGTTTATTCTAAACATGCACTGCAATTATGCCATCTGCCACTCTCCGTTGGCAGATTTATACAATAAATTGTTTGATGCATTGTGTCACATTTGGTGAGGGTTTTGAAGATGAACTGCTTACTGTGATTTTAGACATTTGTTTTTTGTATGATTGCGTAGAGAAGACGAAGAAGCAAAACTTTTCCCACACGGAGGGCAGTGATACGGCTTCTTTCTGGTGTGGATTTTCATGTGACCCTTAATGTGTCCTTTTCGTGCAAAACTCTTCCCACACTGATCACATGTGAAAGGCTTCTCTCCAGTGTGGACCCTCTCGTGTGTTTTCAGGTGTTCTGACTGACGGAATCTCTTGTCGCAGTGTGAACACTTGTAAGGTTTTTCTCCAGTGTGGATCCTCTGGTGCCTTTTTAGTTGAGCATCATCAAAAAAGGTGTTCCCACAATCAAAGCACATATAATTCTTCACACCACTGTGTCTTTTCTGATGTATTTTTAAAGCAGCCAGCTCACTAAAACTCTTTCCACACAAAGAACACACATGAAGCTTCTCCTTTGTGTGAACTTTCATGTGGTTCTTCAGGGCATCTCCCCTAAAAAAATGTTTACCACACTGATCACAAATAAACGGTCTTTTTCCAGAATGATAACGCAAATGTAATTTAAAAGAGTCTGCCTTTCTGAAACTCTTCCCACACTGATCACATGAGTACGGCTTCTCTCCGGTGTGGATTTTCATGTGTTCTTTAAGGCCTGCTTTCGTTGTGAAACTCTTCCCACACTGATCACATGTGTGCGGCTTCTCTCCAGTGTGGATTTTCATGTGAAGCGTAAGACTTTGTTTGTATGGGAAACTCATTCCACACTGAGGGCAGGTTAACGTTTTTTTGGCTCTTCTTTTCAATAAAAAATTACTTTCACCCTGTGGGCAACTCGAAGATTTTTCTCCAGTTTTGAGATGATGTTTCTCCTCTGCTTCACTAAGTTCTTCACTCTCCGCATTGTCTTCCATCAGGTCTAAAATTAAAGTAAGAAAGGTTTAATTTTCAGTAAATCTTTTTTTTTTTTTAAATCAACATGAGAAATGTGAAAGGAAATGATATAAAAGTGAACCCTGACGTAATAGTAGAATGAAGAGAACTGTTATACAACAATTATCTTGATGCATTTATCTTAGAGATTTACCAAAAAAAAATTCCATTATTTAAGCATTTTTCTTTAAATCCATCCAGTTTCCAAAATGCTTGTCCTATTTAGGGTCACAGGGATCGTGGGGAGCTCTGCAGCTGACAGTTTTATATGGTTGTATTTTAGGGTCTCTGTAATGCATCCATTTTCACTTACAGTAACCAAACTACATACAGTTATAGACCTCATCGGACCGAACAACTTTCGTGCTCTAAGTCAGTGGTTCCCAAACCTGTCCTGGCGACCCACCAACACTGCACGTTTTCTTTGTCTCCCTAATCAAACACACCTGATTCAACTCATCAGCTCATGAGCTGATGAGTTGAATCAGGTGTGTTTGATTAGGGAGACAACGAAAACGTGCAGTGTTGGTGGGTCGCCAGGACAGGTTTTTGCCGATTTCTTAAGCCAACGATTCGATTATTTTCGATACTTCAGAATTTCCCGCGATACAATTCGATACGATTCAATACTAGATATTTTTACATGATATCTATTAAATTTCAAATAAATAAAATAAAAGTACCCAGGACAGGTTTGGGAACCACTGCTCTAAGTCATACGCCAGCCCAAAAAGAAGTTGGCTATTATGGGTTGTTCTGGAATTTGATATACTCCTAAGGGATTTATCCGATCACCACCAAACTCGGTGTGCATGAAGCAAAGACTTTGAAAATGCTGAATTGTGAGGGGATTTTTGATCTCTCAAAGGGTTTGGCCGTGGCGAGGCAATGAACTTATGGCGAAAAAGGGAAAACTGGAAGTGTGTTATAACTTCTGAATACATTGACTGATTTTGAATGACAAAATACAGGCAAGAACCAGTTTATTTGTAGTGCACACTGGCAACATAGTTTTATATAATTAGCTTAACAATAAGGTTGATAAAATATATATACATTTTAAACTTAAAGCTGCTGTAGGTTAGCCTGGCTAACGCTGGGAACCACATGTTCATTTTCTCGTATTTGAGGCATGGTTTACGAATGCCCAGAGCTGTTTATTGGGTGCTAAGAAAGTCTATCAAATGCGCCTGTACGTAGCTCATAGCCAATCGTTTCAATTATAC
The DNA here is from genome assembly GCF_029890125.1 of Rhinichthys klamathensis goyatoka. NCBI lineage: Eukaryota > Metazoa > Chordata > Actinopteri > Cypriniformes > Leuciscidae > Rhinichthys > Rhinichthys klamathensis. The sequence goes on along the minus strand of NW_026607141.1, from coordinate 794,033 downwards.
CAGATGACGTATGCAGAGCGACAGAAATTAGACGAGGAAGAAGACGATGGCCGATGGGTCAGAGATTTATGTGTACACGATGGAGTGTATCTAACGGCCGTTTCACACCGCATGCGTGAGCGGCGTGTATTTTTTTCGGCATGCATGTTAATCAATGAGTGCATTCACACCGGGAGCAGGAGGAGCGCGTGAGCGTCGGTGAAGCGGGGGTTTCGGCGTCAAATCTGTTTTTGCTGCTCTGCTCATGCTTAATTAAAGTGAAAGCACACTTTTGATGGACAAAAATAAAACGGACAAAAACGTTCGCCGGTTCCCGCCTCCTTCCCATAACAACTGAACCCCGTTACAAATGTACTAGCAAACCTTATCTAGCATTAGGCCTACATATCGCTAGAATAATTACTTGCATACTGTTACGTTAGTTACCGTTATATTATCTTACTAGCTATTTATAACTTATAGAAAGGGTGCAACGTTATAAAGTTGCATTACATGTATTGCAAAATACGTAATGATTTGAGGACCAAGTTTGTAGTCAAAGTATGGGCAGGCCTTAGTCAATGTAAAGCATATTGCTGGTGTTTCGTCCCTATAGTGAATGTGCCGTAACTGTTTATCTGCCGTCATCGGTGGCCCTGCTTACTAGCCTGCGCGTTCACGGCAGGCTCCGCTGTGGAGGACGAGCTGTGGAGGGAGGGCTGTAGCGCAGCAGAGAGCAAGGGGGTGGGACCTGTAAGTTGTGCTTGTTCAAATTTTCAGGCTAAGTCAACGTTTTTCCAAAACTCCCTACTGCAGCTTTAAGATGAATACTTATGGAATTACAAAATTGAGCTGCAAATATTCAAAGGATGTCAAACTCAAAGGATTCTTTTAAATGTGCCCGCTTTAAATGCACATTGCCCGCCGTGCACAGGTTACCTTAAGCTTTGACCGATACTTAAAAAAAAAAGAGAGCTTTGGGTGGCGGCGGCTGGGCTTTGGTTCGTCATCACTGCTTGCAGCAATATTTATGCTTTGAAAGTGTTAGAGCAACTGTAGGCCAATCTAGGACACTGCAAGTACACTAGTTATAATATTTCACAAAAACAAGTTTGTTTGATTGCTTAAAAACAAGCATATTTTGTTGAATGTAGACATTGCAAGTCCACTATTGACTCAATGATTCATGCATGTACTAATCTTTATCAGTCTCTTTTATTGCAAATTGCTGAAAGCACAAATCTTTCATTTTATTTTATTTTTTCATAATAAACCGACTGGCAGGATGCCACCATTAACAACAAATCAGCAGAGTAATAGGGGTGTAAATCGGAGCCTTGATGACGATTCGATACGATACCGATTTCTTAAGCCAACGATTCGATTATTTTCGATACTTCAGAATTTCGATACGATTCGATACGATTCAATACTAGATATTTTTACATGATATATTAAATTTCAAATAAATAAAATAAAATTAGCCTTTTATTGAGAATACAGAAACAGCATTTGAGGCAAGCAGGACAGCATCTTTTTATACTGCCGCTCCTCCGTGAGAGATGCGAGACCGGTGCGTCTCACAGGTGACGTTCATTAAAGCCTAGTTCACACTACATGATTTTAAGCCCGATTTGCAGATCGTTGAGCTCGCTGACAGGTCAGGGTGTTATCGCGTGCAAATCGCGGGGGATTAGCGGGCGATGAACCCTCACCAATCTTTTAGTATGAAAGAGCCAACAACGCATCAAAGACGCTCCCAGACGCCTCGCAGACGCGTCGCCGAGCCCAGAAAAATATCTAGCATGCTAGATATCCAGAGCTGTCGCACGACTCAAGCTCACGTGATGTTTTGAGCTACAGCCAATCAGAACAAGGCTTGCGTTCCTTCTTTGCTGGGTATTGGCGTGCGTGCTGTTCTGCGTCATTTCCGGTTCGTTTTATCACATGATTTTTCATGACAAAACGTGGTTTATAGACAAGATAGAAGCGTAGGGTGACAGAGGGTGCTTCTCAATTCTTATTTGTGCATCCTCGTTTCCTTTCCTCGCTTCCTTTCCTCGCGTCTCAGCTCCACCCCCTGCAGGATGCGAGGGAAGGCTGCAAGGAAAGAAAATGAGGACAGAGGAATCAAATGAAAGTTTTTTTTATACTTTGGAATACTTGATCACTCGAGCGTCACTTCACTGCGTCATCAGCAGCGCTCAAAGGATCTGCCCTTATGTTGTTGAAGTTTGGTTATTTAAGAAATTAGTAATAAATAATAATAAAGCAAGATACCCTGTTGAAATATGTGAGATGTGTGGTTTATTTAAACTGCAATGGTAAAGTATAAATTAAAATGATTGTGAGTCGTGACCAACGTGAAGGGGGAGGAGAATTTATACCTGCGTCACGTTTAGTCGATAAAACACTTCCGCAAAGCATACAACTGTGCATCCTCGCTCATAGCTCCTCTGGAAGCCTCCTCACTCCTCGATCCTCGCCTCCTCGCGGTGCAATTAGAGAATTGAGATGTCCTTCAAGATGGCTGAGCTCGATCGGTTTCCGGGTCATAGGATGGAGGACGGAGGATCGAGGAGACGAGGAGGGATATTGAGAAGCACCCACAGTTGTTGTCAACTCGTGTACTGCGTTATCTCCTGTTGCGGATCAATCACGTTGTGTCGTGTGGTGCAAACAGCTCAACAACTTGAACACTCCTGACTTCACAGAGAGCAAGTCATGTAGTGTGAACCGCACAGTTCAGCCCGACGTTTTAAAATCATGTAGTGTGAACTAGGCTAAACACTCACACCACCGGCCTCGCGCCGTTCTCTCACGTCGGCCGCGTCCTGCTCGCCACAGTATTCTATTCACATAATGTGTATGTTACACTATAGTAACTCCATCTGTTTTCCTGAAGACAAAATTCTTCCACACCCATGACTTGACGCCGACTGGAGTGTGTAACATTTCACTATCATTGCCAGCTCGCTCTGACGGTTCCATCGCTCTTGAAAGTCAGACTCAACAATGTGTGTGAATTTGAACTAGATAGACTGTGAAACGTAAGTAACGCGTGTGAAGCGGTGTGAAGTAGAAGAAAATAATGAGGTCAGCGCCACCCGCAGCTTAGGAATAGGTTGTACGCATATGTTTCGGAGCTGATGCTGAAAATAGACAGGCGGCAAAATAAACACATTAATCGATACTCTTGCGGACGCATCAAATCGCCGGCTGTGTAATCGATGGATCGATACGAATCGATTAATATTTACACCCCTAGTAATGAAAAAATTAGGGCTGGAATGACGCGTTGACGTAATCGATCACGTAAATTAGTCAATTTTCATGAAATGTGTCGATTCATCATGCTCTTTATATTCCCCAATGATAAAAGCTCTTGGGCATGCTGAAAATCAGCCGTTATTACAAGTATGGAAAAAAAAATACTACAAGTATTACAACATTTTATTGTATAAGGTGCTATAGAAATAAAGGTGACTTGAAAGGTAACTTGACTAATTGTTGAAAACAAAAATAGTCAAATAGTCCAAAAGAAAAAAGAAAATTTAGTTTCAGGCTCCATTTTGTATCCAGATCATGGAACGTGTCCCATATACAACTTGCTACATTAACTATGTTATTTCACAGCTCTTATGACTTTTCTAACAACAACCAAAATATGCATTCACCATTACCACTGATGAACTGATGAAGTTTTATAACCTTAATGACCTTCAGCATCATTAATGAAGAATCAAGAATAAACACCAACCTCTTTGTTCTTCAGTATCTTCATGTTTTATTCTACAGGATTCTGGATCATTCATGTTCTCACTGTTCAACTCTGTCTTCATCACTCTTAGGCTGATGAAAATATTCCAGCATTTATTGGTAATGTCCTGTCAGAGAAGCTTCACTGAAGATGAATTGATGTGTGACAGAAGCAGATCTGCAAAAATAAATGATTGAATTGATATTTTCCTTAATTTACATATCTTAAGCATTTATGTGTATGGTTGACTGTCCCATCTATCAAAATGTCAAGTCACTGAATTGTTTTTATAAATATATATATTATATAATATACACCACAATTAAAAGGATCCAAATATAAAGTTAGAATTAAAAAAATAAAGTTAGAAATAAATGACCAGATTTGCAAATGTCGTGGCAAATTCTGAGTCCTTTAGTCTTGTTCTCAATATCAAATATAGATCTCAGGAAATATTGCAGAGTCAAGGTTTCAGGTCTCAGAAGAATCAACTTTATTGAGCAATTCAACAAAGTGAGATGGTAGCCAGGCATCTGAATCTTACAATGGTCAGTACTCAGGTCTTATACATTTTTCGTATCTCCTGGTGTCAAATTAGTGCTCATTCTGTTATCTTTTCCTCTTTGCTCCTCCCCACTATTTCGCCACAATTATGTTTTCATACTGCTGATTTATTTTTTAACTGTGGCCAACCTTTAACACACATGTGTTTAAAAAAATGATTACATACATGTACTTCTAGGTACTTTTCCAGCTATGTCTTCACATGACCTTTGGACCAATATTGATTACATACATGTCCACACATGTTTTTTCTATACACAGGCATATACAAGGATTCTAGGTGTTTTTCCACCACCTGGCTTTTTCTCATGTCACCTCCCATTCTCTAACAGACATATTTTTATTCTTGAGATACATGTATAGGACAGTAGAATTCTCCAACACAAACAACAAATAACAGTCCAATTGATTTCAACTTACCAATGCTTTTGTTAGCTGTTTTTATGTGAAAATGAGGAATCAGCCACAGACTATAACAAAAAAAAAAATGCCCTTAAGAGATGTGTATCATCTAGTATATATCAAAAGTGGTGATGGTAGATTGCCTCTGTCTTTTGAGTTGACACAATCTAATAGTAAATTTATCAATAATACTCACAATAAAACATAAATAATGCATCCAAAACAAATACAAATGACATTAATCTTAAGAGTTTTTTCCATTCCCTCTCGGTTAGAGAAATTAACCGCTATAGTTACAGTTATAAGTATAACTTACGCAGGGCCGGATTAAGAGTTCAGAGGGCCCTGGGCACAATGTCTTGTAGGCCCCCCCTTAGGCCAAATGTATATTTTGTCCAAGGACATTTTAATATGGCATTAACAGTTTTACTGACTTAAAGGAACTTTGCTGTACTATGCTGGAGTAAAGTTCATAAATGGTCGTTCTTTCCCATAGGAATTTGTCAAACTTTGTTGGGTGGACCTCTGTGCCTTTAGGGGGGTTCGGGGGCATGCTCCCCCGCAAGAAAATTTTGTACATTTTAAGGTTAAATGCATCAATCTGGTGCTCTTTGAGAGATCAAAATTAAGAGCTTCAACCCATGAACTGCTCGTTGAACAAAGAAAAAGCATTGATTTGTACCAGGACAATAAAGAGGGCTCAAACATCTTTTTAGTTATGAGAGTCTCAGTCTACATTACATTATCAATGGTGTTTTAGGATGCCAAACAATTATTATAATAATGTAATAATGATTTATATAATTATTCCTATGACGTAAAATCCATATGGCCTATAAATGTACTATAAATGAATATTTCAAAAGTATATTTTAGTCTACATTACACTATAATACAGGAAAATTAAAATACTTTTGTCCTAATTTCTTCACTTGCAAGAAATAAACCCTTGAGCTTTTATTTAGGAGAAAACACCAGATAACCATGCTGATCGCTTTAGCAAAGTGCACACTTTTCTTTAAATCACTCCGTTATCTAAAATATTTTTTTCCTTCCCCTCGCTTGGGCCACAAGTGCGCATGGCGAACTTGCAATGAATACATTTTATCAGACCGGCCCTCGCGGCTTCGAAACACTACCGGCCCACCGGGGAAACTCCCGACTCTCCCGATTGCCACTCCGCCCCTGGGGCCCAGGGCCGCTTAGATGTCGTGGGCCTAATGGTTAATCCGGCCCTGAACTTACGTGCAGCAGCATAATATATGTCAATATTGAATCTATAGTTCGAGTTTCAAATAAGTAATTTACATTCATAGCAATAAAAGAACTAGATCGTTGTGCAGAAAAGGTCATACGTTACCTTAAAAATGAAGAGCACGACAGAGCTAGGCTATATTTCAATATTTCCTTTATCAAACTTACTTCACATTTATATACATTCACGTTTAACGTTACCTTTGATGATATATTTAAAGGGTCCCGCGTGGCTACTCACAGGCTCAATATGAAGTATTTGTCAGTAACTTTTGGACTATATTTTTGAATTATAACAACATAAAGCAACTAAAGCCTACAAAGCACCGCTAATTCAACGATGACGTCTTGCTTCGTCCTAGTCTTCGACTACTTCTTTTCTTCTTCTTGTTGTTTTTTATGGTGGTTGGCACACCAACTTAAATGGTGCATTCCTGCCACCTAATGGATTGGAGTGTGGAGCGCATTGTTGGAAAGCTGGGAAACAACTTACAGGGGAGATGTACCTGGCCTGGCCGTCACTAACCCTAAAATTCTATTGATCTGGTTTCTTTTAAGCAATTCAATATTTAATGGGAAAATTATTTGGGCCATTTCCTAACAGGGAGTTACAAATTATTGATTATAGATCTTAAAGTGGAAATCAGTTTACTAAATAATGTCAACTTGACTGACCGCTTCATTTCCACTTTAAAGCTTGAGTTAGACAAAATCTCCCATCACATGCATCACATTTTATGTTCTACTGTTTCTGCTTGACCACATTTGAAAGTTACCAGTCTCATGTTACAAACCTTTCCAGCTTTTTTCTAGTGGTGGAAAATCCCCTTCTGTTCTGTTTTTTGTTTTTTTTAAAACTGTATGTAATGAATAGCAAGCAAGCAACTTTATTTATATAGCACATTTTTTAAACAACAGACGTTGCCCCGAAGTGCTTTACAGAATAATAACATAAAAGTCATACAACAAAACAGACATACTTTATTCAAAAGCTAAAGAAAATAAATACGTTTTTAAATAAGACTTAAAAGTTGTAATCGATGGAGCTGACCTCACATGGAATGGGAGAATAGTGTTTGTTCAACATCTGTACCTTTCCCATGTGATTAAATGTACAGATTTTAGGTTATTTCTGTACCATTGTTACCTGTGGACTCTATACTTTTTTCCTGGTGAAATAGGATAAGGTTGTGGTTTGGGGTACATGTCTCACAATTTGGAGGGTGGCTGGAAATACGTTTATAATAACCAAGGTATAAACAACTAGTTAATATTGAGAATTGGACTCTAAACTAAAGTGTTACCAAAATCTATATATTGTCTGACTTTGGTTTACATGGTTTACATCATGGGAAGTTTACCTTTTTTTTCCCCGCATGATCACATGGACACATGAAAAAAACATTGTGCAAACGCAATGGTTTATCGTGAGTAAGAAAAAAGTTTCTTGTGCGCATGCAAAAAATCTGTATTTTTTTTTAAATTTTTGTAAAGTATAGGGCTCCATAAAAAAATTCTATTGAATTAATAGGAAATCGCCTGATTGCTATGAGAAAACTACCTAACGAGTCATTGTTTTTATATCTGAAGTCTATACATTCTTACAACGCAAATGTTCGAAACATTTGAATAATTATTTGTTTAAAGTCGGGATTTTCCTGTGCTTAATAAAAGTTATGTTCATCTTCATTACAGTTGGGAATATCAGATCAGCTGATGGACGGGAGACACCGTTTGTATTACAATGAATATGATGAATAATTAGCTCAACAATATATGCAAATGACACTTAATTCATTTGCAAACTGTTGTTAGGGCGTAACAGTTAAGGACCCAGAACCAGATATGATGAAAGAAAACAAGGAGTCATGAGGTTCAATCAAATAGAGAAAAATGTACTGAAGAATAGTTTGCAGTTTCATCAGTAGAGCAAGAGTCAAAGTCTCACAAGGAGGTCGCAGGGCAGACTCTACCTTACACAAAATCTCACATCAATTACTATACCATTTCCAAGGGCATGCATTACATCATTGCTACTTCTGATTGGCTAAGAGAACATGAACAAATCTACACATATGAATAGATATGAGGGTATATCGCCATTAGTCAAGATAATTTCTGTCCAATTCCTTGATTTAGGCCCCGTCCACACTACTGCGTTTTCGTTTAAAAACGGCCTTTTGCTACGTTTGCACCTCCCGTCCACACTAAAACGGCAAAAACGGAGACCCAAAATGGAGAAGTTTAGAAACGCTGCCGATCCGTTTTTCGTTTTGAATCTCCGGAGGGCGTTTTAGTGTAGACGGGTCAAAACGGAGGACTTTAGAAACGATGACGTAGTAGAGGCTCACGCTCGGCTCTATGATTGGGTGTCATCAGTCATGGCGTATATCTTTGCTAGCAGCTGTTGTACAAGTAAATTCTGCATTTTACAACGCTATAACTGCCTACATGCGCCGGAGTCAAGCTATTATTCGAGCGATCTATGACAATTCCCGTGTGCAGCGGTGTCGTTGACCGTACATGGAGCGTCGGTTTGGGGTTAACCCAGAGCATGGTGGGATAATTTTATCAATGAAGTTGTGTTTACACCGGCACGCGCATGCCCAGTGTTGGTGAATGGTCACGTGATCCGCGTTTTCAGTCGTTTTAATGTGGACGGAGATCAATTCTAATACGCAGCTAAAACGCTGGTGTGGACGGAGATCGTATTCGTTTTAATTATCCGTTTCTAAACTAAAACACAGTAGTGTGGATGGGGCCTTAGTCCTGTGGTGACCTCGGAGGTCGTGGAAAGGCGTCTATGGGTCGGTTGTTGCATACAAGAGTGTTCCATAACTGCTATACAGCACCTGCACAGAACATCCAACACACACAAAGCACTAGCGAATCACAGTTTCCTCAAGGTTGGAGAGGGCCTGAGCTCACTATCATCAGGACAACTACCCAAAACATACTGATAACACATTCCCTCCTCAGGAAGAAATACAGATAAGGTCCATCTTAGTCATTAGAGAACTACACATAAAAGGCATACAATTCTGTAAATCAAATCAGGTAAGTCACGTAGAGTTTGACCCATGGATCCTTAACTACTCAGTTAGATCAGATATATAGTCCACACATGGTGAGGGTCTTCTCCAGACCTGAACTCTTCTGATGTTTTCCACTCCAGAGAGCCTGTTCTCTCAACGCCCTCTTTCAGGTCAACAAGGATTAGTCACAGACATCAGAATGCACCTAGTAAGAAGCTCTTCTGGCTGGACTTCCATCATGTGCAACTAAACCTATACAAATGATCGAGAACACTGCAGCTCGTCTCGTCTTCAACGAGCCCAAAAGGGCCCACGTCACTCCTCTGTTCATCTCTCTGCACTGGCTACCACTCGCTGCTCGCATCAAGTTCAAGGCATTGACGCTTGCTTAAAGATCTACCACAGACTCAGCTCCGTCCTACTTTCACTCGCTCCTACGAGTCTACATCCCTCCCAGAAGCCTACGATCTGTCAATGAGCGACGGCTCATGGTCCCATCACAGAGAGCCACAAAATTACTCTCCAGAACATTCTCATTCAATGACTAAATGTAAATGTAAACACTCACAGCAACATGTGGTTAAAAGTATATTTAAATCCCTCATTGAATATAGAAATGATTATATTTGAACATGCTTATATTTGATTATTATTTTTTAATAGGAATAATGTAATCATTCAGAAGGATATATAGATATTTATATATTGGAGAGACAATAGATTCTGACCCCCAACCCTTCACTGTCATGCTAGCAAAAAGCCATAGAATTTGAGCTGACCTGTGTCACTCTTGTTCTGATTCCACATAATGTTAATGGTCCACATTACCTGACTAGAACAAATGCTTTAAAATTAATTTGGGGTTTTTATATGATACTGGATATGAAGGGTAAAACAGTGAATGTTCTTTGAAAAATAAGTTATTAGGCAATTAGAAGCTCTATTGGGAAATTTAAAACATTAAAATACCACAACGTATTCATAATACCTCACTTGCATCAGCATTTCATAATTATAAACTACATGTTGTCGATTTACATTGTAATCGCAAAATTATTCATTAAACAGTCTGAGAATTAAAATGATTTATTTCTTATAAGAAAGGTTCAATTGGCCCACAGAGGTAGACAGTGTACAGTTCTGCGAGGCAAGTGAGACCCGGAGAGGAGGGAGAGAGCAGTTTTTATACAGCTATCTCAAGGTCTGTTCTTCTACCCATAGATGGACTAAAGTTCAGTTCTCTACCGTCAGGAAATAATAATAATAACCTGAGCTTCAGGGTTTGGTCATGCTCTCTTGCTTGCTCTAAAATTGGCCTGACCTTTGACCTTTGGGGTCAAAGTCCATCCGTCTCTCCCCGTCCACCCATCTCACCTGCTCACATCAATCAGTAGTAGCAGCAATTATTGGTTTGAAAGAGAAAAGAATAAAATTCCCATAACAATATGTTGTCAAATTACATTGATCTGAAATACATTTGAAACGGCTGGTCATAAAGATGAACTTTGTTCACTATGATTGTGTTGTTTTTTTTTGCCCCGTCTCTTGTAGCAGCTGGTTACGGCAGATTTATACTGAAGATATTGCTTGATGCATTGTCACATTTGGTGAGGAGGCGGTGTTGCTGAATCTGAAGATGAACTGCTTACTCAGATTTTAGACATTTGTTTTTTGTATGATTGAGTAGAGAATTCAACCAAGCGAAACTTTCCCCACACTGACGGCAGTGATACGGCTTCTCTCCAGTGTGGATTTTCATGTGACTCTTACAGTGTCCTTTTCGTGCGAAACTCTTCCCGCACTGATCACATGTGAAAGGCTTCTCTCCAGTGTGGATTTTCATGTGTTCCTTGAGGTTTCTTTTTTGTGTGAAACTCTTCCCACACTGATAACATGAGTACAACTTCTCTCCGGTGTGGACCCTCTCATGTGTTTTGAGGTGTCCTGACTGACTGAATCTCTTGTCACAGTATGAACACTTGTAAGGTTTTTCTCCAGTGTGAATTCTCTGATGCACTTTCAATACGGCAGTTTAGGCAAAAGAACTCCCACACTGATCACATGAGTACGGCTTCTCTTCAGTGTGGATTGCTGTGTGTTTCTTAAGGCTTCCTTTTAGTGCGAAACTCTTCCCACACTGAACACATGTGAAAGGCTTCTCTCCTCTATGAATTCTCAAGTGAAATTTAAGACTTTGCTTGTATGGAAAACTCTTTCCACACTGAGAGCAGGTAAAAGATTTTTGCCACTTCTTTTCAATAAAAAATTTCCAACAAGCAATTTTCCTCCAGGTTTGACATGATGATGTTTCTCCTCCGCTTCACTCAGTTCTTCACTCTCCTCGTTCTCTTCAATCAGGTCTAAGATGAAAGGAAGAAAGGTTTAATTTTCTTTCTTTTTTTTCATAAAATAACCCTGATGTAATAGCACAAAGTAGAAATCAAAATATTTCACAACTATTATTTTGAAGCATTTATGGTAACACTTTACAATACGGGTGCACTAATATGCATTAATTCATGCTTAAAGAATGCACAGATAATCATGTGTTAATATATGACTCATGAAGAACTAAACCATTAATTAATGATTGCTGTATCACAGTAACTAATAAAGATTCTAAATTATTAATAGTTTAAGTAATATATTAATTTTTATTAATTAAATGTGTCATAATGTGTTCATTTTCTTAAAAACATATTTGATTAACTAATAGAGTAAATTAATGCGTTAATTACCACAATGGGTTGAAGTCATGTACTTCAACTTCGAATTGTCTGCTTAAATTAATCATTAGCAAATGATTCATTGATATGTATCATTATGTTATGACTTTACTTGTTGAGGCACATGACTATTAACTATTTAAGTATGTCATTTTGGTTTTGACATCCACACTAAGCCATGGATTTCAATTCCCAACCATCACCAACCAAGATATTTACATTTACTGCATTACATTTACTGCATGTACAAACTGTCAAACCCCATAAATGGTATATTACTTAACAATTAGTTAATAGTCAAGTGACAAGTAGTCATAACATAATGACACATTTGCAAATCATTAGTTAATGATTAATTAAAGCAGACAACTGGAAGTTGAAGTACATTGCTTTGACCAATTGTGGTAATTAACGCATTCATTTCCACTTTTAGTTAATAAAATATGTTATTAAGAAATGAATTCCTTATGACACATTTAATTAATAACAAATCATATATTAATTAATATATTAACCATATAGAATCTCTATTAGTTGCTGATGCAGTAATAATTAATTAATGGTTTAGTTCTACATGAGTCATACATTAACACATGATTATCTGTGCATTAGTTAAGCATGAATTAATGCCTATTAGTGCACCCGTATTGTAAAGTGTTACCGCATTTATATTAGAAATTGACCGTTAATTGGATTTACCTATATTTTTTTCTGATATTTAAGCTTTTTTTTTTTAATCAGATATCTATCCAGTTTCCAAACTGTTTGTCCTATGTAGGGTCTCAGGGATGCTGGATCCCAGTATCTCAGGCGGCAAACAGGGAAATGCCTTTGATGGATTCGCACAGTATTCACAGATAAAGTAACTTTCTTTGCTTTTATTACTAAAAATAGTGCTGTCAGCATGTATTTCATAATCTAGACTGAGAAAAATTGTACAAATAAAAAACATTATTAATAATTATAACATGCCATTCGAGATGGACTCTAATGCAATTATGTATTTACTGTTTTGTATTTACTTTCCTGAAAACGTTTAATTATTCCAGTGAATATGGGTAGATGTGTTTTGAAGTCTTGCCAGTTCAAACTTTGAAGCGATTTAAACCGTTCAACTTATTATTCATGCCATTATAACTAACTTTTGAATAGTTTATAGAAAGTATGCAATGTTTAGTATGTGTGCGATTGGTAATTAATCTCCGAAATGCTGATATTAATAAATTCTAGGTAAAAAATGTATCATATTTTTATTATAAAAAGCAGGACTGAATTGTACACTGCAGGGTTGGGAAGAAGATAATATGTTGATTAATGTGAGGGAAGGAGAGCATAGTTACACCCCGAACTAAAGACAAGGTCTTATTGGTCAGCACCCCTTTTAGATTTGGTCAAACAACAAGAGTTTAAAACTTGACACGAACTAATCATCAGTCTGGGTTTGTCAGATCTACCACTAAGAAGAAACAAGCCAGCTAACCGGTCTAGTCTTACTTCTTTTTATACAGCACGCCACGCATTCAGTGAAATCCCCAAAAGATTCAGTAAAAATAAAAAAAGCAATAGGAATTTTTTTTTTGAGTTTCAGGCTCCATTTTGTACCCAATTCATGGAACCTGTCCCATATATTATTTGCTACTTTAACTGTTATTTCACAGCTCTTATGACTGTTCTAACTACAACAAAAACACACAATGATGAACTGATGAAGTTTTATAACCTTAATGACCTTCAGCATCATTAATGAAGAATCTAGAACAAACACCAACCTCTTTGTTCTTCAGTATCTTCAGGTTCCATTCTACAGGATTCTGGATCATTCATGTTCTCACTGTTCAACTCTGTCTTCATCACTCTTAGACTGATGAAAATATTTCAGCATTTATTGGTAATTTCCTGTAGGAGGAGCTTCACGAAGGTGAATTGCTGCGTGACAGAAGCAGACCTGTGAAAATAAAAATAAATATATAACTCAGTTATTGAAATGATGGTTTCCTTAATTCACATTTTTGTTTTGTTTAAACATCAATGTACCAAAATGTAAAGTTACTGAATTGTTTTTTTATATATATACCAAAAACAAACTTAGAAATAAATGTATAGATTTGTAAGAAACAAATAGCAATCCGATCGATTTCCACCTCACCTAACTTGCCATGTACTAGTGCTTTTGTTAGCTGGTTTTAAATGAAAATGAGGATCTTATAAATATCTTATCTTATGATATTGTTGTGAACTATTTTCTTCTAAAAGTGTAGAAAAGTCAGAAGCGCAGACCAGGAGACGTTGAGGTATCTTTCAAGCAGAAGTTCTTTATTGCGTCGCTGTAGCATCTCAATCTCGTCTGACTTCTTGAGTCAAACATTGTAGTATATTGAAGGAATACAAATTTGTCAAATGTTTAATTTAGGTTTCCACTCCAATGGTATAAAATTTAGATGATTATTGAGTCTCCTTTCCTGATAGTCCTGTTCCCCTTCAGTCGCTCACGTTCGACGTGACGTCGTTAGGGGATCACTTCAGGGAGCCCTATCAACTTCGAGTATCTAAGAACAAGCCAATGAACGTTGGCGTGCGTGAACGTGTCACGCGCCCCCGCCCTGCAGCGCGGGTATAAAACAGGAAGCGGGCGCGAGCACCCACCGTCTTTCATTTCGGAGCGCGAGTTTCCTGTGACTGATGTCTAAGATTCAACGCCTTTGAAGACTTCAAGGAAGATCTCTCTGTTCCAGTGTTGGTGTGACGGCGCGATCAGCGGTGGCCGCGAGCAGTGCAGCTCTCAACTGCTGTTCTCACAGCACTATTGTTTGTGTGTGTGTGTGTGCGTGTGTGTGTGTGTGTCCACACAGTGGCTACCCCTGGGCGCCTCAGCACTGTGAGAGCAATTTCCTTTTTTTATTTTACTAAAAGAGCAACACAAGCGGACCCTGCGTCTTTTTCAAGATGTCATTCCGCTTGTGCGTTTCTGGATGCAGTCGTTCCCTGGCGCCAGCAGATGGCCACAATAGCTGCATCTCGTGTTTGGGCGTTCGGCACGCTGAAGCAGCTTTTGTGGATAGCTCATGTTCCCATTGCGGGAATATGACTATCACAGCACTTAGATCGAGACTCGCTTACCTCAAGGGAGGTGCAGTCCCCTCGCCTATGCCCCGATCTAGTGCTTATTCTGCCCCGCAGAATAGGCCTACTTCGGCGCATGACCAGGGTGATCTGAGGATTACCGTCAGGGCTTCCCCGCCGAGGCAATCTCCGCGGGCCCCTCACGCCTCTCATGTGCTGTTGCCATCGGCGCCCCTTGGCGAACGGCTCGGTCCTTCTCCGGAACGACCAGTCGTTTCCTTTGGGGCACCAGCTGACGATCAGATGTCGATCGCAGCATCGGAGGGGGAGCGGTCATCTGGAGATGACGACTCGGCTGCGTTGCCCCCTTCGGGGTGTGTAGCGCTGTCCGAGCCGGTCGGGCTTGCGTGGAATCCTCCACCACGTCCCGAACCTTCTCGGCTGGACGATTGGTTTCTCGGGGCGGGCCGTGCTGGTTCTCAGTGCGCCGCCCCGGTACCTTTCTTTCCGGAGGTGCGTGAGGAGCTTTCTAGGACGTGGAAGGCACCGTATAGTGCCCGAAGCCGTCCTAGTGGCTCCTCTCCCCTCGCCACCCTCGACGGCGGGGCAGCTAAGGGGTATGTGGGGATCCCCCCAGTGGAGCAGGCTGTCGCGATGCAGTTGTGTCCGGCATCCGCCTCCTCCTGGCGGGGTGACCCACGCCTCCCGTCCAAGGCCTGTAAGTTCTCGTCCGGTCTAACGGCGAGGGCTTACAAGGCCTGTGGACAGGCTGCTTCCGCTCTTCATGCCATGGCGCTCTTGCAGGTCCACCAGGCCCAGGTGCTCATGGACATGAACGAGGGTGGTTCTGACCCAGAGCTCCTCCGGGAGCTCCGTGTGGCAACCGACCTCGCCCTCCGGGCGACGAAGGAAACCGCACGTTCAGTCGGTCAGGCGATGTCCACCTTGGTGGTCCAGGAGCGCCACCTTTGGCTCAACCTGGCGGACATGAGGGACATCGATAAGTACCGGTTCCTGGATGCCCCTCTCTCCCAGGTTGGGTTGTTCGGCGACGCGGTCGAGAGCTCTGCCCAGCAGTTCTCGGCCACACAGAAGCAGACGGAGGCCATGCGACACATCCTGCCCCGGCGGACCGCTGCTGCTCCCACCCGCCCGCCGGCCGCAGCTCCTCCGTCTACTCGTCGCCGAGGTCGGCCTCCTGCGGCGTCCTCCGCTCCCGCTGAGCCCCAGCAGCAGCCATCATCCAGGCCTCGGCGTGGAGCAAGCCGCAGGAAGTCGACCCCGCCCGTCCAGGCCGCTGCCAAGCCAGGAGTCAAGCGCCGGTGCAAACGTCCCTGAGACGGGCGGCCCAGAGGTGGATCAAGTTGCTCTTCAGGAGATGCCGGACGTGCCACTCCTTCCCCCGGTGGAGGGCCGGGTGGAGAATCCTTTGTTTCCTTTTCTTTTTGTTCTGCCACTGACCCACGGGTCAGTGGTACCCACCTTTTCAAAGAAAGAGCAATTTCTGAAACCTCTGGGCCCCAAGAGGGCGCGCTTGGCAGTCGACGACGCTATGCCTTGTCACTCCCGAGCCCCTCTTCCATCGCCAGCCGGCAGCAGTGGCTGTGTCCTGGACGCACTGTCGCCTCCGCACACTCACTCTGCCCTCCGGCGGAAGCAGGTACGTCTCGCACCACACGTTCAGACCCCACTCCGGGCCGCTATGCCGCCCGAGTCAGGTCCCTGCATTCCGTCACGCTGCCCCACTCCGGGTACGTCTGTGGTGCCGTTGGTCCCGCTTGCTCGGTCTCTGGGAGCTTGGCTAACGCTTCCCAGTCCGTCTCGCTGGCTCATCCGTACTGTCAGACTCGGCTATGCGATTCAGTTCGCCCGGCGCCCCCCTGTTTTCAAGGGCATCCTGTTCACCCGTGTTCTGGTGGACAGTGCCCCTGTTCTCAGAGCGGAGATTGCAGTCCTACTGGCGAAGGACGCAATCGAGCCGGTCCCTCCAGCCGATATGAAGACCGGCTTCTACAGCCCGTACTTCATTGTACCCAAGAAAGGAGGTGGGTTACGGCCAATCTTGGACCTGAGCGTCCTGAATCGGTCCCTTCACAGGCTACCATTCAAGATGCTTACGCAGAAACACATTTTCAAATGCATCCATCCCCAAGATTGGTTTGCAGCGATCGACCTGAAGGACGCGTACTTTCATGTCTCGATTCTCCCTCGACACAGACCGTTTCTTCGCTTTGCGTTCGAGGGACGGGCATATCAGTACAAAGTCTTACCCTTCGGGCTGGCCCTGTCGCCCCGCGTCTTCACGAAAGTTGCGGAGGCGGCCATTGCTCCCATGTGCGAGCGTGGTGTTCGCATTCTCAACTATCTCGACGACTGGCTTATTCTCGCCCAGTCGAGAGAGCAGTTGTGCGAACACAGGGATTTGGTGCTCAGTCACCTCAGCCACCTAGGGCTTCGGGTCAACTGGGAGAAGAGCAAACTCACCCCCGGGCAGAGGATCTCTTTTCTCGGTATGGAGTTGGACTCGATCAACATGACAGCGCGTCTCACCGAGGCCCGCGTCCAGTCAGTGTTGAACTGCGTGAGTACGCTCAGACGCAGAACAGCGGCACCACTGAAACTGTTTCAGAGGCTCCTGGGGCATATGGCATCTGCAGCCGCGGTAACGCCGCTCGGATTGCTTCATATGAGATCGCTCCAACACTGGCTTCACAATCGAGTCCCGAGATGGGCGTGGCAGAGCGGCTCGTGCCGGGTTCCAGTAACCCCGCACTGTCGCCAAACTCTCAGCTTGTGGTCGGACCCTTCGTTCCTGCGGGCAGGTGTTCCCCTAGAACAAGTGTCCAGGCACTCTGTGGTCTCCACGGATGCCTCTATCACCGGCTGGGGGGCCACGTACAACGGGCATGCAGCTTCAGGTCTGTGGACAGGGCCTCAACTGCATTGGCACATCAACTGCCTCGAGTTGTTAGCAGTACATCTTGCGCTGGGCCGCTTCAAAACGTTGTTACTAGGCAAGCATGTACTGGTCCGTACGGACAACACTGCGACCGTTGCGTACATCAACCGTCAGGGTGGTCTACGCTCCCGCCGCATGTCACAACTCGCCCGCCATCTCCTCCTTTGGAGTCAGAAGCATCTGAGGTCGCTTCGTGCCGTTTACATTCCGGGCCTGCTCAACCGTGCAGCCGACGAGCTCTCACGGCAGCAGGTGCTACCGGGAGAATGGCGACTCCATCCCCAGGTGGTCCAGCTGATTTTCAGGCGCTTCGGGACCGCACAGATAGATCTGTTTGCCGCCCCGGACACGTCTCACTGCCAGTTGTTCTATTCCCTGACCGAGGGGACCCTCGGCACGGATGCTCTGGCACACAGCTGGCCCCGGGGTCTTCGCAAGTATGCGTTTCCCACAGTGAGCCTTCTGGCACAGACCTTGTGCAAAGTCAGGAAGGACGAGGAGCAGGTCTTGTTAGTTGCGCCGTATTGACCCAACCGGACCTGGTTTCCGGAACTAGTGCTCCTCGCGACAGCCCCTCCCTGGCCCATCCCTCTGAGAGAGGACCTGCTCTCTCAGAGACGGGGCACCCTGTGGCACCCGCGTCCAGACCTCTGGAAGCTCCATGTCTGGTCCCTGGACGGGACGCGGAGGTTCTAGGTGACCTACCCCCAGCGGTAGTTGACACCATCACTTCCGCTAGATCCCCCTCTACGAGGCGCCTCTATGCATTGAAGTGGAACCTATTCGTTGAATGGTGTACTTCTCACGAGGAGAACCCCCGATCATGCTCGATCAGAGCCGTGCTTTCCTTCCTGCAAGATGGGTTGGAGCGAAGGCTGTCTCCCTCCACCCTTAAAGTGTATGTTGCCGCTATTGCCGCACATCACGATGCTGTTGATGGTAAGTCCTTGGGGAAGCACGACCTGATCGTTAGGTTCCTGAGGGGAGCGAGGAGACTGAATCCTCCTCGCCCACTCTCTATACCCTCTTGGGATTTGTCTCTGGTCCTTTCGGCACTTCAGGGACCACCCTTTGAGCCTCTGCAATCAGCTGAGCTAAAAATCTTGTCCTGTAAGACAGTTCTCCTGGTTGCATTGGCCTCTATCAAGAGAGTAGGGGACCTACATGCATTTTCGGTCAACGAATCGTGCCTGGAATTCGGCCCGGATAACTCTCACGTGATCCTGAGACCCCGGCCCGGATACGTGCCCAAGGTTCCTACCACTCCCTTCCGGGACCAGGTGGTGAACCTGCAAGCGCTGCCTTTGGAGGAGGCAGACCCAGCCCTGGCTTTTCTCTGTCCCGTCCGCGCTCTGCGTTTGTACGTGGACAGAACGCAAAGCCTCAGGACCTCAGACCAGCTCTTCGTCTGTTACGGAGGCCAGCAGAAGGGGAAGGCTGTCTCCAAGCAGAGGATGGCCCACTGGATAGTGGATGCCATCGCCTTGGCTTACGAAGCCCAAGGCGTGCCTTGCCCGCCCGGGTTGAGAGCCCACTCCACTAGGAGTGTCGCTTCTTCTTGGGCGCTAGCACACGGCGCCTCGCTGACAGATATCTGTAGAGCTGCGGGTTGGGCGACACCTAACACGTTCGCTAGGTTCTATAGCCTACGTGTTGAGCCGGTTTCTTCCTGTGTGCTCGCTTCAACCAGCCGGTAACACCGAAGTTCCCGCTCTAGTGTCGGCTTGCTGCGCCACTCCCCTCTACGGAGCGGATACGTGCGCTCTTTTGCTCCAGTCGAGTTCCCCACCCAGGTGAACCCTGTGAGTTCCTCCACACCCCTTCGGCAGTTGGACGTTGCGGAGCGTCCGACGCCAGGCCTAGTGCTCGTATGCTTGTGTAACTTGTACTAGGCTGGGTTCCGTATGTGTGATCCCTGCGGCGATCCCATATGAGTATTTTCCACGATCAGCTCCCTGCGGTGAGCCCGTGTCTTTCCCTTGGCAGAGCTCGCTCTGCTGTCACTGTCTGGTGTAGCCTCCCCCTCCTTAGGTGGAGCCACCCCAGTGACATTCCATATGTTGCACTGCCCCAACCGGCCAGTCCATATGTGTATTCTCCACATGGTACCTCCCTTTGGGCAGGATGTGGCTCCGCAGCGTCCCTCTCCCTTGGAGAGGCACGCTTCCCAGTGTTATTCAAGAGTTCACTGCGTGGGTATGTGGAACAGCAGGTTCTCCCTCTACGCAGGTCTTCCGCCCCAGCTTTGGGGGTCTGAGAGTCTTGCGTAGGGCACTGGATGTGGCAGCAACCGGTGGCGTTTTCCATGGGATCCCCTAACATCGTCACGTCGACGTCACGTCGAACGTGAGCGACTGAAGGGGAACGTCTCGGTTACTGATGTAACCCTCGTTCCCCGAAGGAGGGAACGGGGGTCGTGACGTCCCGCCGCCACAGTTGCTGACCATCGCTGTACGGCCGTCATTAAAGGCCATCTTTCAATTTAATTGTATAACTTCATTTATACAGAATCTTGAATGAAAATGTCAATTTAAAAAGACATGCATAAGAATACATATGTTTTACAACACCCACAGGCAGAAATTCAGGAAAAAGTGTACCTATTCTAAGCTAGGCTCAAAAAACCGCCCTTTTCCAGAGGACGCGTCATATGACGCAACGACAGGCAAACAAATAGGCGTTGCTGCCCTGGTTCTCAGTGTGTGGGTTTACGTAGTCTGAGAGGTGGTACAGAAAATAGAGCTTGTAGTTATCGTTATAACGTTAGTTGAGTTGGTTTGAATTGTCACAATGGTGAATTCTTGTGTTTGTTTTGGATGCAACCACTCCAACTTGTCTGGTCATCGGGTCCACCGATTTCCAAACAAGAAACACAAAGATTTCCGTGCTTGGATACGTTTCGTCCAGGCAAAGAGAAGCAATTTCTCTGCCTCCTCGGTGACAAGACACACGGTGGTATGTGAAAAACACTTCACACCGGATGGGAACGGGCGGTAATGGTCAGAAATTCGGCGGGAACGGGTGGTAATGGTCAGAAATTCGGCGGGCGCGGGCGGGAACGAGTGGTAATGGTCAGAAATTCGGCGGGCGGGAACGGGTGGTAATGGCATTTATCTGCATGCCTTACACCCAGTCCACTTGACAATAAAAGATCCTTAATGACTATATTTACATGAACAGCATATTCCCGTCCTAACCGGAACACTAACTGCTTTCATACACATACTCCGCAGTACATGCGAACTCATTTACATAATGTCCTTCGGAAATACTATGGGAGTAGTATGACAGCCGGCTAAGTTCGGAAAATCTGGGATCTAAATTAAACATTTTAAGACGCATGTTGCTAGCATAGATGGTGACAATATACATGGATGCTTGAAAAACAACAAAGTCGACAGCAATATTGCTAAATACGATTTATTAAAGATACTGCAATGTGATAAACATGGAGACAACGTTAGCCACAATTAGCTAGCTATAGCCTGTGGTCACTCACCAAGACACCTGCCCGATTCTCCTCACACCACAACTCTATCTCTCTCCTCTGTCCATTTACCCTTCCCCTTAACTCTGCCTGACCCCTCTCTCGCCTAGGTGGCTCATAATTATACGGCAATGGCCCATCGGAAGAGTTGACATGAACTCCTACTGCAACCTCTTCAATGGCTGACTCCATTACGAAGAGATGAGATTAACCGGCTGTTGCGTCACGTCCGATCAGAGCGTTTTTGACAGCGGAAGTAATTTTACTCACAATTTCTTTTAAAAAACTTTTTTAATGCACATTTAAGATTAATTTCTTCACGCAAATCGAGTTCCTACACCATTTATCTACACATCTATTCACAGGGATCTTCAACTTGAAAGATGGGCTTTAAACTCGGCTCCTCAGTGAAAAACGGTGGGTGCTCGCGCCCGCTTCCTGTTTTATACCCGCGCTGCGGGGCGGGGGCGCGTGGCGCGTTCACGCACGCCAACGTTTATTGGCTTGTTCTTAGATACTCGAAGTTGATAGGGCTCCCTGAAGTGATCCCCTAACGTCGTCACGTCGACGTCACGTCTCCCGTTCCCTCCTTCGGGGAACGAGGGTTACATCAGTAACCGAGACGTTTTCTCTCCTTTCAGCCTAGATGTTGAATCGTTAGGTTGATTGGATTAGCTGTCGGGGAGACTTTCACCTTTTGTCTTTAATGGCTCTGGGATGGCTCTTAGGAACCAGAGTTCCTGGCCACTATCAGCATTTGAATAGTTATGCTGATTCAATTGGATTGGTAATGCACTCAGAGTAGGGTGTGTTCCTACTTCATTTGCATGCTTTGTTTCAGAGTGACTCCACCGCAATGTAAACTCCTCCCCCTCTAAATGTATAAATTGCAAGGGAACATTTCCCTTAGTTAGACGAGATTGAGATGCTACAGCGACCTAATAAAGAACATCTCCTTTATAAGATACCTCTCCGTCTCTATTTATAAATATTTAAGATATCATAAGAAAAGATATATATATATATATAAGATCCTCATTTTCATTTAAAGTTTCACATAAAGTTTATATAGATATCAAAAGTAGTGATCATGTATTTTGCCTCCGTATGTTGACAGCAGTGTTGGGTAAATTACTCTATTACTTATTACCAATTCATTTCTAAATCCTATATCAAAAATAAACACAAAACTGCACATTGAATTCTTTCAAAGAAATAATATACAAATGCATGTATTATTCTTAAACTGACCAAAGTATTTTAAAAGAGGTTGCATTAAAACATACATTTTAACATTAGACGTTAAATTCTGAGTAGTATATAGAGTATTTAATGCAATTACATCAGAAGTAACTGTAATTGAAATAACAGAAAAATTAAGAGTAAACCGTTTACTTTTTCAAGTGAAAAGTAATTTAATTACTTAGTAATTTTAATCACACCCAACACTGGTTGACAACAATAACATGATCTTTCAGTGGCAATTTACAGGTCATTTAAACACATCATGATAATGAATGAGGTGGGGAAACCATCTATTGGCATAAAGAATTGGCATAGACTTTTAAGCAGCTTTTAATAGTGACACTCCTGAAACCAACTTTACAGGATCAACAGGAGAGATCTGACCTGACCTCTGATGCTGCTAAAAGAGTATAAAACTGCTCTGTATTAGTATTATTACTCACAATTTGGGAAGAATAAAACTTTCACAGCTCTCAGTTAGAAGAGTTTGGCGAGCACATCATCTTCAACATCATCTTCTTCTTCTTACTGGTGGGTCACATACCAGCTTTTTAGGTGCATACCCTTTAGGCACCCCCTCCTGTGCTGGAGAGTAAATTGATTTCAGTATAGGTGTACATGATGAGATCTATCCACCTTATTTTGCAACGCGGAAGTCAATAGAATGACGTACTTCCTTCTAATGTGTTAGACTTCCGTTTCGCTAGCCGGTAGGTAAGAAGCCATGTTGTGGGAGCAAGCACAAAGCAAGGCCTGACTTCTTATGAGCACATTTTCAATTATTTTGTGTTGTGACTCTTAGACAGGCCTTTGATGCTCGTCTCATCAGCTCGTTTAACAAATGCTATCTCTGCATATGCTGCGAGTTTGGGTTGTTTGACGTTCCTATTGGGAACGCAATGTGTGCCATTTCACCAGATTTGTAACGGAAATCATTTATAAACCTACACCAACACAGGAGAATACTCCAATATGTTGCTATATATGTGAACTGTTAATTCATCACGACTTCAAAATAAAAGATTAAACCATCATGAGTTTGCGTGTTTTGATGTCCACATGTAATAAGAAATTACAGAAGATGTAACATTTCTACCGTAAAGAAGTGGGCAAATATTGTAGGGATGATCTTCCATGGGTCAACATTTGGAAATTTTGGTGGTTGCTCACAAATGTGTTGCTCAAATACACAAAAGAGAAATACATAAACTACTACGTTTAGAACCTTAATAACGCCATTTCACATGCACTGTTTCAAATGTACTGCATCGTGTCACACATTGAACGGACACTATGCAGTCTTTTTTAGCTTAACTGAACAGCTTCGGAGTTATTGAAACAGTTATATAACTTCTTACGGGTTGAATGGTGGCCGTCTCGCCCCCCCTCTGACACGCTTGGCAAAAGTTCTGCCACTGGACCATTAAAGTACATGGGGATAATAGTCGGATGTATGTATTTAATCACGTGAAAATTCTCACCACTAACAACATATATTAGATCTCATTAAACGACAAATTAAACACAATGTATTATTGTATACTATGTAACACGTCACGCCACGTCACGCTCTGCTTGAGTGGTAATTACGACAGTAATGTTAAATACAAGTAGGCTACTCCACAGCGACTCTAGGGGTCGCTGTTTGACAAAAACGGAATTCCTGCATAGTGTCCCTTTAAGCATGTGCCTGCAGAGAACTCAAAATGACAATTGAACGGTTAATGCAACAGATACACTTTTAACTATTTGAATATAACAAGCAATGCACATTGCCAGCATGCTCACACTCATTACAATAATGCCGGCTCTTGCGTGAAAAATAAAGTGGATATCCACTATTCTTGATAAATTTGAAAACTGCCTTTATAATTTTTCCAGATCCTTGTTTTTTGCTTAATATGTTGCTGATGATAAATTCTTTGCATCCTACATTCTGTAGTTCTTTTGTAGTTCATTCCTTTCCTGTTCATAACTAGGACATAATAACAACAACACATCAACTGTTTCCTTCACTTGGCATAGTTCACATAATCATGTGTTTTCCCTTTTATGTGAAGTGTATTTTGGTTTTGTATGGCCCATCCTTGTTTTGTTAAAGTGATCTGATCTTCTCTACTTAAGTTTTGTATCATTTTACCTTGTTTTGCACGGTTTTGTATATTCAAAAAATGTCTATCTGTATTTACTTAATGAAACTAATACATTTTAGCCATTTTTAGCAGATTTTTAATTTCCTGGTATCAATATGTCCTGTTAGCCAAACAAAATGGAACTATTATTCCAGCTTTTCTTAATCTATACAATACATTCATTATTTCTATGAATTTGTATGAAATGTTTGCAGGTTGGGAAGTGATGTCATTGAATCTGAACAAATCACAAGCTTATTTGGCATCAGTTCTTCTACAAGGTGCCGTCTGAATTGATGTGTAGCGGCCACACCACTGCAAATTCAGGGCCTGGGAAAGAGTTTTGAGACTTGGCGTGGGGTTAAAAGATGATGGACATCAAGACCAATACCTGAGGCAGCCGAAACAGGCTGGACTGTGTTGCACCAGACAGGCGAACCATGCAGAGCTCATGTCCTCCGTCGCAACCAGTCAGCGCATGCATAGAGATTTCAGCAACGGATAGTACTAGTGACTGCCTTCAGGTGGCGTGTGTCCCACTCGGAAAACCTAACCTTGTTTTTTTTCGCTCGCCCTCTTCCATTTATCTCTCTTTTATATTTAATTTCCTCTTAACTTCCTCATTGGTTTCCGCCATTAGTAAAAGTGAAAGAACCGGTATGGATGTTTTCTATATTGCCACAAAGTGGTAAAACACAGAAGCTATTTCTCTGTAAGTTACTGTGTGTTTAGTGATAGAGGCAAGTTTAGTCAGTCTGAATCATATGACTGGTCTTACAAAATTCAGCTAATTTTTATAGTTACGTCTGGGATTATTATGAATTGTCTCTAAAAATCAAACAATTCCGAGATTTAAAAAATAATGCCTTAACCAATGCAGCTTTGCTTGCCGAGACTATGATTTGGATTAATATTAATGTTCTTTTTAAAGGAATTACAGTAAAACCACATAAACAGACCAAACTACTCAATGAAGACCAGGAGTCAAAGTTGAAGTTGACAGAGAGTTTACTGAAGACAAAGTTCTCCACACTTTCAAAGGCCGTAGAAAATGAGTAAGAGGATCCAGCCTCGAACTGTCAAAAGATACAGAAACACTAGTACATACAATCAAATAGGTAATCAGTTGCAGTAGCACCTCAATGTAGTACATGAGATCCACGGGGAGGAGTCGGATCAAGATCCAAAGGGTGGAGATGGGTAGGATTAGGGGTGGGGTTAGGGATTAGGGGTGGGTTTAGGGATCAGGGGGCGGAGATGGGTAGGTTTAGGTATATGTAAGGTGGGAGGAGTTGGATCTGGATCCGACTCCTCCCCGTGGATTTCATCTTCTGCAGTGAGGACCATCTCATCAGTTGACATCATTCGTACAGAAAATTCCAGCAGATATAACTAAATATTTCAGCTAACTGCAAAAGCTGAATAATTGATCAAAGCCTAATGATTAATATGTGAAAATCATGATAAAGTATTTTAAGACAGGCATTTTTTTTTATGAAAGATTAGAGAAGTTAATTGAGTGAAACTCTTTCCACATGAATGGCAGTGATACGGCTTCTCTCCAGTGTGGATCCTCTCATGTATTTTCAGATATATTGACCGTTTGAATCTCTTATCACAAAGTGAACACTTATAAGGTTGTTCTCTAGTGTGAACTGTCTGATGCACTTTCAGTTCACTATCTGTAAAAAAAGTCTTGCCACAGTCCGAGCAAACATGATCTTTCACACCACTGTGTCTTTTCTGGTGTAATTTCAAACCACTCGGCTCACTAAAACTCTTTCCACACAAAAAACACACATGAGGCTTCTCATTTGAATGAACTTTCAGGTGGTTCTTCAGGGCATGAGTCCTACAGAAATGTTTACCACACTGGTCACAGTTAAACAGTCTTTCTCCAGAATGAGTACGCAGATGTAATTTAAAAACACTTGATTTTTTGAAACTCTTCCCACATTGATCACATGTGTATGGCTTTGCTGCACTGTGGATTGTCATGTGTACGTTAAGGTTTCCTTTATGTGTGAAACTCTTCCCACACTGATCACACGTGTATGGCTTTGCTCCACTGTGGATTGTCATGTGTACGTTAAGGTTTCCCTTTTGGGCAAAACTCTTCCCACACTGATTGCATGTGAATGGCTTCTCCCCAGTGTGGATTTGCATGTGTTCTTTAAGGGTTCCTTTTAATCTGAAACTCTTCCCACACTGATCACATGCATGTGGCTTCTCTCCAGTGTGGATCCTCTCATGTATTTTCAGATACATTGACCGTTTGAATCTCTTGTCACAGTATGAACACTTGTAAGGTGTCTCTGTAGTGTGAACAGCCTGGTGCACTTTCAGTGCACCATCAGTAAAAAAAGTTTTCCCACACTCAGAGCAAATATGATCCTTCACACCACTGTGTCTTTTCTGGTGTATTTTTAATGCACCCATCTGTCTAAAACTCTTTCCACAAAAATAACAGACGTAAGGCTTCTCCTTTGTATGAACTTTTCGGTGGTCCTTCAGGAAATCTGCCCTAAAAAATGTTTTACTGCATTGGTCACAGTTATATAGTCTTTCTCTAGAATGAGAAATCAGATGTACTTTAAAAACACTTGATTTTATGAAACTCTTTCCACACTGGTCACAGGTATACGGCTTCTCTCCAGTGTGGATTCTCATGTGTTCGTTAAGGGCTACTTTTCGAGTGAAACTCTTCCCACATTGATCACATGTGTGCGGTTTATCTCCAGTGTGGATTTTCATGTGTTCAATAAGGGCTCCTTTTTGTGTAAAACTCTTCCCACATTGATCACATGTGTGCGGCTTCTCTCCAGAGTGGATTTTCATGTGTTCGTTGAGAGGTGCTTTTTGTGTGAAATTCTTCCCGCATTGATCACATTTATATGGCTTTTCTCCGGTGTGAATTTTCATGTGTTCATTAAGATTTCCTTTTTGTGCGAAACTCTTCCCACACTGATCACATGAGTATGGCTTCTCTCCAGTGTGGACCCTCATGTGATCTTTAAGGTTTCCTTGATATGGGAAACTCCTCCCACATTGATCACATGTGTACGGCTTCACTACAATGTGCATTTTCCTGTGTTCCTCAAGGTTTTCTTTTTGTGTAAAACTCTTCCCACACTGATCACATGTATACGTCTTTTCCCCAGTGTGGATTTTCATGTGTTCAAGAAGGTTTCCTTTTATTGTGAAAATCTTATCACACTGATCACATGCGTACGGCTTCCCTCCACGATGAAATTTTATGTGAAGATTAAGATTGTGCTCGCATGAGAAACTCTTTCCACACTGAGGGCAAGTGAAACACACTTTGGCATTTTTTTTCAATGAGGGACTCAAGGATTTTTCTTCCATTTTGACACGATGTTTCTCCCCCGCTTCAATCAGTTCTACAATCTCCTTGTTCTCTTCTATCAGGTCTAAAAATGAAAGTAAAAAAGAAAAAAAAATATAAAAAATTTGCTTTTCAGTAAAGCATACGAAGAGAGAAATGTGAAAGGAAAATTACTTGTGACCTCTGACATAATAGAGGAAAGTATGATCATTTTGATGCATTAATTAGAATTTTGTTACATTTATGAGAACTATTGAGTATGTTCGATTACATACTATATGTCAGGGTTGTAAAATGTTAAAAAAAAATTGTTGCAAAAATTGTGACCCAGATAAATAAAGGTAAATTAAACAGCTCAGACAAATATTTAGTCAGACTTCCTAATGTTTGCCATCAGTATTATTCTTTCTCAAACCTCCTTTGATTAGTTGGAAGCCAAAAGTAAAAGAAAATTAAATTAAATTTCAGGCTCAATTTTTTTACACAGTTCATGGAAAGTCATCCGGATATTATTTGCTTTAAAGCTGCAATATACAGAAGTTGTTGGTTTAAAATGAACAAAAATCAATGAAACAATAAGTGTTTCTCATTAATTAATTATGGTGAATCGCCAAAGTCTAATGTTTGACGCCACAAGTTTAAAAATTATCCAAAAATATAAATAAAAAAAACGTTTTTCTGACGTTGTTTTGCACCGTTGCTTTGGAAAAGTATCTGTCGAACAAACTAAAATTTACCCCTAATAGTTTACTAAACGTTAGTCGACAATGAAGAGGCTTAGTCGACCAAACTTTTATTTGTCCGTTAGTCACAGATAAAACATGATTTAAAACATGCAATTAGTGGCAACTTTACATGGCCCCGCCGTTAACCTACATAAATGTACAATATTGTTAGCTGCATATCCAAGTGTTTATGCGGAGTGTGGAAACCAAAGTATGACATGTATGTATGACTAAGCATGTAAGTGTGACATGGAGGCGCCGGCGCATCACTTGCATTTTTTCCTAATAACAACGGAATCAACTTAAAATACTCTGTTGTTTTTGGTCTTAAAGACAAGAGTAATACATAATTTGAAACAATTTAAAAGGGTTTAATTGTAAAGTGTGAACTCACAATAACAACAAAACGTTGTAATTTGGTCACAAAGAAAACAAACAGAATGCGCTTTCTGCCGTCTCAGTCTCCGTGAACTGGAGCACGTCACAAAAATTATCCAAACTCAGCATATAGGCTGCTTGCCTCATAGAAATTAGAAATATAGAAAGCTTGAAATGTCAAACTTTTGGACAAACCAATTCGCAAACAAATACTTTCTGATTACGTGATCTATATTAAAGTTGCATTTCTCTCTATAGCGCGTTCACTAGGCTAAAGCGGAGAAGGCAAGTCAACATCGTCACCTTCATCTTTGCAGCGACACCGAGTTAGAAAACACTAGTTTATTAAAGGGATACTCTACTGGTTTTTCATATTAAACTATGTTATTCCCTTAACTAAGACGTGTTGATGCATACCTCTCTCGTCTCAGTGCGTGCACTACGTCGCTGTCTTGCGGCGAAACTTTGTTAGATCTTATCTCAGCCCTGTTCATTCAATATCGGCCTAGCAGAGAAGCGACCAAACACCTCCGCGATTTCCCTATTTAAATACAGTTACTAGAGTAGTGTAACTCGACCAAGAACGGTGACCCAAAATAAAACGTTGCGCTTTTCTAAGCGTGTAAAATGGATAACTATATTGTATGGCAGAATACCATAGCAAGTGCTTGGGAGCACTTCGACTCAGCGCAGTAATATCATCTCTCGTGAAAATTGAATCTCTCCGTTGAAATGAGAGGGAG
Organism: Rhinichthys klamathensis goyatoka; assembly: GCF_029890125.1. NCBI lineage: Eukaryota > Metazoa > Chordata > Actinopteri > Cypriniformes > Leuciscidae > Rhinichthys > Rhinichthys klamathensis. The sequence continues at coordinate 764,238 of NW_026607141.1, read as the reverse complement.
GAGGAGAGGGGGGAGAGGATTTTTCACGAGTGATGATATTACTGCGCCGAGTCGAAGTGCTCCCAAGCACTTGCTATGGTATTGCTATGGCACTTCCTCATTATTTATTCGGCAAATAACATTTCCATCAGCGTTTATCGCATAAGCCCTATATCGATAAAAATAAAATCCGATGAGACCGAACGTATTTCATTTGAGTCGATATTCATGAAATTCAATCGAATTTTACGGTTTCCATAAGGCATTTTTCATTCGATATCACTTAATTCGGATAAAAACGTGTGGATGGAAACATAGCTAGTGAAAGAATGCAGTTAACTCCATCTCTGAATGTGCTGCGAGTTTAGCATGCATTGAGGAACAAAGTTGGCCCCAGTTGTGCTTTATTTTCACATCTGCATAATTTCCCAAAAAATTCCACAAAGATAATTACAGCATTTCACTAAATTTGTAACGAGACATGTTTGTAAATCCGTTTTCATGGTTATCTCTTGCAAGTGTAGAAATTAAGACAAAAGTATTGTAATTGCCCACTGTAGGTAAAATTATATACTTATGAAATATTAATTTTCCTTTATTTTACAATATATGGCTATTACTGTCTGTGGCAATGGGGGAAAGGGTTCAGCGAGGTCTGTGACGGGAGAGGAGTCGGGATACAATCGCGACATAAGTGGATCAAGAGCAAATGACAAAACACCTGTGTCTTGATTCAGTAATTGGTGAAAGAGACTGTATAAATCAACGTGGGAGATAGGGGTGTGAAGGCCAAGTGCGGGTGCGGGCGCGGGCGGAAATGCACTCTTGTGTGTGTGGGTTGTGGGAAAATAAAACTATCCGCGGAACTCCCGCAAAATAGAAATATCTATGAATAAAACATCTAAAAACGAATAAATTGTTATTCATCTGTTGCACAATAGCAACAAGTACAACTAAAACTAAATAGAAACAATTCAGAGTTTCTATTTAAACATGTTTGCAGCGTTGAACAATGTAGCCAATCACACATAGGTGTTGATTTCTTGAACGCAATGGCCAATCAGATGCATTTAAGTTAGAATCCCCTCACCGCTCAAAACAGACTTTTTGTTCAGTGCTGAATTCTGCATTCTGGCAAATCCTCTGATTATTATAAACAAAGTGTAGATATTATAAAAGATTCATTGTGCAGTCAGCTTAATTGATAATAACTGAGATTTGTGAGATCGTGATGAACGGAGATGTCAGCTTTTTGGGAATTATTAAGAGAGCGCACTTTGCGCGCATTCAGTAGCCTGCTTGCTTTTATGTTAAATGAACATTTGTGAATGGTAATGCTTTAATAACAAATAATTTATCGGGAGCATTTATGGCGATGTGTAGGTGGTGGCGACACACAGGCTAACTTGAAAGTATTTCATGGAGGTAGGCTACAAAAAAAAAAAAATCTATTTATACTTTTTGCAGGCGGGAACGGGACAAAACATGAATGTTGCAGGCAGGAGCGGGAGAAGGTAACATATTTTTGCGGGCAGGAGCGGGACTGAAAAATCCTTCCCGCGCAGTCTCTAGTTGGAGCATTTTTAATTAGGCTTACTTGCACCCGCGTCTCGCCTCCCTCTGCCATTGTATGCTACCACGACAAAGCATGTACGCGACAAATGACGTCAGAAAATCGTCAGTACATTATTATCGGTTATGGTCTATAACTGAACCGATACCGAATCGTCCTTGTCTGCATCGCGATGCATCGTAGAAACGATTAATTTCTACACTCCTACTGGGAGATGAGAAGCGGCAGAGAGGGACTGACTGAGACTTGTGAGCAGCCAGGACTGAGAAAGCTCTGGAGAGCACTGGTGGACTGAGTTACTGAAAGCATATTTTTGTGTGATCTCCTGATGTGTTTCTGTATTTTAAGTGAGTTCTCATTTTACTGAAAGTGTGGAGAACTTCCATTGGCTTATAAGAACTTATAAGAAGTTCTTATAACTATGCAGTGCAAAAGCCCCTTTTAACAATAATTATTTTCATTATTCATTTCATTTTAACTATGATTATTTCATAGCTCTTATGACTTTTCTAACTGCACTAAATCTGATGAACTGCTTGAGGTTTTTTTTAACCTTATTGAAAAATCTATAAACACCAACCTATTTGTTCTTCAGTATCTTCCAGCTTTATTCTGCAGGGTTCTAGATCAGCTCTTTGTTCTCCAGTGTCTTCCTGCTTTATTCTGCAGGGTTCTAGATCAGATCCTTGTTCTTCAGTGTCTTCCAGCTTTATTCTGCAGGGTTCTAGATCAGCTCTTTGTTCTCCAGTGTCTTCCTGCTTTATTCTGCAGGGTTCTAGATCAGATCCTTGTTCTTCAGTGTCTTCCTGCTTTATTCTGCCGGGTTCTGGATCAGCTCTTCGTTCTTCAGTATCTTCCTGTTTTATTCTGCAGGGCTCTGGATAATTCATGTTTTCAATGTTCATTTTCAAACTCTGTCTCCTTCACTTGTAGAATAATGGGTATATTCCAGCATTTATTGGTTTAAACGCTGTGAAACTAGCTTCGATGAAGGGGAGGAGCAGAGCTGCCAAAAACAAATATAAATGAGTTATCAAATAAATATTTTCATTAATTCTCATTAATTCTTTATTTATCCAACTATCAAAATGTAAAGTTATTTCATTTGTTTTAAAACAAATTCACATATTCTAAATATCTATATTGTGTCTGTTGGTCAGTCTATTTTTTTACATTATTATTATTTTATTTTTTTACATGAAGAGGTAATTGTTTATTGTGACACTCCCACTTATTAAGTCGTATCGGGGAGATACCGTTTCATTAACCAGTTATAATAACTACCATACAGCAGCATATGAACCTAAATATAGTTCAATTTACAACACATTTTTGCCTTTTTAGTTATATCGTCATTCTCGAGATCGATTCTCATTAATCCATAACTTTTACTACTTTTTTTATTTTTATTTTTTTTGGATCAAGTAACATTCAGTGACAAACCCCTCACTGCTCCAAACATCGAAATAATCATACAGACTAACATACAAAAACAGATGATTTAATTAATTAATTTAACTTTAGTTCCTCATTGCCTGCTAGGCTAACGTTATATGTATATTTCAGTCAGCAGACGCCAGAAAAAAAAACCCGCACAAATAGCTCTGTACTAAATGAAAACAATACAGAAATGACCCTGTAAATGTTGCTTTGACATGCTGTTTTTTTATAATAGTATAAATATACGAAGAACTGTGAACTGCTTACCTCACATCAGAAGAGAATCGGCGCAGTGATTGCGTTGGCGGTGACGTCATCAATGCGAGGCGAAAATTATGCAAACACGACTAATGGCTGTGTCTGAAATGGCACACTAACTTACTGCTTACTGCATAATATACACCGAGCATACTATTCTTAAGAATAGTGTGTGAAATAGTATTTACAATATTCAACAAATAATTTTTCGTACGCTATAGTTACATGACAATCATTGAAAATTAACTCTGCATATCTGTCCAGGTTACCTTACAAATAAATGTATGTGCAAGCCTGATTGAAACCTTTCCTCACCAACAGGCTTGATCTTACCTTATAACAATTATGTTTGTTGGTGTAAAGTCAAGTTGATTCTGTGAAATGAAATGTTTTTCACTTAAAATTAATTAAGTTGATATGCTCAACAACAAATCCCTTACGAAAATTAACCATGGTTTTAACCATGGTTTAACTATGGGTTTTGTAGTAAAACCATAGTAACTACAAAATAAACCATAGTTTAACTATGGTTTTTGTAGTAAAACCATAGTAACTACAAACGAACCATGGTTTTACTACAATAACCTTGGTTTAACCATGGTTTTTGTAGTAAAACCATAGTAACCATAAAATGAACCATGGTTTTTGTAGTAAAACCATAGTAACTACGAAAATAACCATGGTTTTTACTACAGTAACCATGATTAATATTGTTTTGTAGTAAAACCAGAGTAAATGCAAAAATGAACCATGGTTTTACCACAGCATTTGCAGCAGAACCAACTACAAAATGAAGAATGGTTTTACTACAGTATATATTTATTACAGATTTAGCTATTTATTACTCTTAATAGAATAATCTTAATGTCATAAATAATCTTATTATAATAGTTTTATATATATATATATATATATATATATATATATATATATATATATATATATATATATATATTAATAATGTCTTATGCTTACCCATGCTTCATTTATATATATATATATATATATATATATATATATATATATATATATATATAAATAAAATTGAATAAATAAAATAATATATATAAATAAATTGAGGTCCAGTGTCACAATATATACTTAGCCTACTGAATTCTCAGCACTTGACATGTTTGTCCCGTTATAAGTGTGACAGGAATGGGGAATGGGAGGAAAAATAGGTATACCGGGTATATAATAAAAATAAAAGCAAAAGCAAAGTGATGGTATGAAAAATATAGAAGTGAATGGGTCATAGAACTACACAATGAGTTTTAAAATCATGATTTAAAATGTTATAATTCTAGATGTTTATTTAAATGCTGCGTGCCTTTGAAGTGTTCTGGTTTTAATGCGCGTGCGCGTAAACATTCGAGTCGCATTCAAAGACAGGAGCGTGCGCGCGATCAGATGGAAACGAGGAAACGTCATCAACTGACACAGCAAAACTAACGTCTCTCGCTGTTGTTTTCGCTGCTTTCAGGTAAGTTTAGTTAACAAAATCACACTAATAATAGATACAAACGTTCCTGACACCCTTCTTACGTGTAATTAATACGCTCTGTTGAATATTTACTTTATAGAAATGGTTTTGTGTCTTCGAAAAAGTCCGTTAGCATCTCAACTGTTTTCAGAAGAGGTAACGTAAGTTAATTTAACGTTACACTGGAGCTCTTTTTTTACATAAGTTTGGGGTTTTAACCATATTTTTGTGTTGATAACAGTTTTTGATAGTTTTGTTTTGCTGGTAATTTGTCAATGGGTGATTAGAAGTAAGCTATTTAACCTAAAATAGTTCACTGTAACGGTTACTGTTAATCAGTGACGTCACTTACAAATACCGATAATTAAAAAAAAGGGATTTCAGGAGGGACAGAAAAAACCCTCCACAACAAAGGGGAAATTATTGTTTAATCATGATAATAATTCCAGATGATTTATTTCACAATATATATAGAGGGGTTTCACGACGCGTCATCAATCCGGAAGTCGGCCATTTTGGAGGCAAGGAACGTAAATAATGCCATTGAACTGAATGGACTCGCAAATTTGGCTGATTATTGCAGCTGAAAAATGGTCGAGTTTTGGTCTGTGCCAATCGGTCACATCGGGAAAAAACATGTCGAGTGCTATAGACTATCAAAAGTTAAAGAGAAGAGTGCAAAAAAACTGATGAAAGAAGGCGTTTGTGGTTGAGAGAGGTACAGCATCAGACACATGTAGCTGCTAAATGATGAAGCGTTGACTATGGCTAAAATGTCGACCTAGTTAACTATGGCTACATTCACACTGTCAGTCCAAATCCGATTATCTTTGTATCAAATTGGAATCTGATCTAAAATGATGTCCTCACTGTGTATCGCAACTGTTCGGATCCGACGTGTGTGTCCATGCATGTTATTTGGTAATATGTCAATGACTTTGCGTTGATAAGGGGGTTGCATTTGCAATATAATGTTAGATGTTGTCTTTTTTGAATGTTACAAATGGAAATGTGTAGCCGCCGCGCTGGACTACTGCGGCAGAACTGTAGGAGGCTGCATGTACGGCTTTTTTCCCACGCTCGTCTGCGCTGGTTTCAGAAATAATAATTTTCTGCTCGTCCGGCACTTTGCAACAACACAGCATTATTTCGACAGTGACTTTCAGCATGTATCCTATAAATGACGTTTGCATTTTAAGACATACCACGCGAAATCCGATCGTTCAGACTGAGGCTGATGTCCTGATATGTGATTTGAATAGGATTTCAAACCACATATGGATGTAACTTGAAACGGATTTCATGTGCTTTTTTGGACTGACAATCTGACCGTATCCTATGTCGGTATTATAATAAATAGATGGAAGAATTGCAGTAATGTTACGTGCTAGAGAACCTAACTCGTTCGGATCTTTACCACATATTAACTTTAGTTTGTCAAAATGTTGCGCTCTCTCTTGCTTCCCAAGTCCTTCTCTATATGATTTCGCACCTACCACGTGTTTTTTCCGTGGTTTATTAGTATAACAATGTGTTCAGTAGTACATAAACAGTGCAATCCATGCTGTTGTTTACATCCGAGTGCCTCCATAATGGCCGCGCATCCGGGTTACCGCCCAGAACGTGACGTTGGTGTAACCCCTCTATTACCTTAAGTTGTATATATGAAGAGTTTGGTTCCAAAACGCGATAAACGCCATTTTTAAAAAAAAAATTAGTTACTGCAAAAATCAGTATTGTATCTGGTTGGTATTGAAAAGTCAATGTTTAATTTTAAGTAAAATGCGATATCCGCCGTGTTATTCTGTCATGTTTTCTCCCTTTCTTTCCAAACCGCGACAAACGCCAGTCTCCCTTCTCTGCAGAATGCGATATATCCGCTCTCAACCAATCACAACGCAGCATTCCACGCAATGTAAACAGTAACGGCAGCGTCTTAAATACACCCGGCTTCCTAGTTTTTCTTATCTATTTTGCACTTTTCGATAAACAAACAAACAAAAAATGAATAATTTTGACGGCATTGATGAACCTGTGATTGTTTCTGCGGTGGGTAAGAGATGTAAGGCATCGAAATCGAATCATTTATGTGAGGAGATTAAGAAGATGAGGCACTCGGGAGGAGGAAAAATGTTTTCAATCTTCTTTACAGTTCTTAATAAAAATATTATACTAATAAACTTACGTTGTTGTGTATTTTCAACAGTTTCAATATGAAAAAGAAAACTTTTATATTGATTCAATGGATTAATTGCATTTTGATTGAAAAAAAAACATGGATTTATTGCATGTTGGGGAAAAAAATTATCCGTTTTTATAATAAACTTTGAAAATCAAAACCTGGATTTTTTTTTTTTTTTTTGTTATTATGACCTACAAATGCAATGTGAAAGTTTGAAACAGAAAATAGTGGTTTTCATCTTTTTACTTTCTTGGTAAAGAAAACACATTTTTACTCAAATTAATCTAAATGGATTTATTGCGTTTTGGAACCAAACTCTTCATATATATATATTATTTCTCTTTTCTGCATTTCATCTCTGCTCTAGCTTGCTTCCTTGTAATAAACCCTATGCAACATTGTTGGCTCTGTGACACATTGTATGTTATGTTCTAGAAGATCATCATCATGCTGATGGCCTGCTGCACCCCGTCCAAGAAAATCTCCACGACTATGAACTCGACTAGTAAGCAAAACTTTAAACATACAGTGCACTACTGTTCAAAAGTTGGGGGTCTGTAGGATTTATGCTTTTGAATGAAGTCTCACACTTTACATTTTTTTTTTTCAGTGAGACTGTCCTTGAGAAGCCTGTAGGCTAAATAATCAGCCAAATAATCCACGGCAAATGTTATAATGGTCATATTTATAATAATTAATTTAACTATTATGATAACAGGATATCATGGTCATTGGTATATTTTATTTTATTTCTCTAGGTGTGTTTTTAATTATGTTGGCCAATGAGACAGACAACATACTGTCCAACTCAAAGGTATTTATTTATTTTTATGTATTTTTTACTGATAAATACTGAAATTCTTTAATTCAGGGATCTTAAAGTTATGGCTATGCTCTTGTTACCAGATGAGATATAATCGTTTGGCCCTGTGATTCTTCAGGACAAGATCTTGATGCCATCCACACTCAGTACATGACGAAGGTGAGTTTCACAATAGCTGCCACTATCACAAACCAAGAGACAGAACACAACAGGCCTTCATCCATATGAACTCACCCATATGTAGGGATGGGTATTGAAACCCGGTGTTAAACATTAACTACATTATTTCTGCTTGGCTTTTGGAGCCCTAATACTGTATGAGTTATTTATGAAAACACTGGCTGAATGGACATTATTACACTTGGACATTATTACATGGCTACTCGATAGTGCAACTGACCAATAGCAGTTGAGTATTCCAGCTTGTGTGTTAATGTGGTGTGTATTCTTCTCATTTTAGCTCCTGCGTCCATTTGGGCTGAAGGTCGAGACAGAACCAAACCAAAGCTGGACTGTAACCTACTGGCCATATGACAGACTTCATACTGACACCTACTGGCATGGATGCGGCATCACATGTTTTTCAACAAAACCTTTTTCACCTAGAATAGGCTTAATGCCACAGCTTCACTACTTCCTGAACTTCAGCCAGCCCTTTGTTTCCTGTCTGCCATTATCGGACAAACTGATTAATCCAGGTGTGCCTGATTATTGTTACTGAGGCCAGGCACACCTGGATTAATCAGTTTGTCCAATAATGGCAGACAGGAAACAAAGGGCTGGCTGAAGTTCAGGAAGTAGTGAAGCTGTGCATAAAGCCAATTTAAAGTGTGGATTATTCATCCCCCATGAGGAGACTCTGTCTTCATCTCTTGTGAGTGGATATCATTTAAAACATTCTTAAAAGATCGGCTCATTTCTTCTGAATTTATAGTATTTATTGTTCTTGTCAAGTAATATTGCTGTAATCCTTTTAATGTATGTACAGTATAAATTGCAAACATGCTTGTGTTGGACACGTGTTCACAGGTTACAGACATTTTAGAGGAGGTAGATGCTGTGTATTTAAAGATGCTCTAAATCATGTTTATTTGTACTAGGCCTATGTTATTTTTGTATATAAATCATTATTACAGTAGAACAAAATGCTATTTTTGTTATTTGTAAGAAACTGTTTTTTTTTACCATTGCACAGCACCACTTTATCACCAATAAATTTGTATAACTTTGTAGTCAAATTATTGTTTTGTCACATGTGAGAACAAATGCAAGTTTATATTTTCTTTCAGATTATGTAATTTTTGTAATAAAGTCTGTATCATAGAATGATAACTTCTTTCCGTTCTTATTTTGTAGATGTTGTAATTAAATGGCTTATATGTAATTCAAGATAATTTAGTAAAACTGCAGTTTTACTATAGCATTACTACAATATAACTAGTAGAACCAAGGTATCAAAACCATGGTTTTTAAAAATACCAGTTACTACAGTCATGGTTACTATGGTTTTACTGTAGTATTACTACAATATTACTGTAGTAGAACCATGGTATCAAAACCATGGTTTTGATACCGCAGTAACCACACCAAAATACCACGGTTACTACAGTCATAGTTAACTACAGTTTTATTGTAGTAAAACCATGGTTAATTTTCGTAAGGGATATTTTTAATAAAAATGTACTTAATGTAATAACATTAATTAACTGGTTTGACTTAAGCTAAAAATATAATTATCATGTTTGAAATTGACTATTAGGCTGGATAATTTTAAGGATGCAGGTAACTTATTACTGCAGTCATACCTACCACTTTCTGTGTAGAATACTTTAATTATAAAATAACTCATAGCTGGGTTACAAAACATCACAAATAATTATTTTAGGAATATGGTAGGTAGATTATGCCCTACATTAGGTAAGCAGACTATATTTTGTCAGCATACAAAAGTTATTGATATAAATTGATCATTTCCTAATTGATTACATTTGCACAGTTATTGAACCGATTTGGATCAACACTAAATGGACTTTGAACAATGAATAACGACACTATGTTCTTGTTCTGTTGAAGCATTGAACTCTGTTTGCATCACTGAATCATTATTTTCAGGAAAAATGCCATAGAGATTAAAGTATTTATTTAATGATAGTGTTGTCGGAAACACAGCTAGTGTGTAACGTGTAGCCTACTTCTAAAAATGTTAGGCTACATTTATAATTATTCCCGTTAAGTGTGTTGCGTTGTGGGAAACAGTATCCCACCTCAGCCAGGTCCCATGCAGTGTCTTCAGATGAAAACATCAGATTTCAGCAAATGTAGGTAATTCCTCAAATTCCATGCATACAGAAAACTCACATACTATTCGCAATATACACATTGTAAAATAGTAGTTGTATGGTAGTATGCCATTCCGAACACCGATTTTAGTGTTTTTGAGTTGTATTTAGCAGATACTGACAAATACAGAAAATCTGCATTCTACACATAGCACATACTGGATACTGCAGAAATCGTAAGTCATGACAAGTAACGTCACGTGGTGGCATATTGGTATTCCCTCAAATTCTATTGAATTAATGGAAATCACCTGTTTTCTATGAGAAAACATTAACGAGTCTGTGTTTTTATATCTGAAGTCTGTACATTCTTACAATGCAAATGTTCAAAACATTTAAATCATTATTTGTTTAAAGTCTGGAATAATAATAATGCTTAATAAAAGTTACGTTCATCTTCATTACAGTTGGGAATATCAGATCAGCTGATGGACGAGAGACACCTCAGCATTTGTATTCAGTGAATATTAAATGAATAATTATCTCAACAATATATACAAATAACACTTAATTCATTTGCAAACTGTCATGCTAGCAAAAAGCCTCAGAATTTGAGCTGACCTGTGCCGTTCTTGTTCTGATTCCACATGATAATGGTCCACATTACCTGACTAGAACAAATTCTTTCAAAATAATTTTGGGTTTTTAAAAAGTGTTTAAAAAAGTGTTTAAAAAGGGGTAAAACAGTGAAAGTTGTTTGAAATACAGGTGAAATATAATTTATTAGGCGTTCAGAAGCTCTATTGGGAAATTAAAACATTAAAACAATTATTCATAACACTTCATTTGCATCTGCATTTCATAATTTTAAACTACATATTCTCAAATTACATGACTAAGATTAGTGAAACAAAGTACTTAGCCTAATAAAATGTAGAAATCAGATCACAATCAAAACTAATCTTTATTCTAAAAATATTAAACCTGGGCCTTATACCATGAAGCCGGTTTAGGTGGCTAGCCAGGTATGTTTCAGTTTATATTGCGCCAACCCTGGGTTTTAGGCACCATGAAAGTGGTTTGGCTTTTAGCAGTGTTCATCACCATATAGTAGCTTACGCTCCACGGCTAACCTGGTCCGGGGCAGGTTATGTTCCAGGTAAGAGGTTGCAGACCGAACTTGGACCAATCAGCAGTGAGCAAAGTGACACACGTCTGATGCGATAAAGTCACTCCACCTGTTTCTACTCCAAATTAAAGGTCACTACATAGCAAATGACTTTTAAAGACAAAATCGTCTGGCTTTCAGTAATGCTTATTTAGAATAACAATTTTTTATGATTAGATAATATTTATGTAATTAGCATACCCTTAATCGATCACACATGTACAATTTTAGTTGAGAGAGAAAGTTGATGATCAGCATCATGGTTCCAACAAAGCCTGGTTGGTTTGGTGCAGAGCCATAGAGAGAAAGAGTTGCGACACTCCCATAGACCGCCATAGGAACTCTGGAATGCGGAAGTAACGCGTGTCGTGGAGCAGCCGATAGTTCCAAACACTGATAGTTTCTCCATTGAACCCCATTCATTTTCAGTGCTTCCGAAGTACGCTCGCTGGTAAATTAATGAAATTACTGTATTTTTTTACTTTTATACACATTAGCCGTCCTCTCGTGAATCTAGTCTGTAGTTATATTTTATGTAGCCAGTTTTAGTAAATGTTTATTGGAAGATAATAGGTTAATTGCAGCGATAGCTTACGTGACCAACACTTCACTAACGTTGGCTAACTTACGGTAACTGATGTATATAATATATAATATTTTTAATAATATTTTATATGTATATATATATATATATATATATATATATATATATAGCCTATATATAATATTATATATACATACACACACACACAATTCATTTATTTAAATGGGTTAGGGACGGGTTATGCATATATGTGCTTATATGTATTTAGGAACAGTTAATTCACTCATTAACTATCTCTCCGGTTTAATTTTATGAAGAATATTTTTCGGTTGAATATTTACCGAACGTTGCTTTCTACGTTATGGGAGCAGTCTATTTCCCTCCTAAATCATTCATTTGTACATGCACAGCGTAATTATTTATATTTTATATTGGTTGGAATTCTGAACGGACCGCAGACCTCTTTGCGTGATCACGAAGCGGAATTTATAAGCAAGATCACGGGAATCAATAGCCTAATACAGCCCAGTTGTGCTAAAATAAATATCACGAGACGTCCATCATCAGATGAATGACATGGAAAAGTTAAGTTAGAGATGCTAAAGCCAGTGCTACTACCCATGCGAACATGAACACTAGCGTTTCCCTCCAAAAATATAGCCTAAAACTTATCTAAGTTGTCACCCTGCCTCTCCAAATGCAAAACTGACATTAACAAAATGCAATAACAGCTGAAAAAGTACTTGGGTGTGTGTTTTATTTAATATTTACCGTTTAATAATGCAATCGCTGCTGTCTGTCCATAGAAGAACATGACAGCCCACGTATGTTTTGGAACTATTGGGGCTTACATGAACCACGTGACAGCCGTCGCGGCGACATCAAATCGTGTCGCAACTCTTTCTCTCTATGGCTCTAGTTTGGTGTTGTCAACTCGAAATTAATCCAGTAACCCTGAGTTTGTTCAACTACTATCATGGTACAGGCCCCAGGGTTAATCGTGTGAAAAATATACAGGAATCATAATACCGTAGGTTTGTTTCTATCTTCTGATTTCTGTACAAGCTTCTCCAAAAGTCTCTTACAAAGTAACATGCTCAAGTAATTAAAAAATGAATGGTCATTTGTTTTTTTGTTTTCATTTTTAGTTGCTCTTTTAGGAGAAACTTCCATCTTTTGAGTTGATCTGAAACACATTTGAAACTGCTGGAACTTTGTTCACTTTAATGATGTTAATAATGATAATGTTTCTTTGTTCCGTCTCTTGTAGCAGCTGGTTACGGCAGATTTATATTGAAGATATTTCTTGATGCATTGTCACATTTGGTAAGTTCGCGGTGTTGCTGAATCTGAAGATGAACTGCTTACTCAGATTTTAGACATTTGTTTTTTGTATGATTGAGTAGAGAATTCAACCAAGCGAAACTTTCCCCACACTGACGGCAGTGATACGGCTTCTCTCCAGTGTGGATTTTCATGTGACTCTTACAGTGTCCTTTTCGTGCGAAACTCTTCCCACACTGATCACATGTGAAAGGCTTCTCTCCAGTGTGGACCCTCTCGTGTGTTTTCAGGTGTTCTGACTGACGGAATCTCTTGTCGCAGTGTGAACACTTGTAAGGTTTTTCTCCAGTGTGGATCCTCTGGTGCCTTTTTAGTTGAGCATCATCAAAAAAGATATTTCCACAATCGAAGCACATATAATTCTTCACACCACTGTGTCTTTTCTGATGTATTTTTAAAGCACTCGGCTCACTAAAACTCTTTCCACACAAAGAACACACATGAGGCTTCTCCTTTGTGTGAACTTTCATGTGGTTCTTCAGGTATTCTGGCCTAACAAAGGTTTTACCACACTGATCACAGATAAACGGTCTTTCTCCAGAATGAGAATACAGATGTGATTTAAAAGTGTCTGCATTTCTAAAACTCTTCCCACACTGGTCACATGAGTACGGCTTCTCTCCAGTGTGGATTTTCATGTGTTCCTTAAGGCCTGCTTTTTGTCTGAAACTGTTCCCACATTGATCACATGTGTGTGGCTTCTCTCCAGTGTGGATTTTCATGTGAATTTCAAAACTTTGTTTGTATGGGAAACTCTTTCTACACTGAGGGCAGGTAAAATATTTTTTGGCTCTTCTTTTCAATAAAAAATTACTTTCACTCCACAAGCAGCTGAAAGATTTTTCTCCAGTTTTGACATGATGATGTTTCTCCTCCGCTTCATTCAGTTCTTCACTCTCCTCATTCTCTTCAATCAGATCTAAGATGAAAGAAAGAAAGGTTTAATTTTCTGTAAATCATAAAACATTTACCCTGATGTACTGTTATAGCAGAAAGCAGAAAACAAAATATTACACAACTATTATTTTGAAGCATTTATATTAGAGCAGGGATGGGCAAATTCGGTCCTGGAGGGCCACTTTCCTGCAGAGTTTAGCTCCAACCCTAATTAAACACACCTGAACAAGGCAATCAAGGTGTTCAGGATTACTAGATACTAGATACAGGCAGGTGAGTTTTTATCAGGGCTGAAGCTAAACTCTGCAGGACAGTGGCCCTCCAGGACGGAAGTTGCCCATCCCTGTATTAGAGATTGACCGTTTGACCGTGAATTTACCTATATTTTTTTCAGATATCTAAGCATTTTTTTTTTCTTTAAATCAGATATCGATCCAGTTTCCAAACTGTTTGTCCTATGCAGGGAAATGCCTTTGATGGATTCACACAGTATTCACAGGTAGTAACTTTCTTTGCTTTAATTACTAAAAATAGTGCTGTTAGCATGTATTTCATAATCTAGACTGATTATAATTATTAAAATTATACAAATAAAAAACATTATTAATAATTATAACATGCAATTCGAGATGGACACTAATGCAATTATAGGTAATGGGTAGGTTATAGGTTATTATGGGTAGGTGATATACTCGTAAACAGATAAACCAGTGTCAGTGAAAATGTATATTTCATGTGTTTTTAGGCCTTGCCAGTTCAAACTTTCTAGCGATTTAAACCATTCAACTTATTGTTCATGCCATTATGACAATTTTTTGAATAGTTTATAAAAATCAGGACTGAATTGTACACTGCATGGGTGGGAAGAAGATAATATGTTGATTAATGTGAGGGGAGGAGAGCATAGTTACAACCCAGACTAAAGACAATGTCTAATTGGTCAGAACCCCTTTCAGGGGGTCGGTCAAACAACAAAAGTTTAAAACTTGATGACACGAACGAATCATCAGTCTGAGTTTGTCTGATCTACCAGCAAGACAGTTTGTCTGAAACAAGCCTGCTAACCGGTCTAGTCTCTCTTTCTTTTTTGCAGCACAACGCGCATTCAGAGAATTACCCCAAAAAATCCAGTTAAAAAAAAAAACGCTGCTTTAAAGCAATAGGCAAAAAAGAAAATTGAGTTTCAGGCTCCATTTTGTACCCAGTTCATGGAACGTGTCCCAAATATTATTTGCTACTTTAACTATGTTATTTCACAGCTATTATGATGTTATTAAGTACAACAAAAACACATTCAACATTACCACTGTAAGCCAGGTGCCAGTTCGTCTGAGCTCTCCTGAGAATTAACATTTGAACTCCCTCTTGCATATTGTTGTGAACTTTTTTCCTTCTAAAGTGTAGGAAACTCAGAAGCGAAGACCAGGAGACTCGGTGGGTATCTTCAGCAGGATTCTTTATTAGGAACACGAGCTGTTGGTAGCTGCAGTCACGACAAATCTGACTAAGGGAAACGCTCCATTACAATATAAACATTTGGGGGCGGAGCATTACATTGTGATGAAAAAAGCATGTAAATGATGTATACAGGTTTAGGAACCTGCCCTAGACTGAAAGTGTTACCAATCCTAATCCAATAAGCATAACCATTCAAACTGAGTCAGGTGAACTGGACGGGCAGAAACTCTCTTGCTGAGACAGGAGCTTCAAGAGCCATTAAAAGTTTCAGTAATCTGACCAATACCCAAAAACAGGACTGGCCATTTACACAGCTGGAAACTCTGTATTTATACCTCAAATGCTAAATTCAGTTTATATAACCTAACTAAACATTTAATAAAATTTGTAACACTACAATATGTAACAGCAACATCCGAGACGCAGCACACAGTGCAGTTCACACCTTACTCTTACAGTCTCATCACATCCCCCTGCTCCCTAGCCTGGCAAGCCAGACCTACATCAAGATGTTAGGTCTGGGAACTCACAATTGGCATACCTCAATCCGAGGGGCGGCATAAACGGTTGTCTTTCAATATCCCTCGGCACGCAATAGGACAGTGCTTAACCAACCAGAGCAACGAACGGCTGTGGCTGAGTGAGTCCCATGCGTTTTTCCACCAGTGAACCAGCTAGTTGGTATATTAAACTTTTGCCGTATCCGGTCGTCAAAACTCTGAACACATCTTCCTTTTTTAGGAATGACTTAAGTGACGTTCTCTTAACTCCAAGTCATCCAGAGTCGCGGCCAAAGCCGATTCGAAAGACCGCTGTTCGCCAGCAGCATCTTCTTTGTTTTCAAGCAGAGGGAAATCACCTATGGAAATCACGCGGAACCGTCATAACTCTGCCGTCATTATGTTAAGCCCGCCCACCAACTCTACACGATCTGATTGGCAGGACCAGTTTTTGGTTTTCCAGCTCAAAAGTCTATGAAGAGTTGCTAGACCACACTTTGCTGCAAAATAATTTTTGCTGCCGCTAGGGTGCGTCTAGATTTCTAGGCTCTTCTCTTCCTCACTGAAAACCCATGCAACATTATGTGTGTACAAAAAGTAACTATACATGTTTGGTCTCATTTTAAGTGTCTCAGTGCACCTAGTAAAATGGTCTCATTCTCCCAACTATAATGAAAAGCTAAAAGAAGTTATAAAGTATGCGAAATTGATGTGTCCCTTAAAGGTGTCGCCTCCCCCAGATACTCCATTCAAACTATCTCCTGTATGTAAAACAAGAACCCATTCAAGCTGTAAACCCCTCTAGAGGGGACCAAAATCTAGTTATAATGACAGACAAGACCATTTGGTAAAGAATATTGAATATCTGGGTTTATAAGGAAAAGGAGCAGAAAAGTTCGGGGAGTCTGTAGCTTGACTGCCCACACAACAGTGTCTAATTTTCGTTGCCAGGTAATAATTTCTCCAGATTCCTCGATTTCTGAATTGTTGTTATGATATGATTAACTGATGATTTCATTAATTGGATTTGAATTATTGCTTCATTACCTGGTCAATAAATGTAAACGTTTGATTTTATTCTGACTGACTCTAAGATTATTTTTCCCAAATAGATTATCGGATTCGTATACTTCCACAAGTTTTGCGTCAGATTAGTGACGACTAATAGCCGGCATCACTTCAAGCGTGCTTGGGTGCAGAGACAAGATATTTTCCATCTAAGTAGCAGCAAATGCTGTTTGATCAGCTTAGATTCGGGTGTGTCTCGTTTACCTCTGTTTTGATTCAATGTTACTTTAATACGCGTGCGTGTGTGATCACGGGCTTGGCCAATCAAAAAACATTTTGAGAGAAGTGAAGCTGATTGACTGATGTCTTTTAATGGTGGCCAAAATCTCTATTGAATTAAAACGATTAAATTAAATTCACGAGGAGGCATTTCAAGGGGGTTATTAAAGTATCTTTTGATTGTGTACATGTGAATACGGCATATCTCAGATATTTAGCCAATCGCCTCCGTTTGATGACTGGAAACTGACGAGATTGTGTAGGAGACCTGCGAAAGAAGCACGGACCTCGAAGTGGTATAGTTTCCTAATCTGAGCGGGTAAAACATAATTAAGAGTTAAAAAGATTAATCAAACTTTCGTTAACATTTGATGATACACAGATATCATTAAACCTGTTTTCATTTATGGAGTGTGATGGATTTTCTATCTTCAAACCTAACTATTTTAGATTTGTCTCCCTAAGACTAACTATTCTAGTATAACACTTAATCAGATCAGCCAAGTCCTACTCTATACCCTAGCGCATCTACTCATCGACGTCGGCTGGCAGCGTGGGAATTATACCGCGGCCACGCGGCCATGGCCGCCGTTGCCCTACACTTTGGCCTTCATGAAAAAAAAAATCATCGTACGGCCACAATGGCCTGTGCGCCCTGGCCCTGTCCAAGTTCCATGTATAAAGCGCCAGTGCGGCATAGTGGGCTTGCTTTGAATTACAGCGAGCCACCCAAGTAGTCTCTGAACTTCAATTAGTTCGTGGATTCGCGCAGGTGCAGTGTCATAATCACATCGATGATCTCACGCCTCAAAACAGCAGTGCAAGAAGCATGTAACGTCAGCACCAACAGAAGAACGACACGCACGTAACCATTTGCGTCAGACGCTCCCATTCATAAAAAAACTCCTGTGCTGTCATGACAGCGATTCACAAAACAACGTCCCTCACGGCTTTTAGCTCAAAAGTGTGCAGATTTGGAGAAATATTGATATATTATCAGTTTACATCAGATTTCTATTGACAGGAATAATATTTTATTGAATTTATAGCCAAATGCGTCGATGTAATCATTATGAGCGCTGTATACTGGTGTGCTGTGTTTTCAATTCATACCAGCAGCCTGAGGGCGCCGGCGCTCTACTGAACACATTATTCATATTTGAAACACATGAAGAAGAGCGTTCGACAATGCAGGAAATCCCAAATCTCCGACCACAAACAGAGCTAACAGATCGCTGTAACATGCAGATTATGTCGTTTTGAAGACAATAAACATTTTTGCAATGATATTTGACTTACCTGTGTTCTTCGAGCCATGTCAGGCATTTTCATTGTAATAGATTATATGTAAAATGTTATGCTAATCGGCAGACTTTATCATCGTTGCATTATACATAAAATATTATATTTTCTGTCTGATTTTTTTTATCTGAAGCCAAATCAGATCACAGAAGGTTATTTAGAACACTCGACTTGAGTTATAAAGTAAGTTTAGAGCACAAACATGGTTTTAATCTCATAAATTGTCGTATATTGATGGTGTGCTAAGCTAATAAATAAAGTCATATGACATGATCTTGAAAAACATTTACCTAAATACAGAGTTTTAGACATATCTTCTTCAGATTTTAAGTATAACATGGTCAGACATGTGGCTTTAGCTGCAGTGCATTTCTAGATTGATACAATGCCAACTTCAATTTTATTTTCATGAAGATGTTTCATAAAAAAAAAATTCTCATAACTTTAATTTTTTAAATCTATTTATAACTATTTTTTTCATTATGACAATAATTAATTCTACATTTACATTAAACTACCAGGTGTCAGCTTTCAAATGAGATCATACTTGTGCTTTTATTGGCATTTATGTTGTTTCTATTGTTGTGTGAGGGACCGGGTGTATACCTTCTGGATGTAATGGCTCTCTCTCTCTCATTAAAAAATGTTTTTTTTTTTTATTAAAAAAGTCATAATCCAGGCCGTCTTATTCCAAATTAGGATGTTATGGTATCAATCTGAATGGGAAAACCATCGAATTGTACTCAATGGCCTTTGTGCCCTGTCATATGGCCTTGGTGCCCCTAAAAAAAAAAAAAAAAGGTGGAGGCCAAATGGCCTTGCCCCTAAAATTACATAATTCCCACCCTGTCGGCTGGGTACTGGTCCTATATCCTCAGCGCGTCTACTCATCGACGTCGGCTGGGTGCTAATAATTCTAACTTACTTGTTCTATGCTGCGCAGCTTTAATGACAGACAGACTTGAGTAATTGACCCTTCGCTAAGCTCCGCCCTCCTTAGTTACTGTTGCTACGCCTGACAAGCTTTCGCGGCTGCCACGTCTATTACAGTGGGAATGCACTGGTGTCAGGCATTCCCAAGGGAATAATTAGTCATTTTTGGCGAACAGGTGAAATATCTGAGAGAGCAAGACAAAAGGGACTGCAGTATGCATTCGAGGGATATATTCTCGACATAATATGCAACCGATTAGAGAATAATTTAATCAAAATTGAAGCTAAAGCCTATAGGTCCCAGCGCAAGCCGCAGCCGCCTCCTTAGCAGACCATTCAAATGGGAAACACACAAATTGAGGAACAGCTATGTTCATGCACAGCAGGGTAAGTGAAATGTGAAAATAATCTAATAATTATAAATCAAACAGCTTATCAATCAATCTAAAACACTAACACCGGGAGAGCCGCGATCGGTCGCAAACTTTAATTTGATTAAAGTTACTCAGGGGTAGTAGGCCGTCGATTAACAAAATGCTGAAATATATTTTAAAGTAGGCCTATGTCAGTGAGCCTCCGTCTTGCCTTTAATCGTCTTATTTTACGTTCAAATATATGCATTATGAACAAAGAACCGCCATTATTTCCAAGCAATAGTTTTTTTTTGTTAATCCTGTTGACATTTAGTTGTGAGTGGGTCTCCCACACTGCTTAATCGATGCACGGCATTTCTCCGATTGGCTTTTAGGTTTCGGGAAGGGAAAAAATTCCACCCCACCGTCCAAACTTTTAGGATACCGGGTATTAGATTTGCACAATCCATACACACAACGCTTCGGCAAGTTTCCCTCGCTCGAAAGCTTGACAGACCTCCCGCGCCTAGTTACGGTTGCTAAGCCACGATTGGCCAGTGGCGGTTTTCGGGCGTGGCTTAGCGAAGGGTCAATTGTCCTTTAAATGTTCTTTATTACGGCTGGGAGTTCTCGAGCAGTTCTCAGAGAATCTCCCAAAAAGTAGCAATAAGCATGGCCGGAGGATCTCAGACAAATCCCATTGAGAATCCCACCGAAAACACAGAAACAACAGTTTTTATAGAATAGGGAGGTATGGCATAATGACATTAATTTGATTGGTTATTCATCTACAGTCTCTTCTGTTACTGGGTAGAGAAGAATTTGTTTTAACGATTACTTCATTGATCACAAGTTCTAACCTAGTCATCTGTCTAGTTTCATTTCCCATATTTGTTATTTATACACACAGTCAGGGATTCGACACACATACATTCATGTACAGAACGTCAGAACATTGTTTTAGAGATTTAGCAGGTTAAACAAGGTCAAATGTTAAAACATGGTTTTCTTAATATTCAGCTTAAATTTTCTACCACAGGAGTCAGATGAATTAACGAGAAAATGAGAAACTGTGTTCCATTTAATCTTGTGTTGCGTAAAAGGATAGACAGCAACACGCAGAGACCTTTCCCGTATTATTGGAAACCCTCTTTGGACCAATAGACGGGCTTACACCACTGATTAAGTTTATAACCTTAATGACTTTTAGCATCATTAATGAAGAATCAAGAATAAACACCAACCTCTTTGTTCTTCAGTATCTTCATGTTTTATTCTACAGGATTCTGGATCATTCATGTTCTCACTGTTCAACTCTGTCTTCATCACTCTTAGACTGATGAAAATATTCCAGCATTTATTGGTAATTTCCTGTAGGAGGAGCTTCACTGGGGGTGAATTGCTGTGTGACAGAAACAGACCTGTGAAAATAAAAATAAATATATAAATCAGTTACTGAATTTATGTTTTCCTTAATTCACATTTTAAGCATTTATGTGTTGTTCAAATATTCATCTATTAAAATGTAAAGTTACTGGATTGTTTTTCATTTTATACCATAATAAAAAATAAACAAACTTAGAAATAAATGTACAGATTTGTAAGAAACGAATAACAATCCAATCGATTTCAACTTCATCTAACTTACCATGTACCAGTGCTTTTGTAAGCTGGTTTTTATATGAAAATGAAGAATCAGTGCAGACTATAAAAAAGGTATTATCTTAAGGTATGTGTATTTATATAGATATCAAAAGTGGTGAATATGTAGTTTGCCTCAGTATGTTGACACCAGTAATTAAAAGTAATTCATTACTTCTTCAACGGTGTCATTAGATTACTGTATTAATTATTCTCTCTAAAAAGTACTGCATTGCTTATTAATAATGACTTTTTAAATCATATATCAACAATAAACACGAAACTGCATTTAAATTCTTTCAAATAAATAAAATACAACCGCATAAATTATTCTTAAACTGACCAAAGTATTTTAAAAGAGGTTACATTAAAAACATACATTTTAACATTAGACGTTAAATTCTGATGTTAAATCCACCATTTTGTTTCTACAGTCTATAGAATTGTTCTATAGTCTATACAGTATTTAATGCAATTACATCAGTAACTAATTAAATTACAGAAAAATTAAGAGTAATCCCATTACTTTTTCAAGTAAAAAAATAATTTAATTATTAGTCATGTTAATCACACCCAACACTGGCTGACAACAATGAAATGATCTTTAAGTGGCAATTTACAGGTCATTTAAACACATCATGATAATGAATGAGGTGGGGAAACAAACTATTGGCATGAAGAATTGGCATTGACTTTGCAGCAGCTGTTAATAGTGACTCACCTGAAACCAACTTTACAGGATCAACATCAGAGATCTGACCTAGTGTTTGAGGTAGAAAGAGATTATTTGAGTCAGGAAGCTGCTAAAACAGTATAAAACTGCTTTATATTATTATATTACTCACAATAAGGGAAGAATAAATTTTTCACAGCTCCCAGTCAGAAGAGTTTGGCGAGCAATGACACATCATCTTCTTCTTACTGGTGGGTCACATACCAGCTTTTTAGGTGCATACCGCCACCTCCTGTGCTGGAGAGTGAAGTGATTTCAGATGATGAAATCTATATCCACTATCCTTATAAAATTTAAAACTGCCTTTATAACTTGACCAGATCCTTGTTTTGCGTTTTAATTTGTTGCTGATCTTTGCATCTTATGTTCTAGTTCTCTCTGTAGTTGCTTCCTTTCCTGTTCATTACTAGGACATATTAACAACAACAACACATGATCAACAGTTTCCTACACTTGGCATAGATCACATAATCCTTTACTGTGTTTTCCTTATGTGAAGTGTAATATTTTGATTTTGTTTGATTCTTAGTCTTGTTAAAATTATCTGATCTTCTCTACTTTTTGTATAATTTTACTTTGTCTTGTGCTGTTTATATTATACATGTCTACTAGGGGTGTAACGATACGCGTATTCGTATCGAACCGTTCGGTATGAGGCTTTCGGTTCGGTTTTCGGTACGCATTTTCAAACCGAACGGTTCGTTGGAACATTTTTCCTGCCGATCAAAATTTCGTTATTTTAAATGTAGGCGCGCGCCGCGCGTTGCGCATGGCAAGCGCACTCGAGCCAACATCAAATGGCAAATGTAATGTAAGCGGAACGAAACCACTCGTTATTGTGTGGTTGACAGAGCGTTTATCAGTTTGGACCAATGCAGCGCGAGCCGATGGGTGTTTCTCAAAACCAAGAATGCAAAGAACGGACTTGTGTTCTTGGGGAGAACGCTCTTGCTAGTTGTTCTTGGAAGAATGAACTCACAAGCTAACGAGCACACAGAACGCTGCTGACAGTTTGAGATGATGTGTTATAACCACTGTCCACTTTAGTGGCATGCAGCCATATATATATCTGAATAATAGGAAGGGCCCACCAGCTAAGAACGTATTGTTGCAAAATCTTAAGATATTGTATCTTACGTTACCCAGTTGTAAAGTCACAAACAATAAAGACAGAAATGAACTTTTTATACATTTATATCAATTTAGGAAACAACAAACAAACAAAACAATGCATTTATATGAAAATAAATTGAAATTAAACCAGTTCAACAAATGAAAACAATATCCACTCTCATGGTCTATAAAGAAAGACTTAATCAGTAGAAAAGAAAATTACAAATGAAATCTTATAATTGAATGATTCTTTGAGTAATTAAGGGAATCACTACAAAGAAAATTGAATGTCCAAAACAAAAAAAACAACCTTCAAGTGCTCTTCCAGTAGTCCAAGGAAATCCATAAAAAAACTAGATAGCCCACAAAATCACAGTCTTGTACTTAGGATATTTGTTAATCCACATGGTAATGCAGTGATATCAATCCATTGGTTTAGAAACCACTTGACGTCCATTTCAGTTGGGCCTTAGCAATTCATATGGACTCAACCGTCTCAAAATATAAAGTAACGTATAAAGAGTCCGTCTACAACAAAAAAAGAAAAAGATATCTATAGTACTATTATATAAATCAAAATGAAAAACAATTACACAACATAAGGAGGAACAAAACTTACATGATTGAACTGGAAACAATGTTTCTCAATCAGGACTCCAATAAGTGTTGCAGGAGGTGCTTGAATAAAACCATGCTTCCCTCTTCCAAACAACTGACTTCTTCTATACTCCCATCCTTTTAAATACCAGAGGTTCTAACGCTCATGAGCCCCCCTAGTGGTGAGTATGATATCACAGTAACAGCTAATACTGTTACATACCCCTCTCCTCAGAAAGAGATTTGCCATAACCATGACAAATCTTAAGATTTTGCACGTGATACGTTTCAGTACTGTCTGGATCAGAAATAAAAGAAACAGAATAATTAACTGGCCCTAACTTTTTGTTAACTTTTGCTGGCCCTTTCCACTTAGCAGACAGCTTAGCCATGAATCCTTCATCGGCTCTAGATAAAGGATGTGTCCGTGCCCAAACCACATCTCCCTCTTGGAAATGCACTGGCTTACGATGCTGATCATAGTATCGCTTTTGCTTGGCTTGAGCTCGGTTCACATTCTCTTTCACAATAGCAAGGAGTTCTTGTTGTCTGTCAAGGATGGGATATGCAGGGTTATTAGGATCAGGCGGTTTAGGTAAGGCTCTCTCCATTGGACCTTTTAATTTACGTCCAAGCGCTACTTCAGCAGGTGTAAAACCTGTACTTTCGTGGTAGGCTGTATTAATAGCAAACCTGAATTCGGCGATCCATCTATCCCAAAACTTATGGTGGTCTCCGACGCAAGAGGCAATCATGGTCTTCAAGTTTCGATTGACTCTCTCTGTCAGATTTGTTTGGGGATGGTAGGCTGTGGTCAGTTTTTGAATGACTCCCCACTGCTTGCACACCTGACCAAGGAGTTGAGAGGTGAATTGGGCACCACGATCTGATACCAGGTAGGCTGGTGTTCCCCATCTGGTAAATATCTCCTCTACTAGAACTCGGGCTATCTGAGGGGTTTTAGCAGACCTAAGGGGAAACAACTCCACCCACTTAGAACAATAATCCACAATAACAAGAAGATACTCGTTTTGTTTGAAACTTTTTGGAAAAGGCCCCATGAGATCGATGCCCATCATGTAGCCAGGTTCAACAATGGGTGTAGACTGTAGGTAACCAGATAATTTTGACATGGATGGTTTGTATTTTTGACAGACTTGGCATTCTTTACAATGTTTCCAAACATCAGCTCTGATAGTTGGCCAGTATACAGTTTCCAGTAGTCTGAGCAAGGTCTTGAGTTTACCTAGATGACCACTGAGAGGATTGTCATGAGCATACTGAACAAAAGCTTGATGATGAATGGAGGGAATGACAAGCTGAAGTTTTTGACCTTTCCGTCCATCTGGAACACTACGGAACAGGAATCCATTTTCTGTTACATAATGAACTCGTGATGAGTCTTGTGGGATCTGAGATGGTACTTTGGTAATCAATTCTTGTATTTCTGGATCGTTGTTTTGAGCTATAGCTATCTGAGATAAATCTACTGGCATACTGACTGGTGATGATATTAAATTAGATGCTTGAGCTACAGCAATAATGTCAGGTGAAATGGTGAGGCTTGAAGCTCTGGATAATGCATCAGGTACCACATTACACTGACCTTTTCTGTACTTAACAGTAAAATGAAATCCTTGTAGTCTTATGGTCCATCTGATGAGACGTGATGATGGTTTGGGATGTTGAAAAGCCCATGTCAATGCGGCATGGTCAGTTAATACTTCAAATAGTCGTCCTTCGAGATATGGCCTCCATTTCTCCACTGCCCACACCACTGCTAGGCACTCTTTCTCAGATACCGAGTATGACCTTTCTGCCCCTCTCAGTAGTCTGGATGCATATGCAATAACGTGTTCTTTCCCTGCACATTCTTGTGTAAGAACGGCTCCCAAACCAACGTCACTGGCGTCCGTTTGAACTCGGAATGGTTGAGTGAAGTCAGGGGAGGTTAAAACGGGAGCTTGCATTAAGTCTTGCTTGATGAGATCGAGTGCCTGTTGGCATTGATCTGTCCAAGTCCAGGTAGAGTTTTTCTGTTTCAAAGCATGAAGTGGAGCAGCCTTCTCTGAGAAACTAGGAATGAACCGATGGTACCAACCGGCTATCCCCAAAAATCGTTGAACGTCTTTGAGAGACCGTGGGATGGGAAATGAACTAACTGCTGACACCTTGGTGGGATCGGTTTTGATTCCCTCACTTGAAACAACATGGCCTAAGAAAGTGAGAGATTTTTGAATGAAATTGCACTTTTTCAGGTTGAGTGTGAGACCTGCTTTGTGGAAACAATTGAAAACTTGTTGGAGATGTTGGAGATGGTCTTGCTCATTTTTGGAATACACCACGACATCATCAATGTAAACCATACAACATTTACCTTTCAACTCCCGCAATACATGTTCCATAAGTCTCTGGAAAGACGCTGCTGCATTTTTCAGTCCAAAAGGAAGACGTAGAAATTCATATAACCCTGAGGATGTGATGAAACCCGTTTTTTGAATGCTATGAGACTCCATTTCCAGTTGCCAATAGCCACTCTTTAAGTCCAGTGTAGAGAATACAGTTGCCCCATGTAATGACTCTAAGATGTCCTGTATTTGTGGCATTGGATATGCATCCAGATGAGTTTTGGCATTCAACCCACGGTAGTCAACACAGAGTCTTGATCCTCCATCTTTTTTCTGAACCACCACCACTGGTGATGCCCATGGAGAGCAAGATGGTCGAATGATTTTCTTATCAAGCAGCTCCTTGACTTGATCTTCAATAAAACTCTGTTTTTCAATGGAAACCTTGTATGCTCTCTTTCTAACAGGTACTTCATCTGTGGTGATGATGCGGTGCTTGATCAAATTGGTATATCCAATCTCCTGGTTGCAAACAGTGGGCCAGCTTAACATGAGATTTTCCAGCTCTTGCTGTGTCTGCATGTCAGTGTCTGCTTTCTCCGATAGTTGATGTATAGAATGGAGTACTTCATCACTTTAAGGCTGTAAAGGTATGGCAAGGTAAAAGTTAATGGTAGAATGAATGTCCTGATGAAGGAATGGAAAGAAAATTGGTGGTTCAGAGCCTTCTATTGGAAAAAAACCATACTGAGCATTATTGAAATCCAAGACCATTCCTGATTTCAACAGAAAATCCATGCCCAGTATGATGGGTACTGTTAAGTCAGTGTCATTCATTATATACAGGATAAGCTCTATTGGACGATTCTGCACTTCACTCTTCCACACCACCTTTCCAACAGCGGTTTGGCGTTGTCCGTTGGCTAAAAGGAAAGTTTGTCCCCCACCAGGTAGGTATATTTCTTGACGGCTTAACTGTTTCCAGCATGACTTTTGAATTAATGACAAAGTACTGCCAGTGTCCACCATAGCAGTTACATGCGTGTCTTGTAGAGTTATAGGAATGATAAGGTTTCTGATGTCGTGTTGCATAAAATTTTGGCAAGTCTGGACAACTCTGGTATTGGCTGCTGCTGATTTGCGTTGTGAATCGTGATCTGGAGGATTTCTCTTCTTTTGCTCATCTCCATTAACTTGACTCCAGTATTTCTTGGACTCAAAAAAATCTCGTTCTATCTGTGTACCTACTTTTACGAGTTCTCCTACATCTTTTATATTGCCACGTAGCAAACTAGCAAGCCGTGGGTTACAGTTACGTAAAATAGCTTGCACTACCTCTCTTTCTACCATGTCCTTCTTCCATCTCAAGCACAGAGCTCGATAGTGAAAAGCAAAGTCTCTGAAACTTTCTCTTGCACCTTGTCTTCTCTCCATCAGCTTCCTTACTGCCAACTCTTCATAATCCTCACTGAGAAAAGATAGCAGAAATAATTTTTTAAACTGTTTCCAATCACGGACATTCCCTTTCTCTGCCATCCACCAATCTTTTGCAGTATGTTTAAGTACAGCAGTTAAAGAAGCTAAAATTTCACTATTCTTCAAAGGTCGAACAGCGAAATACTCCTCACATCGTTCGATGAATAAGATAGGATCTTCATCCGGGCTATTGCTGAAACTAGGGAACTCAAGTTTGACTGGTGGGTTGTACTGGTTTGAACTGTCCATGACAGATTGATTATTTGACTGAAGACTGTAGGTTTGATCTCTCAGTGATCTGTGAACAGTACTGGTATTCTTAGGCTGATTTGGGGTGGATATAAAAGGCTGGAAAGCTTGTAATCTCTGTTCCAATTGTTGGTCTCTTCTCTTCAAACAGTCTAGCATTGACTGTCCAAGATCTTGAATGCTCAGTTCTAGATGTTTTTTCACTCTGCTGCACTCACGGTCTATTTGGTATAACAATTTATCTTCTGTAGCTTTGCGTTGCGATTCAAAATCAATGAAGGAAACTTGTTCACTCACACGTTGATTTATGTCGGTAATCTGCTCCTCGAGTTTGGTGAAACGTTCTGTGAGTTGTTCTAACATATCTGAAACAGCTGTGGAAGGATGGTGTGTCGGTTCTGCATAAATTTCAGGTGGTGGTGGAGGTAGAAATTGGACTTCCTTTTGGTCGTCGTCCACAATTTCTTCCGCCTCTGAATCAAGGTACAGATCACTGAACGTATTAATCAACTCTCGTAGTGGTTCTCTGTGGGTGCTAAATGGTGCAGATGAGAAATCTGTATTGGGTACGGGCTCATCCTCATCCAACACTTCTAGACTAGCCATTTTATTTATTTATTTACTAACGTGTAAGGGTTTATATGGTGACAAACACTGGAATATTTTCAACAACCTATATGAAGTCTGGTGGTCCCTGTTCGGGCGCCATTTATATAACCACTGTCCACTTTAGTGGCATGCAGCCATATATATATCTGAATAATAGGAAGGGCCCACCAGCTAAGAACGTATTGTTGCAAAATCTTAAGATATTGTATCTTACGTTACCCAGTTGT
Organism: Rhinichthys klamathensis goyatoka; assembly: GCF_029890125.1. Taxonomy (NCBI): domain Eukaryota; kingdom Metazoa; phylum Chordata; class Actinopteri; order Cypriniformes; family Leuciscidae; genus Rhinichthys; species Rhinichthys klamathensis. The sequence goes on along the minus strand of NW_026607141.1, from coordinate 735,442 downwards.
AAAGTCACAAACAATAAAGACAGAAATGAACTTTTTATACATTTATATCAATTTAGGAAACAACAAACAAACAAAACAATGCATTTATATGAAAATAAATTGAAATTAAACCAGTTCAACAAATGAAAACAATATCCACTCTCATGGTCTATAAAGAAAGACTTAATCAGTAGAAAAGAAAATTACAAATGAAATCTTATAATTGAATGATTCTTTGAGTAATTAAGGGAATCACTACAAAGAAAATTGAATGTCCAAAACAAAAAAAACAACCTTCAAGTGCTCTTCCAGTAGTCCAAGGAAATCCATAAAAAAACTAGATAGCCCACAAAATCACAGTCTTGTACTTAGGATATTTGTTAATCCACATGGTAATGCAGTGATATCAATCCATTGGTTTAGAAACCACTTGACGTCCATTTCAGTTGGGCCTTAGCAATTCATATGGACTCAACCGTCAACAACAAAAAAAGAAAAAGATATCTATAGTACTATTATATAAATCAAAATGAAAAACAATTACACAACATAAGGAGGAACAAAACTTACATGATTGAACTGGAAACAATGTTTCTCAATCAGGACTCCAATAAGTGTTGCAGGAGGTGCTTGAATAAAACCATGCTTCCCTCTTCCAAACAACTGACTTCTTCTATACTCCCATCCTTTTAAATACCAGAGGTTCTAACGCTCATGAGCCCCCCTAGTGGTGAGTATGATATCACAGTAACAGCTAATACTGTTACAGTGTTCTTGCTGGTATTGCGCAATAATACCCCCGCACAGACACCGTCTGCAGTACCCAAACATAACGAGAATTATTGACGATAACAGCCAGGCTGCAATGGTCTCTTGGCTGTGGGGAAAAACGAGTCTGTGAGCAAACTGGCCGGTTGGCTCGATAGCTAACGTTACACCCGCCGGCGCTTATGGAGATTCTCACTTCCGAAAACGTTTGAGCACATTTTCGATTAGCCATACATTTTCGTAAAAATGCCAATATTTGAAATCTACACAGTTGATTTCTCGCATCAAATGTTCTCAGAAGTGAATTTAGTGATGAAATAGTGTACGTAATTGTAGAAAAACGAAATACTGTATTGACCTGCCTCTCCTTCCTCGAATGCCGAATTGAATGCTGGGATATTTCTGCCGTCAAGTTCACACAAGTTACCAGCCGATGCATCCTCGGTAAAATGGGCGTGTCAAGAACACATCCGGGATTTTTAACTGTTCTTGCCAAAATGCAAACTTCTGTATTGGGACAGTACTTGGGCCACAAAAGATGACGTTTCACAAGAACACAAGGACACAAGTACAGACAAGAACACAGATTGAGAAAGGCCCGATCTCTGTTACTCAGGGTTGCCAACTCTCACGCATCTGGCGTGACAGTCACGCATTCAGCCTCAATCTCACGCTCTCACGCTCAACAAAGAAATCTCATGCTAAATATGACATTCTTCTGTGCTGTATTTTTTTCTTCACTCATGTTCACTAATTTCCGTCTGCTGACTGCTTTACTGACGTCGGTCGGTAAAATGCCTGAAAGATGAGTTTATAGGGAATGCGGAGCTGACGTCACGCCGTGTTGCATTATGGGTCCGCGGCCATATTTACAGGATCGCGCCCAATACCGCTGTATTTAAATGCATGTGTTGGAAGCTGTGTTTGGATTTTCTGTCGAGATTTTAATAAACGTCGATATGGTTGTTAAGTTCAACTGCCGTAGCAGGTCACACGATCGTTCAGGGAGGAAACTGAGCAACGGAATACGTTTTTTCACCTTTCTTTCTGGGAAAAAACAACAAGGGAAGCAGGTCGAGGAGCTGACGAGAAGACGCCGGATCGCGTGGGGTGCCGCAATCATGAGGAAAAACTTGACTTTACTGTCCTCCACTTTATACTACGTTTGTTAAAAATTGTACAAAGCAAGAGGTTGTGTATTGTATATTCCTCGATGACTAACAGTTAGGAGGATAGTTGATGAATGATGTTGAATTTGTGGTTCATGTTAGCAGATGATAAAGCCAGGACACATTGCATGAATCAAATTATATTTATTTTGTTTTCAATTAACAATTTGCTTTGATATTCTGTACATCTTTTTACAAAATGTTTGTGAATCATGTTTTTATATAACTGCTTAATAAATACATTAAGTGACTTCTATGTTTCTGTACTGAATGCATCCACAAAGACCCTTTAAGTACACATAAATGGGCAAAGATGCATCAAACTATTTTAAAATAAACTACCAAATACCCTCATTTTTACACGTGGCAACATTGAATGATGACAATAAGGCACAGTTGTATTTAACAAGTTACCACATCTTGTGGCATTATAAAGTAATGTACAATTTTTTTTCTTGCACAACCTATGAAAACTTAACATATGCTGAAAATAGCAAGCTAACATTAACTATGAGAGCTGCTTTTCGGGTAAATAGCTTGACCTTTATGTACAATAGTCATCAACTTAGCATAGGCTTTGAACACCAAAACTAAATCAGATGTATCAACGTTGTTTATCGCGGATAGTTTGTCCAAATAACGTTTTTTTGGCAGTGGCATTTAGTTTATCCCGGTAGGGTCCCTTCTCTTTTTCTTTAAACATTTCCATTTCTTCCGTTCTTCTTCAATTTTACCTCGTTTTAGCCAAACACCCACTATTATACCAAAGGTAAACAGAGATCGTGCCTGTAAAGATGGCGCCCACGTCCCATAATGCAACACGGCGTGACGTACCTCCGCATTCCCTATAGATTTACCCGTTGAGCCACTCGCAGAGCTGCCAACCCTCCCGGATTGACCGTGAGACTCATGTAATTGACCCTTTTCACACGCGCTCACGCCACACATCTTTCTCACGCAGAGAAAAATCGCGAGTCAAAGAGAGGACACTATAGTAGCTATAGACACCGACAGACCAGACAGAAAAAGTTATAGGCTACTTTTGATATGGAACAAATTCTCAGCTCTCATATTCTGGTAATATTTTTACGAGATTCAAACAATAAATACCGTTTTTGTTGCTTTTAAATGTGACAGATTGCTGTTGCGCCTCAGCTCTCTAACAGCACGTGATACTGTACAACTTTTTTTTTTCATAATCACTTTTGTCCTGGTACCCCAACAAAATTAATTATTATTCCAGCTTGTCTTAATCTATACAAAATGTTAATTATTTCTATGAAGATATCATATCTAACTGTTTGAAATCTTTGTTGGTAAGTGATGCCACGGAATCACAACCTTATTTGGCATCAGTTCTTCAACCCAACAAAGTGCCATCTGAAATGCCACCTGTTGTGATGATCAGGCAGGAATGAAGCAGAGAGTGAATCCAATCGCAAGCACTTTAATGATCCAACAAATGAGTAATCCAGGGTAAATACAGAGAACAAGGTACACAGAACTGAGAACAAGGTACACAGAACTAGGAACCTCACAACATCAAACAATAACCGACAGCCAACAACTGAAACACAGGGGTTTAAATACACAGACAAACAAGCTAAACAAGATAACAAGGGGGCGTGGTTAATCAGAAACACATGGGGAGACTAATCAACAAAATGGGGAACAGCTGAACATGAAACAAGGCACATGGCAGGATAACATGACAAACAGGGAATCACATGACAGACAAGAACAAGGAACAAAACACAAAACCCACACCGTGACACCACCATTTCAGTGTATACTGAAGTCCCATCCGTTAACCTCCCGTATTTTTCCTAATTTAAATTCAGGAACATAGAGTGCTGCTCTAGTACCTATCTATGGGTTTCTTAAGCCATCTGTGTATATTGGAAGAAATTAATAGTAAACTGTTCTAAAATATACTATTGTATAACTGTTCATGTCAGTATATGCCCTTTTTGTATGCTATCAAGAATTTGTAAAATCATCTTCAGGTTGACTGAAAAACCAAGGTTACCAAATTGTAACCATTGATGAAAATATATTATTTAGTGACATTCTTGTAGCCCATTCCTTTGCTTTCCATGCAAACCCTGTTCCTGTTAAGTTTAATGTCTCCCAACTCCCCTCTATTTTTGATTTTGTAGGATTATCTGATTTAAGCCAATTCGTTAATTTTGAATCAACCCATTGAATTTGGTAATAAAGAGTTGATCAATGCTTTAAACTTTATCTGTATAATGGGGAAAATCACACAAATAGGCTACTCATTTTGGATGGACTGGACTGCATTTGTTATGTAGTGTTATGTATTAAGGATTCATGTATAATTTTGACTCACTCACTATGTTTATTAGTCCAATAAATCGCATAAAATAGCCTATTTAAAGTTGTCTTTTTAACTGAAAAGTCACAAACACACCACAGATCCTCAAAAACATTTAACAATAAAAAGAAACTGACAGGAACAAGAACAGGGTGGATTTTTTTTTTTCAGAGAATGTTTATTGCACATGTCTTTTGATAATTAAATGTTATTATACAACTATAATACAACACACAGTCAATACGACAACGACTCAAACCCAAAGACTCGAGAGGTGAACTAACTTTTTCAATAACCCTGAAAATGTATTATTGTAGTGTTTTTTTCTTTCTTTCTCCTTTCTCCTGGCATCGTTCAATAAAAAAAAATCTGTTTCTACAGACTGGATTGCCAAAGCATATGCTGTCACGTGATGAACGAACGACTCAAACTCGAAGACTCGAGAGGACTTTTTCGCAATTGCGAGTTAGTCAGAATTGCGAGATATAAAGACAAAATTGCGAGTTATAAAGTCAGAATTGTGAGACATAAACTCAACTGACCGTTTGCAAAGACCCGCCCCCTTTAGTTACTGTTGCTATGTCTGACAAGCCACACCGCTCTCACGCCACACCATGTTCTCACGCAGTGAAAAATACATTGCGGAGCAGAGAGGACACTGACAACGCGCTGACAGACAGGACAGACCCGGTTACTTTTGATATAAAACAAAGTCTCAACTTTCAAATTTGGTAATTTCTTAACGAAATTTAAACAATACTGTTTTGTGGCTGTTTAATGTGTCTGACAGATCGCTGTAGAGCCTCTTAAAGCTGCTCGTGAACCGATCATCTCTTCCTTCTAATTTATAGCATCAAATAAACTTGAATGAACATAAGAAGGAATTTGTTTTAACCGCGGAAAGATGTCAATACACACCGTTTTTCAAGTTCAAATCCTCCTTAAATCCTCTCCTGACTGCTTTGTCAGACAAAAATGGCGGATAGCGGATTATGATTGGTCAGATCTCCAGTCAATCAAACTCCCTGCGAAGGGTCAATTCTGAGACAAAAGTTGTCAGTAAAGTCATTATTTTCTTTCCTCAGAATTGGACTTTATATCGCAATTGCAAATTTATATCTCACTCAAATCCAATCACTAAAATGAAACAGAGAAGATTCCGACATGAAAGAAGGAGGAGCCTTTTAGAGTCACACCTACCTATTACTTAATGGCAGTATGAAGGTTTTTTCCAGCCAGAGCGAATTTATCGAAAGTTCACTTTGGCATGTTGTTTCGACCTCCCAGAACGAACACAAAGCAAACTTCGTTTTAGCCTGATTTTGTTCGAAATGACATCACATCAGTTCGTTCCTCAATTTCACTTGAAGGATAACTCTGTCTTAAAGAAAGACAGACACCACCAGAGGGAGTTGCCGTGATTGAAATTGTGAAGCACTGTGAACAACTCACCTGCCCTCAGAAGACTTGAAGATGACTAAATCTTTAAACAAGGACTTCCCACACTTAATGCACATATGATACTTCACACCACTGTCTCTTTTCTGGTGTATTTTAAAACCATCCAGTCGTGAAAAGCTCTTTCCACACAAAGAACACACATGAGACTTTTTCTTTAAATGAACTTTCAGGTGCTTCTTCAGGGAATCTGCCAAAAAAAAGTTTTTACCACACTGATCATAGTTAAATGGTCTTTCTCCAGATGTAAATTAAAAGCACTTACATGTGTGCGGCTTCTGTCTAGCGTGGATTTTCATATGGATTTTAGGTATCCTTTTAGTGTGAAAGTCCTCCCACACTGATCACATGTGAAAGGAATTTGAAGTTTAATACTTTTTTGTATGGTTTCCAAGATGTGAGCAGGGTTTTTTTTTGTACTCTTTATTTTAGTAAAAAATGTACTTCCAGTCTGAGCAACTCAATGATTTTTCTCCTCCGCTTCACTCAGTTCTTCACTTTCCATCAGGTCTAAAATGAAAGTAAAATGCTTCAATTTTCAGTAAATCGTGAAAAAAAATCTGAGAGAAATGTGAAGGGAAAGGTCATGATGTAATAATAGAAAGCAGACAACTGCTTAACTGCTGAAAAAGCACAAGGTTTTGTTTTGTTCAATGCAAATCTTTTCATTATAACCCACAAAGTGTAAACACAATGTAAATAAAACATTCATTGTACAATTAAGACAATTAATGGGAGTTTTCGCGGAGTACAGAATTTAGTGAGCTTGCCCTTTAGAGATTGAAAGCCTTGGTGATTTAAAAGGGAGGCTCTTCTCTTTTTTCTGTTTATTGCCAATTCACAATCTGAAAGTTTAGTTATTCATGCTGCATAAACTTAAAGTTTTTAGATTGAGCCAAGTTCACTGCGGTAATGCCACCAAATGATCTCAAATACACTATGCATTTGTAGCAGCTATAGACATGTGACCCAAAGCTTATGTTATTGGCCAGCCCATTTCTCAGGGTTCCCACTCTTTCTGATCAAAGGTGCCTGAAAATGAATACACTCCCTGAAAAAAAAAAAAGAGTGAGAAAATTCCTAATTTTGTGTGAAAGGGCATGTAGACTAGCCTGGTTAAAACCAGACCATTCTCAGTTGTAACTGAGTTATGGTCTGGCAAAGCGTCATAGACAAATCATTTCCAGAGGGGCGTCACCAACGGACGTCGCGGATAGACCTAAACCCAATCAGAGCGATGAAGGAGATGACGTATGCAGAGCGGCAGAGAAACATCTCCGAGTGTTGTTCTTTGCTCGGTTTTTAACAAAAAGGAAACGTTCAAATCGCTTAAAACAGACGCGATAGCTGATTCGAACGAGTGATGTTCGACGGCGGCATCCATCTTTGTAATGTAGGCTACAAAATCTGCTTCAAAATCCCAGCGCTGTCGTCATCGTGTAAAGCCCGCCCCAACGCTTCTGATTGGTGCCTCGATTTCGACAGATTGGAAATGGGCTTGAATGAGCTCTTTGCCAGACTAACTTTCAGAGCAAATCTAAATTTGCCGGAAGTTGTCTGGGTTTTCCCAGGCTACATGTAGACATTACAACTGCCAGAATTTCTGTATTTTGGGCTTTTTCTCAAACGTACATAATCAATTAATTTGGGTTGTTATGTGCTCTCCGTTGTCAATTTTTATTGTACTATAGGTGATAACTGTTTTTTACATGAAAAGATTTGTAGTTTAATTTTGATCAAGGTTGCAGCCAAACTAACATGCCCCTCACTTTTATGATGATCTTCAGCCACTTAATCTAGTGAGCCTTCAGCATTATTAATAAGAAATCAAGAATATAGACAGACCTCTTTGTTTTTCAGTATCATGAAGAACTTTCCACTCCTCAATGTCATCTTCTTCTAGTGTAACTGTGATCTCTGTCATTGTTCTGCCAAAAACAGTTTACAAAAAAAATTACGCAGGATAAATATTAAACATTTCAGATTCTGCACTCTTTCTTAGTGACTAATCACACATGTACTTACTGTACATTGATCATGTGACTCAAGATTTTCTAGTCATGCTGGATAACATGGATCATCAATTTTGTCAAAGCCACAACAGCCCATTTGTTTTTAAAAAATAGTCTTTGATGTAAATTTAAATTTGTCAAATCTAGATAGTTTCACTTTGATATCCAATTTTGAGTTTATCCGAGTCTCAAATCATGTCCCAACCGTATGTGACATGACAAGATTCCTGTGATTCTAGTCACAATGCTGCACGATGTGGTACAATAACAACCAACCGAAGCATATCTGATGTTTAACATTGTTATGTGGAGAGGGATTTATGATTCATTAATTGTCCCGGTAGGTGGGGCTATCTATCATAACGAGATAAAAATATGTCCTGCCACACACTGCAGCAGTTAAGACATAAATTTAGATTTATACAGATTTTTTTCTCTTATCGTATATTTGAAGAGGATGCAGTGTCACACCTGAAAGTGCAGATTCTGAAAAGTAATTAAGTACTTACCTTGACTTTGGACAACTGTTTTTTGTGTGGGTGAGTAGAGTAGCTAATTGAGTGAAACTCTTCCGACATGCATGGCAGTGATACGGTTTCTCTCCAGTGTGGATCCTCTCGTGTGCTTTCAGGTGTTGTGACTGACTGAATCTCTTGTCACAGCGTGAACACTTGTAAGGTTTTTCTCCAGTGTGAATTCTCTGGTGACGTTTCAATTTGTTAGGTGTTGCAAATGTCCTCAAACACTCAACGCAAGCATGAGCTTTAAAACCGGTATGTATTTTCTGGTGTATTTTAAAAGCGCCCAGCCATTTAAAACTCTTTCCACAGGAAGAACACATGTAAGGCTTCTCGTTTGCATGAACTTTCAGGTGCTTCTTCAGGGTATCTGCCCCAAAAAAGTTTTTACCACACTGATCACAGAAAAATTTTCTTTCTCCAGAATGAGAATACAGATGTGATTTAAAAGCGCTTACATGTTTGAAACTCTTCCCACACTGATCACATATGTACGGCTTCTCTCCAGTGTGGATATTCATGTGATCATTAAGGGTTCCTTTTTGTGTGAAACTCTTTCCGCACTGATCACATGTGTACGGTTTCTCTCCAGTGTGGGTCTTCTCATGAGTTTTCATGTTTCCCAACTGACTGAATCTCTTGTTACAGTGTGAACACTTGTAAGGTTTTTCTCCAGTGTGAATTCTCTGGTGCTTTTTTTAATTCAACATTTTTAAAAAAGGTCTTTCCACAATCAAAGCACATGTAATTCTTCTCACCACTGTGTCTTTTCAGGTGTAATTTTAAAGAAACCACCCGACTGAAGTTTTTTCCACACAAAGGACACACATGAGGCTTCTCTTTTGAATGAACGTTCAAGTGGACCTTTAGTGCATCTGCCCCACCAAAGTTTTTACCACACTGATCACATGTGTAGGGTTTCTCTCCAGTATGGATTTTCATGTGTTCTTTAAGGTTTCCTTTTCGTGCAAAACTCTTCCCACACTGATCACATGTGAAAGGCTTCTCTCCACTGTGGATTGCTGTGTGTTTCTTAAGGTTTCCTTTTAGTGTGAAACTCTTCCCGCACTGATCACATGTGAAAGGCTTCTCTCCACTATGAATTCTTATGTGAAGTTTAAGACTTTTCTTGTATGGAAAACTCTTTCCACAAGGAGGGCAAGTGAAATAATTTTTGGCTTCTTTTTTCAGTTCAAAATTACTTTCAGTCTGTGAGCAACTTTCTTTAGTTTTGACAAATTTTTCTTCTGCTTCACTAATTTCTTCACTCTCCTTGTTCTCTTTCATCATGTCTAAAATGAAAGTAAAAAGCTTTATTTTTAAACATGAAAAACTCAAAAAGTAAACATGATATTACTAGTACCCTGTTTATGGAAAGTGTTTGGTATTTTGCAACTTCAATGTAATTTCACATGTTTTATGACGTATCTAACTTAAACCACTAAATCTGCTGAACTGCTAGAAGTTCCCTTTCGAAGGGAACTCAACAATACGTCATTCGACGCTATGGGGAACGCCTCAGGCGTGACAGGTGTCTGAAATCACTATCAAATCACGTCAATCACATTGACCGGCGACAGCTCGTGAATCATTAGGTGAAATGATTAACGTGCGACCTGGAAGTATATAAGGGCGCCTTGCAAACATGACAAATCATCTCATCGTCTTCAGGGACTGTTTTGTATGAAACGCTACTCAAGTTACGAGCAAAAGGTAAGATGAAACGCACAGCAAAAGCAGATTGTTTTCGTAAGTGTGCCGACCCGTGTCCGAGATTTCTGACACCGGCTGACACACACGAGCTGTGCGTTTTTTGTCTGGGAGAAGAGCACGCACGGGAGGTTCTCGAGGGAACCCTCTGTGCGAACTGCGAGCGTTTTTCTCTTAAAACGCTCCGCTCTCGTCTGGCCCTATTCTCGAGTGAAGGGGGCTCAGCATCTGTTCCTCGTGGTGCAGGTCCCGCTCGTGCTGAGGCCGAGCGGCGACTTACATCATGGGGTTCTCAGATGGAGCTCGTTGATCACCTTGAGAGGGCTGTAAACCTCTCAGATGATTCATCGGCTGACGAGGGCGAGCTGCAGGTCGATGAGGAAGATTTTTCACCGACTGTGCCTGCAGCTGAGGCTCTTCAGGACGCGCAGGAGATGGTTGAGGAGGTTTATGATCAGGAAGATCCTGAACCTCTTTAGCCATCCTGCCCCGTGTATGCTGAGCTGGTGGATGTTATGGAGCGCGCTGCTGGCAGGCTGCAGTTGCCTTGGCAGCGGGCTAGAGGAGGGACCGCTCGCGGAAGGCTCGATGATCGGTTTCTCCCCGGCCGTACACCACCAGCTCGGGTGAGCCTTCCATTCCTTCCTGATCTGCACATGGTGATCGAGAAGGCATGGAAGAACCCATACTCTGCCCGTATTCACCAACATCAGCGGGCCAGTTTCGCTGATGTTGAGGGGATCGGAGAGCATGGGTACGTGTCAATGCCGCCCATTGACGAGACGTTTGCGAACTATCTCGTGTCTGGGCGGGCAGCGACACTGAAAGCTCCAACCCTGCCATCCAAGCCGCTGAAAACAACGGCTCGTTTGAATGGCAGAGCATACACGGCAGCAGGTCAGGCCGGTGCTGCACTGCATACCATGGCGGTGTTGCAGGCGTACCAGGGGGCAGGGATGTCCCCTGAGGCGGTGGCTGAGCTGCGCCGCACCACAGATCTGGCTTTCCGGGCTACCAAGCAAACCGCTGCCATGATCGGTCGGTCGATGGCGGCGATGGTGGCCACGGAGAGGCATCTGTGGTTAAATCTAGCTGGCATCGGGGAGAAAGAAAAAACCTTTCTCCTCGATTCGCCAGTTTCGCCTTCCGAACTCTTTGGCACCTCTGTAGAAGAGGTGGTGGGGAAGTTCAGGGAGGCGAAGGCGCGCTCAGCAGCATTTAAGACATGTATACCGCTGAGATCCGCGTCCGCACCCAGGCAGGCCGGAGAGCCTGGCCCTTCACGGTCTGAGGACCGTAGGCAGGGCCAGCGAGCCAGTGTCGCCTCTCGTGCGCCCCCTCCCTCGAGGAGCAGGTCGCAGAGGAGGCGTGACTCCCGCAACAGAAGAGATTTGAGGGAGGTTATCCAGAACAAACGCTCACAGCGTCGGTAGTGGATAACCTCCCCGGAGGGTCACGAAATCTGCCCTCTCTCTTCTGACCCCCAGGTGTTCATTACATCAGACCTGGGAATGGGCCAATGATGAGAACTATGTTCTGATGGCCCACCTAGGCTTGGTTAGTGGAAACGCCCCTTTCAGGCATGTAAAGTGGCGGTTCCCAGGTTCGTAAAGAACTGTCTGGCGAGTCTTCGCTTTGCACGCCGCAGGTGAGCTGCTGGTCTTCTCAAAGAGTATTTTGTTGTGATTAAAAAATAACATATTTCTCTTTACAGACCTCGTTCCCTGTATAAAGAGTTATGGGGTCATGTCAAGGTAATAAGGTAAGAGAACTTTATTGGATTATCAGGGCCCTGAAGTTCCCCGTTAGGTGGCCAGAACGATAACTATGTTAGCCTTCGGGCTGTTAGCCACCTCAGGGTAGAGTAGTTGGTCTCTCTCTTAAAATTTTTACTTAGAGTGTTGACTGACGCTAGTGCTTCAGATAGATCTTAAGTCCGGCCCACGGGACCGTTTGACTTTCCTGAGTATTTCGCCCATTGAGCTCTGTTTGGGTTTTCATTAGGCTGAGCGATTCTGCAGCCTTTTGTATCGAATAATACAGACTTTATTCCTTATTAGGCTGTGGCTCCTCCGAGCCCTCAGATAGGTCTATGCTTGCAGGTTGGCCCTCACCAGGGCCACCTCTGTAGCTGGCCTAGGCTGTGCCAGGGATAATAGAGGCGTTCTGCTAAAATTAGCATTTCTTCCTCTGACCCTTCACTTTGTGAATCTAGGTTTCTAGCATCCCTGTATAAACAGCCTCCTCCCATGGGAGTCGTTAGGCCAAGGCCCGCCCCCTTCTCTGCATTCTGGGGTGACTAGAGTAATGCAGCGTGGTGCAGAGGATGGTTTATAGGACATGGTAGGCCTCAAACAGGCCTCCGTGGTATATATGTCTTTATTGAGCAGGGTTAGGCCGTCTTTCGCTTCACGAAGAAGACTGGGTTTAAACCTGCCCGACCCTGCCGTGCAGAACTGGCCTACGGATTTAGGCTGCCAGTAGAGGCTTCACTCACCTTGCTGAGCTACTGCTCAAGCTTTGGGTTGTAGTTGGGTGGCTTTCTTTCAAGCCCCACTCCCCTAGGTTGGGCACAGATACATTTCTGTTACCCCTAGAGCCGCTGGCAGGCCCAAACCCTGGTAACTCAGGTTGAGGTGTGAGTATTCCCCTGTAATATAGAGTAGGTCTGAGCATTTCACTCCCAGTTCTGTTTTTATCCTACCTCGCACTACTATGGCTCGGGTCGAGTATGAAGTAAGCCTTTACTTCTTCTTTGGTCGAAGTACGCTCCCCTGAAGCCAGAGCATTGCCCTGTGCTGACGCCCATGCATAGATGGTAGGCCCCTGACTAACTGGGGCCTCCACTGAGGCAGAGTGGCGTATGTTGTACTCCCCTTGTTTTAAGGGTATTAGCTCTCTATGCTGAGTACACTGCCATGGGCAATGTGATTAGGCACCAGGATGCTGTAGGCGCTGTTAAAACAGCTTATCTGCCAACGAAGGCTGCGCCATTAGGTAGTAGGCCTCAGCAGGCCTCCTTGTATGAGCAGCCCCCAAGAGGGCGCTATAGGCTACTTCTCGAGATAATTGTTTGGCCTTGGTGGTTCGGGCAGTTGACTCACCGGTGGGTAGTAGGCCTTAAACAGACCTCCTCGGAGGTGAGTCCCAACATTGTGGGACATACTTTATAGCTGCTGCAGGTAGCTAGCCGTACTAGGCCTCCTGTGGGTGGGCCCAATAGTTACGTTGGTGTAGTATGGTTCCCAACAGTGTTCCTTTGTAGCAGAATTGACTTGCTATTAGCTAGTAGGCCCAACCGGGCCTCCCTGATAGGCGAGTCCCCAGCTGGCTGGCCTTAGCAGGCCGCCTTGGAACTGTCACCCGGACTCAGCTACCAGTTGCTATCAGGTAGTAGGCCACTCAGGCCTCCCTGAAGGTAAATTCCCATTTAAGATGGTTATCAGGTAGTAGGCCTCACCCGGCCTCCCTGAAGGCGAATCCCCACCTACATTGGCTATCAGGTAGTAGGCCTCACCAGGCCTCCCTGGAGACAAGCCCAAGGACAGACAACTGAACAGCTAGCCTGACTTTCTATCGGGTAGCAGAAAAAGCTCCCAGATATTATGGCTGTTAGGTAGTAGGCCTCACCAGGCCTCCCTGAAGACGAGTTCCCACATGCTGTGATTATCAGGTAGTAGGCCTCACCAGGCCTCCCTGAAGGTGAGTTCCCCACGTACTATCGTTATCGGGTAGTGGGCCTCTCTAGGCCTCCCTGTAGGTGACCACATACTGTTGCTATCAGGTAGTAGGCCTCACCAGGCCTCCCTGAAGGTGAGTTTCCACAGATTGTGGTTGTCAGGTAGTAGGCTCCCCCAGGCCTCCCTGAGGGTCCCCACATGCTGTGGTTATTAGGTTGTAGGCCTCTCCAGGCCTCCCTGAGGGTCCCCACATACTGTGGTTATCAGGTTGTAGGCCTCTCCAGGCCTCCCTGTGAGTGGTTTCCTAGCGGTGCTGGGTTCAGGAAGCTAGTGGCCTCTTGCTATCATTTCAGCTGGCCTTATCAGGCAGCTGCTGAAGGCGAGCTTGCGCCCTGGCTCGACTAAAGTGTTCATTCCCTGCTACTGGTTCCCTACCGGAACCTCTTTCCTGCCTACAGCCTGGTTTACCTACCAGGCGGACCATGTGCTCCCCTCACAGAGGGTCACTATGAGCACGCAGACTCCTGAGTCTGGTCAGACGGTCGTAGGCCTCTCGTGAGGCCTCCCAGTTAGATCAGCCCTTAGGCCTTCACAGGCCTCCTCAGTGTTTGAAACACAAGCACTGGGTAGATCCATGGATCGAGTAGAGAAACTCCCCTCGCTGGTAAGGGTTGGAAAGCACTTGCTGAGTCATACTCTCCGGTATATCCCGTCTCTGAGATCCGGGCCGAGTGGTTCACTGCCAGCTTCTCAGTCCCTCGGGTTGGATGCCTTACCTAAGGCAAGTATGCAGAGGCGCTGTCTTCGGACAGACAGGAAGTGGCCAGACTAAGTGTCTATGCTCTGACGCCAGGTCAGGACGTCCTGGTGGCACTTCGGGGTGAGTACGTTCCCCTGAATAGTGACTGGCTGGAGTTCCTTCGGGTTCCCTAGCCACATTCCCTAGAAGGGACCCCTTCTAATTGAAGTTGTGGTCCTAGGCCTTTGAGCAGGCCCAGGTAGGCCTTTTCATTTAACCATGTTTATGGAGGTTTTCCTGCTAGGCTTATAGCTTGGGCTATGACCGTAGGGAATGCTGTCACTGACAGCCCAGTGTGACCTGATGGTGAGTGGTTCTAGCGTTTCATTTGAATTGCTGGTTCTGACAGTTGTCACTGCCTTTGGGCATGCACTCCCCTCAGCATGGCGGAGTGGGTATTTCGTTCCCCATAGCGTTGAATGACGTATTGTTGAGTTCCCTTCGAAAGGGAACGTCGCAGGTTACGACTGTAACCTTTGTTCCCTGAGAACGGGGAACGAGACAATACGTCTCCCTGCCATGCCTCGGGGCCCGCCTGCCGTACAGTCCCTTCAGACGATAAGGTGATTTGTCATGTTTGCAAGGCGCCCTTATATACTTCCAGGTCGCACGTTAATCATTTCACCAAATGATTCACGGGCTGTCGCCGGTCAATGTGATTGACGTGATTTGATAGTGATTTCAGACACCTGTCACGCCTGAGGCGTTCCCCATAGCGTCGAATGACGTATTGTTGAGTTCCCTTCGAAAGGGAACTTAGGTTACAGTCGTAACCTGAGACGTTTTATAATCTTAATGATATAATCTTAATCTTCAGCATTATTAATAAAGAATTAAGAATAAACACCAACCTCTTTGTTCTCGAGTATCTTCATGTTTTATTCTGCAGATTTCAGGATCACCTCTTTGTTCATCAGTATCTTCATGTTTTATTCTGCAGGGTTCTGGATCATTCATGTTCTCACTGTTCTTTCTTAACCTCTCATAAAATCTTCACTTGATGGGAATATTCCAGCATTTATTGTTAAATTGTGGTCCTAAGATGAAATCTATAAAAAACAAAATAAAAAAATATATCAGTTATTAAATCAACGGTTTCATTAATACACACATTTTAAACATTTAGAAATGTGAAATTACTTAATTTTTTTTATACAAATTGATTTTATCCACTTTTTTATTATTACCTTTATCTGCAATATGGGCATACTGACAAAGAAATATAGAAAAAATTATTTGAATATGTATATATATTTTAAAAAAAAACAGAAACAATACACTTCTGGCCTGGCAAGATGTAAAGAGTTTCTGTGGAAATATCTATGTTAACTCCATATTGTCCTCCAATCCAGACCTGCCGCCCGCTCTTGGAAAATCCTTGTTATAAAGTGGAAAGAACATGGTAGTTTCAAATTTTGTTTACCAATTGCTCCCTTAGGTCCTCTTAAAATGAGAGTTCAAATATTTGTAAATTCATCATTTGAAAACCACTTTTGAAAAGGCAGGGCAACTATCACTGGAGTGGTCCAAGATAGAGGAGATTCTGGTGAATTCAACAATATTAAAAGGGGGAAATTTCTGTGATATATATTGTGCTCTTTTAGACCATCATAGTTCTTCCCAGGCCTCACTTAAAAATGTTACCTTGGGTTAACTTCGATGAAGACCAGTGGGGGACTATATGTAAGAATGTTTTACCTCATTGTAACAAAATAACAAATATATGCACAGGATGTACCTAACCCCACTTTGTCTGTGTAAAATGTATCCTAATGTATATCACCAAGATGTCTCCGATACAAAACATATACATGATCAAGCATCGTAAGCATGTATCTTCCGGGAATTTAGAAAACTTAAACATTTTCGGAAAGAGGTCACGATTTGTTGGCCAAATTTTGGAAACCCCATTGGACATTATGCCTATAAGATATCTCTTTGGGATGGAACTGGACAGTATACTCGATCCTTTATCTGTAAAAAGGATTGGCATAATATCATACATTAAAAAAAAATGCATTTTGCTTATTTGGAATCAGCAAAGGTCTACAAAAATGTATCTGTTTAAACAACTTTTGAATGATACATTACGACTGGAACAGCGCACCTACTTAAGAAGCAAGACTGATGTCTTCTGGAGAATGGACACCTCTCATAGACCTCTGACCCTCAGACCAAGTTTTTTTTTTTTTTTTTTACCACAGTTGGAACTGGACTGTCCCTCTTTTATGACCATATTTATTTTATTAAATATTTCTAATTGTATCTATTTTTATAAAAAAAAAAAAAAAAATCCTATGTAAAAATATCAAAACTAATAAAGAGATAATAGAAAAAAACAGCACGTAATGTTCCCTGGAATAGCCTATATGTACAGATTCTCTGGAATATATGTACAGATGAGCAAAAATAACAGACCAATGGAGATCAACTTCATTTTTTGGTTTTGTTCATTGATTTTTATTGTTTTATTTTTGCATGAAAAATGGTTTCATCAGACTAAATAGAATAAATACTGTTAATAGATTTATATTTTGTATCAAAAGTGATAATCATGTAGGTTGACTCAATCTGTTGGCACCAATAAATTGAGATTTAAGTAGCAGTTTACATGTGATCTGAAGACATCAGCATAAAGAATGAGGTGAAATCATTACAATTCAAGTTTAATTTATTTTTTTTAAAGTAGTTTTTTTATTTTCATTAAACAGCATACAATATATTATTATAATATTTATAACTAAATTATTAATTTTCTCTTTACTCATTAAAATGCATTACATCAGCATTATAGGCACACATGGAAGTCATAATCACATAATTACAATTCAAGTCGAAAGCCAAAGAAAGATATGATTTATTTTCTTCAGATAATATAACTCAATATTACACAACGCCTATTATTAAATACTGCTACACATTTACTGGTGGTAATGTCATAAATGAGTCCTATTCTGCTCTAATAAAATTATATTTTCCTTATAGTAAAATCTATAGGCTCCCACCAAAGGTATTATATTGTTTAGCGTAAAACATGTCAGAGATTAAACATAACAGTCGAATTATTAAATGACAAGCTATTTCCTTAGAAAAGCGGTTTATTCAACATTTGTGAAGCCTGTCCATCAATCATCCATTAAACACAAACGGCCTCGTCCCCTGTATCAGGTTAGCCGTTAGGGGTTTTTTTCGGCTAAGATTGCAGGTTTGCCTTCAAGTGGCTTTGTTGAAGCACTGATGAATATCGACATTATAACGTCAAAACATCGTAACTATCATTCACACCTAAACAAAAACACACAAAATCGCTGAGGTCTCAACTAACATTGCCGCTAAGCTAAATGTTTATTTCAGTCAACACAACCCAGAGAAGACACACAAATAGCGGCAATGAAAACATAATACAGAAGTGATGCAGAATAAAATGTTAAATTCGTTTATGATTCAGTAAATATACGAAACGCCGTGAACTCACCTCACTCAGATGTGACTTCTCGCTCGCTGTAGAGTGAGGGCGCTAGAGTCTAGAATTGACGTCATCAGAGCGAGGCGAGCATGTAAATATACAAAAACTGATTACAACAAAATGCCATTAAAAGTCAATATACAGAGGAAAAACTTGTCATGGAAGGCTTAACACAACCATACTGAATCCAACACAAACTGATAAACATAATGTATAAAATATATATTTCATAACTCACAACACAACACAGTTTGACCGTTCATTGGAATGTATTTAAAGTTACAGATCAGTGACACTAGAGGGAGTCAGAGTATAGAGCTAGACACAACATTTGAAACCTTGAGCTGAAGTCAGAACAAGAAGGCTGCACCATGGATGAGGATGACACTCGTTGTTGAAGTAAGACTGGATTTTTTTATATAAAGATTTAAATGCTAAAGAAAAAGCATTAGAGTTTAGAAAAGCAGGGCTGTTTTTGCCCTGGTGAAAGAAAGAAAAATGCTACCTGCAGCCAGACTAATAACATACAAGCAATATACCAAGTGTATTATATCTGAGTAAAAAGTATATGCTCAGTAATACCTTTGGCTTATTCCAAATACAAATTGGTTTGTCTTTAATAACAAATGCACATTAATAAATAAATATTACTAAGCTATACTTTGTACAATATACCATTGTATACTATAATGTATTTTGAAAGAATACTTTCAATGCATTTTTACAATGATAATTTTCAGCACACAGTTAAAAATATGTTTTAAGTAAAGTGCAAATAAATACACTTGTAAAAAATAAACAGAATTTTCACTTAGGCTATATTTTTAGAAAATATATTTTTAGAAAATATAGGCTACTAAAGTACAATTATTTTAAAGTGTGTTGAAAGTTGTATTGTGAAAATAGGTAAAGCCTGATGCTAATATACTTTTAATATATTTAAAGATAGAACTTTTTTGTTAGTATATTTGCAATGTACTATTGAAAAAGGGAATCTATTTTGAAAAACAATAAAGTAGGCCTATACTTTTTTCACTAGGGTGTCAATTGTAAGTTTTATTTTAAAGGGGTCATGAACTGGACTATTTTATTATTTTATAATCTTTCCTGGGTGCCCTTATAATGTTTTTAATTAATGTTATCATTTTTACATCAAAAATTGTCATAATTTATTAATAAAAGGCATTTTTTCCTAGCCTGATTTTAGCCTCTGATTTGAACGCTCTGTTTGAAGGGGCGTGTCTGCTGTGAGACTTCAGTGTAAACGCCCACTGCTGTGATTGGCTGACGTCTTTGCATATGAAATAGCCAGCATTACATGTGGAAATCTCTCGAATACAAAGTTTTTACTATTACAGCCATCGATATTAAAGAATCTTGAAAAGTATTGATTAAAGCATTATATTTAGATCTTTTCCATCACATGAAAGGTTGCAGTGATGAGCATTGAGCAGATGACAAACAGTCTGTTGATCGCGTGAATTCATCATTGCAATGCAATTTTTTGCACTCTCACGAATGCTTTCACCAAATAACAATGCAAACACGATGTAAATACAGTAAGAGCTTCGTTGTGCAGTGTAACAGCATCATTTCTTTCATAACGAGTTTTGACAAGTGTCCAGATAAACTCGCGCTGTGTGATTGACAGTTTCAGCTACTGGTAAGGGAGGGTTCTTTGATAGCTTTCTATATAGGCCTATATGGTTGATCTTTTAGTCACTGGTTTGATTTACTGATGCATAAACAGTACCCAGCAAACACATTTATGTTGTGGCAACGTCTGTGGCACGTTGCATTTCTGCTATGGCAACGTCACTGTCTACGTGCTCGCAACATTGTAACAACGTAAATTGTAAGACGCGATAGGGCTCTAACGTTGCACATTTTAGAGTGGCCTTTTATTGTGGCCAGCCTAAGGCACACCTGTGCAATAATCATGCTGTCTAATCGGCATCTTGATATGCCACACCTGTGAGGTGGATGGATTATCTCGACAAAGGATAAGTGCTCACTAACACAGATTAAGACAGATTTGTGAACAATATTTGTGTCACGTGGATAGTAGGATGGACCCAAGCACAGACAGTATGCGTTCACACAAGGTTTATTGACAGACAAAAACAGGGAAAACAAAACCCACGAAGGGGCAAAACAGGACTGGAACAGGATAGACTAAAACTAGATAATGACTTGACGGTAAACAAAACAGCAAACGAAGAAACAGAACTTCTCTGTAGACAATACACTTGACAGGATACTCACAAGGATGACAATGTAAGACAAGCACTCAGACATGAATCACAAAGTTTCACAATGAACCGGCACAGGACAGCAAACACCAGGGGATTATAAAGGGAGACACTAATGACAAGGACAGGTGAAACTGACTAGACAATAATGACAAGACGAGGATAACAAGGGGGCGGGGTGACATAACGAGACAACACAAGCACATGGCCCAAACAATTAGCCATCCGCTTATACACAAAACATGATTCTGTCTTGATCCTGCCTCACGACTAGGGAAAATCAAGGACACTAAGGCAGAATCATGACAATTTGAGAGAAATAGGCCTTTTGTTCAGCTCATGAAAAATGGTGGCAAAAACAAAAGTGTTGCGTTTATAATTTTGTTAAGTGTATATATATATATATATATATATAAAAAGGCGAGCATGACGAGGTCGAGAGCGGGCAGGCCTGGACAATTTTATTTAATTTTTTGTTTTATTATGTGTGGCGGCAGTCGACCATGAGGGACTGCCATCTTTACTTTAGTTATAGTTTTTATTTTTGTTTTTGTTTTCGGGGGGGAGCGTCGAGCCGTCCCCCAACGGATGTCCAGTACCATCGCATGGCACCGCGAGTGAGTCTCTCAGCTGGTTGAGGACTGAGCGGCAGTGTGTCCGGAAATCGGACCAAGATTATTATTATTTTTTCTCTCTCTCGTCTCTGACTGTCGCTCCTCATGCTTCCGTCTCCTTTTCTCTCGCCTCGTCTGTCCATACCCCCAGGTACCGCTTCACAATAGTAAAAAATTATAAATCGCCTGAGAAGCAGCTCTAACAAGCCAATGTCACGGTCACCAGCCTAGTCACCACCTCCTTTCCCAGCATCATCCTTGGTCCACACCTGCACCTCCTTCACAATCAGCTGCACCTGTCAGCGATCTCCCTCATTAACTTCACCATAAAACCACTCACCTTGTGTTCCCTCATGGTCCAGTCTCGTTTATCCTGAGTGTGTGGAACATTTGGACCCATACCTCCCGTGTCTTTACCTGTACGATCTCCTGTGTCCTCTCCAATGATTCCTCCAGTCTTCATCCCCAGCATTCATCTCCAGCGTCTGTGTCCTGTGCTCTCATCTACCTTGTGTTTGCCATTTACCTGTTTATCTGCCCACTGCTGCTAAATAAACTCTTTCACCTGCTCTTCTGTCTCCGGGTCCCTGTACTGTAACACCAATAGTGTCAATATTCACTCCAAATCACTTCAGTGTTGATTCAGTTCAATAATTGTAACATTCATCAATTGTGCATACAATTCCTGTAACTGCATACTGAAGCATAAGACACAAGATAGTGGTATTTTACATTTTTCACATCTGTGTGTAGTTTGGTGTGTGGCTAATCATTTGATGTTTGTGTGTTGAGTTATAGTTTTGAATGATGTGTTTGCTTTTGTGTGACGGAGCGGTAAAGGATTTCAATAAGTTACTTTGCTTTCGGTGATAATTGTCGACTACGCCACCCTGAATAAATCAGGGAATATCTAAATAACCCAGCAGTTAGCATTAGGTCACACAGGTTCGTGTGTCAGGGAGGTTAGAGACCAGAGTACAACTTAATTACAAAAAGGTCTTTTATTGACATACAAAAATAGTTAAAAACAATATCTTCTCTTAAAACAAGGGCGCACAGCGCTCAATGCACAAATGTCGAGGCACAAAAACCAGGTGCTCACAGGGGGCAATATGAGTGGCACACACCTACATAGTCCTCTACCCACGAGGATAGGAGGAGTTTCAGTCAAACAAAAAGTAAAACAACCAGGCTGAGCCTACCGGCGGAAGGACCACTTAATGGCTTTTCCAAAAGCGCAATCACGCACACACGTCACCGTGCACTAGATCACACACACAGGCACTTCAAAAGTGTCACCCACTGCAACACCACCACTATCACCATGCACGAGAAGGTCCTTCCACCTGGCCACCTCAGTCCCTGAGAAAACAAATACACAGAGTTTAGTAAAACTTAAAAATAAATAGCCAAAAGAAAATATAATAATCAAGGTCAACAACGACACAAAAATAATTACAGAAACAAAATCTAAACAAAATACACACAGCTAAACTAAAGAAACAGAACAGAATCACAGCAGATAGAGCTGGTGCAGCACATACACATACACACGCTCACGCGTGCACACACACACCCACTGATTCTCGTACAAATAACAATCAATTATTATTGATCATAACTTTTCTATCACATTAAAAACGAAAGGAAGTAGACGATGCAAATCCTGCTGCTGGCCCACGGCGGCGCGATCGCAGCGTAAACGTGGTTCTCAAATGCACTCAGGTTATACTAAGCGCACTTCACTGCAGAAACAGGAGGAAGATCGTGCTGAAGACGAGAGCGAAGAACGGTCCGGAGGATGAGAGAGAAGACCCACGCCTTAAAGGAAGCGAGATGTTACTAATGCTCTTTTACTACAATTTCCATCCATCTTACATAACACTTACCACAAGAGAATATTCCTCACATATAATTCCCTCTGGCTACTGTTTACAGCGATCATCAAGACCGCCGATTAACTGGGGTACAGGAAGCAACACATTAATAGTAACATAGCGACCCACTATTACCGCACCCCAGTACTCAATACAGAGACAGAACATACCTGAAGGGTGAACAGACACTCACTCCGAACTGATAACATGCACCGTCGGAAAAGTGCGGATGGACAGCTACAATTTGAAGGGATGACAACAAATCAGTAGTGATGGGCAGATCGAGGCTTCGTGAAGCAATGAAACAGTTGAACCAAATGGTTCATATTGTTTCGAGGCTTCGAATCAATCTGACACCCGTCTCCACTGTGACACCTAGTGGTCACTTGGAGGTGTTGATCTGAAACAACAGATCGACAACAACCTTGACGAGCCATGAAAATGTGTTGTTTTTTTATTATTGTACTTTTCTAATATGTGAATCTTGCAACCTATAGGCTCCTCACTGTGCATAATGTTATTTTGGTCCTGCAAAATGAATATTAATAAAATAAATCAAGCCACAATGTCTCACTCTTTTACATATTTTTATTCAAAAATATTAATTTATCTGCTGTGGAAGGACTTTTTTTACAGATAATTTCTCCAGCCTTTGAAAAAAATCCTCTCACAAGGGACACTTGTTGCTGGCATGCAAAGATATTTTTTAGCTAATACATACAAATGAGGAAAGATTACTGCTCTCTCTCTTTCCAGTAAGTTAGTGGATCATGAGTTCTGGGCAAATACGCATCGTTGATGTATTTTTTCACTTCCACTGTGGCATCAGCTGTAGCATTGTGTATCATCTGGGTTTGATGGATACGAGTATCAAAAAGTTCCCATAAACTGTCCTGTGTTTCTACTGGATGATGTATTGTTGCAGTAGGCGAGCTGCCGATCACAATACACACATCTCACTTTATTTGGGGTTTCTAAATGGAAATGCTCCCACACCACAGATGTACGGCATCTCTTCTGGGGAGCGTCCATTTTATCTATCTATCCAAATCTATCTAGATATCTCTAATCTATCTATGTAATTAGATATGTGTATCTTGATGTATTTAGATATGTATCTATAATCTATTTATGTATATTATGTAGCCTATCTTTAATCTAGCTGTATCTATCTAATAATCTAGCTGTCTATATTTATATCTATGTATCTATTAATGTGTCACTATACTCTGTGTCAGTCTATCAGTCAATGTGTTGTGTACATTTAAGTCTAAATATAACTCAACAAATCGCACTATAAATGTCACTATATCACCAAAAATCCGCTATCTCAAAATCAAACTCGAGAGCAGCGAGAGGTGGAGAGGGAAGAAGAAAGTTCCACTGTTGCTGCATTAACCACTGGCCTGCATCGGACAAACGAGGCAAAAAGCCACACAAAAAAAGCCCAAACTGAGCCGTTTTGAGTCTAAAACATGCCTCCAAAAAAAGAGGAAAAACAGGAAGACGAATATGTGACAATCGGCAGTGTAAATGACCTGCTGCAGCAACAAAAAACAATGTTTACCGCACTACTGGAACAACAACACAGCAACTTCAAAGGATTTGTCAAACTAATAATGGAATCCACCAACACTAGACTGGAATCAATAACCAGGGAACTACAAGAAATAAAAACCAGTCTGCAATACACACAAAAAGAAGTGGATGCCATAAAACTGAGACAACAGATCTGAAAGAACGCAGTACCTTGATGCAAACAGATATTTTTAAAGTCTGTGACAGCTTGCTGGCTGTCACGGACAAAATTGAGTATCTGGAGAGCCAATCCAGGCGAAATAACCTGGTATTTGATGGGATACAGGAGTCACAGGGAGAAACCTGGTCAGAGACGGAGGAGAAGGTAAAAAACCTTGTGAAGGAAAAATTACAGCTGCAACGCGAGGTGGAGGTGGAGAGGGCCCACCGCACGGGAAAAACTGGAGGAGACCGACCGCGGCCAATTGTCGTAAAATTCCTAAGGCACAAGGACAGAATGGAAATACTACAAAGAACCAGAAATCTGAAAGGTTCCAGAATATACATCAACGAAGACTACACAGAGGCAGTCAGAAGGAAAAGAAAAGAACTCATGCCGGATTTAAGAGCTGCGAGAGAAAGGGGGGACGTGGCTTTTTTACGGCAGGATAAACTGATCATTCATCCCCGGTCCAGCACACCAAAACAACCAAGGTCAGCTAACAATAATACATAAACAGGTAGGCCTATGATACATTGATGAAAAATTTTAATCTCACTATGTCACTAAATAAAACGCAAACACATAACGGAGATAGTCATTCACTACAAAGGGTGGTTGAATATGAGCACCTGGAACTGAACACCTTACAGTACACTGAACACCACGCGCAGGACATGGAAAATGACATTGATCCTGTGAACAACTTCTTTGCTACCATCAACAATAACTAACACTATTACACTGATGAACAGTTTAACAGTTCAATCAAGACCGAACAGCAATTATCCATTATCCACTTTAACAGTAGAAGTCTGTATGCCAACTTTCACAGTATCAAGCACTATCTAAACCAATTGAAACAGCACTTTAACATAATTGCAATAACAGAAACTTGGATAAATAGTGAAAAAGGATCAGAATTTGAAATTGAAGGATATGAAATGTCTTCTATTAACAGAGTAAATAAGAGTGGGGGTGGTGTGACCCTGTATGTGGACAAGGATTTAAAGTTTAAGGTGGTGGAAAAAATGTCAATGGTGGTGGATAATTTACTGGAATGTGTCACAATAGAAATATGTATGGAAAAAAAGAAAAATATTATTGTAAGTTGCATATATAGGTCACCAGGTTCAAATATTGACACATTTAAGGATTGGATAGAAGAGACATTTACAAAAACTAGTCAAAAAGTCATGTTCATCTGTGGGGACTTCAATATCGATCTGTTAAACCCAAATAAACATAAAATGACTGAGGATTTTATCAACACTGTGTTTAGTCTAGGCCTTTATCCCCAAATTACCAGACCCAGCCGAATAACCTCTCATTGTGCTACACTAATAGATAATATATTTACAAATATCATACAAAACAATACAGTGAGTGGATTACTGATAAACGATATCAGTGACCACCTACCAATTTTTACAGTGTATGATAGTAACTACACTTTAAACAGACATGAAAATCAACCAATTTCTAAAAGGGTCAGAACAGAAGAAACAATGGAGGCATTAAAAGTTGATCTGCTAGCACAAGACTGGGAGTTTATTGATAATGAAAAAGATGTTGACAAAGCATATGAAGAATTCCTAAGAATATTTAAATTATTATATGATAAAAATTGCCCAATCAAAATATATAGCAGGAAACAAAAACAAAATGATAGACCGTGGATGTCCAAGGGATTACAAAACGCATGTAAAAAGAAAAATACACTTTATAGAGAATTTATAAAACATAGAACTATAGAGACCGAAAATAGATATAAGAAATATAAGAATAAGCTAACCAGTATTATGAGAACTTGTAAGAAAGAATATTATACAAAACTATTAGATAATAATAAAAACAATATTAAAGGTATGTGGAACATTTTAAATAATATTACTAAAAATAATACTAGACAGGCTACTTATCCCAATTACTTCATTGATAATGATAAAAATATCAATAATATGGAGGATGTGGTTAATGAGTTCAATAAATTTTTTGCAAATGTGGGACCAAACTTAGCTAAACAAATCCCAGTTCCACAAAGATTAGAAAATAGATATAATAACTTAATAGAAAGAAATCCCAGTTCAATATTTCTGACAGCAGTTGATGAAAAAGAAATCATAGATATTGTTAAAGGATGCAAAAACAAACCATCCACTGATCATGATGGAATAGATATAAAAATTATACAAAAGGTAATAGATGGGATCGCCAAACCACTAACGACTATTTGTAATTTATCATTTCTAACTGGTCAATTTCCAACAAAAATGAAAATAGCAAAAGTCATTCCTCTATACAAAACTGGAAATAAACACCACTTCACAAATTACAGGCCTGTCTCTCTACTGCCACAATTTTCAAAAATTTTAGAAAAATTATTTAACAACAGATTAGAGATATTTATAGATAAAAATAAACTACTCACTGATAGCCAATATGGATTTAGGAAAAATAGTTCAACATCACTAGCACTAACAGAACTCATTGAAGAAATCACAAACTCCATAGACAAAAATAAATATGCAGTTGGAGTATTCATTGATCTAAAAAAAGCATTTGACACAATAAATCATGAGATATTAATTGGTAAACTGGAACAAATTGGGATCAGGGGGGTAGTTCTAAACTGGGTAAGTAGTTATCTGAGAGACAGACAACAATTTGTGAAGATGGGAGATTGTTCGTCTGAATGTCTGGGCATGACTTGTGGTGTCCCCCAGGGGTCAGTGTTGGGACCAAAGTTGTTTTTATTATACATCAATGATATTTGTAAAGTATCTGAAGGATTGAATTTTGTATTATTTGCAGATGATACAAACATATTTGGTTCAGGGGACAGCTTACAGCAACTGTTGGAATTAATCACTTCAGAATTCAAGAAAATAAAACAATGGTTTGACATAAATAGGTTATCAATAAATTTAAGTAAAACTACATTCATGGTATTTGGAAACTGTAAGTCAAATCATCAAGCACAGATACAGATAGAGGGTGTCAACATAGAAAGAGTACATGAAAATAAATTCCTTGGAGTGATCATAGATGAAAAGATTTGCTGGAAGCCTCACATAAAATACATCAAAACCAAACTGTCCAAAAGTATTGCAGTCCTAGCGAGAGCTAAGCACACACTGGAGCCTAAATCACTTCGCATTTTGTACTGTTCACTATTGTTACCTTATTTTAATTATTGTGTAGAGGTTTGGGGAAGCACTTATCTACATTCAATACAGGCACTAGTTATAATGCAAAAAAGAGCCATGAGAATTATTCACAATGTCGGATTTCGGGATCACACAAATTCACTATTTTTGCAGTCCAAATTGCTAAAAATTAAAGATCTAATCGAATACCAAATTGCAGTATTCATGTACAAAGCAAGAAATAGCCTATTGCCCGGGAATATACAAAAGATGTTTTCTGAGAGGGAGGGAGGGTACAATTTAAGAGGAAGGGGAAATTTTAAGAATAAAAGAGTTAGAACAACTAAGAAAAGATTATGTTTATCAATTTGCGGAGTTAAATTGTGGAATAAACTAAATGAGAAACTAAAGCAATGCCCAAACATATTCTTATTTAAAAAAATGTACAAAGATATTATTTTCAAGAGGTATTAAGAAGCACTGTAGTAAGAGTATGAGTGCTCCATTGCTTATGTTGTTTTTCTTGTTTGTTTGTTTTGTTATTTTGGTTGTATTTTATACTGCTTGAATAAGGGCATAATGGAGGTTAGATAAATAAATATTTGTCAGTAGTCACTATGATGTGTATGTATGTGTATGTACGGTATATATGTATGTGTATATATATATATATATGTATATATATGTGTGTATGGATGTATAGAACAACATAATAATAATAATATAAAAATTGTAAATTGAATGACCGTAAGAATTGAGGGGGTAGGAGTATATAAGTTTTACTTCTTCCTACTCCTTTTCGCACATGTAATAACAGGAAAGAAATGTATTTTGTTGCTGCTCATTTGTTGTTGTTTTTTATTATTTTTTAATTTTATTTTTTCTTCTCCTATGTTTTTAAATGTTGTCATATACTTTCTTTTCTTTTCCATGTTCGAAATAAAGATGTCAAATCAAATCAAACTCCTCTCACAAAAACCCACGAGGTCAATACTATGCGTTGATTTCACTTTTATACAGATGTGCGATTGTGTGGTCTGTTGTTCCCGACCGTGTCAATCAAACGCTGATTCGGCGGATCACACCTGATGAAACACTAGTGAAAAGGTGTGTTCGACATCGGCTGCGGCTGGATGTAAGCGATCGGCGAGAGTAGCCGCGTGCAGGCGGGGAGGAGCTGCAAAAGGAGACGTGAAGTCGGACACTTTCTGGTTCCCGTAGTGACCACGTGGTGTTTGCATACTTAACCACAGCTGAAGTGAAATAAATGCAATATAGCCAAATAATACACAGATGTTTAAGATACATTTCCATTCAATAATTAATGCACTGCTTCATACAGCGTCTGTTTGAACAAGAATAAAGATCAAGTCTACGTTTTTTAATCTTTAACTGATTAAAGTTAACAGTTTTATCAGATAAACATGACACAATATAACATTGCAACTACCTGAAAAGAGTGTTTACTGTTGTAAAAAACTGATTTGTGAGTTTTAAACATAGGTTTTAAAAGGAACTAAAGTTCGAATTAACACGAAACACACGTGATCGTTGTCATGCGCTGAATCCGGCCAATCGTGGAACAGCTGTGTCGTCATCAGAGCTCGTGCAGCCCAGAGCAGCCGCTCTTCAGAAGCTGCGCTGGCTGAGTTCTCCGGCTACTCTCGAATCGCTCTCGCGGTATTTTGATGGCATATGTCACAGTCACGTGGCGTCGGCGCTGTATCAAGTCGGACAAAATTTCTAACCGGCATGCACTGCTTCAAGTCAGCCGCCGATCGGTCTGCGCAGAGCTGCATGAAGTCGAACAAGCCTAAACACTTCGAGGCTTCGTTTGGCCATAGTCACGTGACATGGGTGTTTTGAATCACGCTTCGAATCAATAGGCTTGTTTGAGATGTGCCTTGCCTCGCCTGAAATGTAGTCGAGAGTAGGCGGCTGCAGTGAGAGGAGGAGTGAAAAAAGCGCAGGCAAGCCGGACAGATCGCTCTTCTCGCAGTGGATCTGACACCTGTGAGATCAAAGGCGGATATCGCGGGATTCACGGGATTCACACTCGTGCACGGTGTTGCTAATAAACTGGATGTATTTTAAGTTTTGTTGCTTGAATATGAAAATAAATATAATAAACAAGATACTCAAAGTACTTATTTAATTCCATTTTAAATAGACCTATATGTTTATGAATCTTTTTTTGTTTCTTTACAGATATGTGTTTTTATTTTTAATTTAAAAAAAAAACATCAAATAGATCGCACTGTCTGAGAGTTTGGGGATATCCACACATAATATATACACATAAAACATGATATCAGAGTTTTAAAATCAAACATTTTAAAAGAGAACAATACATCACGGTTGTTTAAACCAATGAGCATTAAGCTGTGCCGTCAGCAAGTCGTTTCCCATCATGCTTTTGATCAGCGCAGTCGGTGGAGAGCAACTGCGCGCGACTGCAGAATCCGACACGTGCGCCTTGCGGTCGCGAGACTTTTTTGACTCACGTCAGCATGACATCAGAGCAAGGCGGACCGCACTCGGACACATTTCTAACCGGCATGCATCTCGCGCTGATCACCGGTGATCGGTTCTGCGCAGATTTTGCTCATCTCAAACAAGCCTAGTGTTTCGAAACATCTGCGCTTCGGGATCTCGCAAAGCTTCGGAACGACTGTTTCGCGGCAGCCATCCCTACAAATCAGTAGTGTTCTAAACACCTGATTTAAACCAGACGCCATCAACACATACCTGAGACTCGAGTGAATGACGCACGCGGGGCGGAGCAAAGACGTGACGCATCTCCGGATACAGCCAACCCGCATTAAATAGATCATACTCTCCCCTGATAGGACACCACAACTGTCAATCACTTAACTGATTATGTCACATTTGCAAGAGATGTCTGATGTTGTGTGTGCACTGTAAAACATTACAGACCCATTTAGTTATGTCCACTTATTTCTTATTTTTAACTGAACGAGCTTATACAAGTTGTGGATTTTGAACTCAACTTTATGAGTTTTTGAAAGTTAAACTTGCATTTATTCATTGGGTCGACTATTTAATTTTTTTGTCAGATATGTATGTGTTGATTGAACTTGGGTTATCAGTTGAAAGAAAAGCGTGTGTGTGTGTGTGTTGCAACAAAAAAAGAGTTAATAATAATAATAATTATGTAAATTGAAACACATTTGGAATTGAACTCTTCACAAATTGAAATGGAAAGTAGTATAAATGTGGTTACGTTGTTATAACTTGAAACTGTGAGTTGTAATAAAGCATAAAAAGTATGTATGTTATACTAGGCAAGTAAGGTTTATTGCATTATTAAAGAAAATAAATTGTTTGTTTTAACTTACATTTATTTAGGCTACATTTATTCATTTAGCAGACGCTTTTATCCAAAGCGACTTACAAATGAGAACAATAGAAGCAGTTCAACTAACAATAGGACAACAAAATGTAAGTGCTATAACCTTTTTCAGTTAGATCCAACACAGAACCCGTTTTTTTTTGTTTGTTTTTTTTTAAGGAAGAGAAAGAGAAAGTGAAAGTTAGTATTACTGGAACAAGTGCTGCCGAAAGAGATGCGTCTTCAGCCTTTTCTTGAAAATGACTACGGACTCAGCAGCTCTGGTTGAGTTGGGTAGGTCATTCCACCAGCAGGGAACAGTCATGGTAAAGGTCAGAGAAAGAGATTTTGTGCCTCTTTGACATGGCACCACAAGACGACGTTCGCTTGCAGAGCGCAAGTTTTTGGATGGCACATAAGTCTGAAGTAATGAGTTTAGGTAAGAGGGAGCAGAGCCATACTTAAAGTATGAAGTTAAACCAAGTAATAAAAAGTTAAATCAGCTAAAACAACTACTTTAACAAAACTAGAACACTGTAGTTACATCAACCTCATTAACTTTAATTTCTAAGTTGAAACAAAGGTCTTCAAGTTGAGTGAACTTCGATTTTCAGGGCAGCAGGTGAACTTGCATTTCCAAGTTAAACTAACATGAAATGTCTTACAGTGTTTTGTGTGTGTGTCACATGTGTGACAAATGTCACACCTGTGTTTTGTGTGTAGAGTTTCAAGAAATTGAGCCATAGTTTCAGAAATTGTGTGTAAGCGATTTGAAAAACTGTAAAATATTCATATACCATTTCTAGTAACTGAACTCCACGTGGAACAATTCATTGTGCTCGGAAAAAGGACCATTTCACAGCAAGAGCTTAACACCTGTTTCACACATACTCCTCGGTGTGTAGGCCTGGTATGTATTGTGGTATGTGTTGCTTGCAGTATGCTATGCAGAAGCAACACGCGCTCATGTGTTATAATAAAACAGGCTGCTTGCAGTTGTATACTGTCTGATACTGTATACATACACACATACATACATATGTAAATATTTATACATATTATTTATACAGAAATTCAAGGGGGTAAAAATATTTTCTTTCTTTCTCGAAACAGAGTTTTAGTGATCAATTTATGTATAAGTGTTTTCACACCTGAGTCATGACCATTGGGTGTAGGCCATCAGTACACGAGTCAATGGTTTCACTGAGTCTCAAGTTCCAAGCAATTTGAAAAAACTGTAAAAGAACATGGGTCTCAACTCTTTTTCAGTCGTTTTGTGTTTACTACTTGTAACAAATGGTAAGTAGTTTCTTTTTATCATTTGGAACAGTTTTCATTTTGTGTTTAGTAAAGCAGGTTTTGCACTTATATTAATCTGGTGTTTATTTTCATATAGGCTACAAATATCTATGCACTTTTTTCCCCTTAAGCTTTCATCTTAAAGATATGTTGCGGTAGGCTAGTAACGATATTTCGATTTATTAGGGTTTCGTTATATTAATATATTTTGGGTTTTTTAACATGCCAAACCATTTTTTAACCGTATGCATAAATTTAGTAGCTATATCTATATTTATGCACCTATAGACACTTTTATAAAAATTGCAAAGCATTCAGGGTCCTTTTATAAATTCAGTGCAGTAGAATTTTTGGTAACACTTTACTTGAAGGGGTGTGCATAAGACTAACATGAAACCTTCATAATCATGACATGACACATGTTATGAATATGAAGGAAGTTGTATGCATGTTTATGACAACTGTCATTAAGTGTCATTCGCTCAGTTATGACATTTTTAATGCAAATATGACATTGTTTGAAACGTCTTTGTTATGACACCTTGACATAAACAAATACATCATAACCTGTCAGTGTCTTTGTCATGACAACTTGACATTACTAAGACAACACAACCTGTCATAAACATGACCAGATTAATTATCAAACTTAAGAAACTACTTGGCTTTATTGGTTAAAATTACATTAAACTGTCATGTGGTTGGTTTTGACATTGGCTGTCATGAAGCCATTATAACTTTTTAATGACAAATTGAATGTGTACCACTGTAGTTGAGGTCACGAAAAATATTCATGACAGTTATAATGGCCTCATGACAGCCAATGTCAAAACCAACCACATGACAGTTTAATTTAATTTAATGTCAAGTTGTCATGACAAAGACACTTACAGGTTATGATGTTATGGTTTATGTCAAGATGTCATAACAAAGACATCTTAAACAATGTCATATTTGCATTCAAAATGTTATTATTGAGCGAATGACACTTAATGACAATTGTCATAAACATGCATAAACCCTACTTCATATTCATGACATATGTCATGTCATGGTTATGAAGGTGTCATGTCAGTCTTATGCACACCCCTTCAAGTAAAGTGTTACCTAATTTTTATAAAGGTAATTTAAATCGTTTAAATATGGTTTTGTTGTAGCCTATCGTGAAGATTATACCATGTATAATGTTTTTGTTATGAATGGAGATTCTTTCAGTAGGCTATAATTAGCCTATCAGAGACTGGATCGTCAATACACATGTGCATAATGCAGTTTTGCGGTTATTATAGACATTATGTTTTTTTTTTTGCTTGCTTTTATTATTGAGCTCCTGAAATAATATAATCGCTAATGAATACACTATTGCAATACAATACTTTGAGTCCTATATTGTTTGTTAATAACTTTCGGGATCTCTAAAGCTCCACCACTGACACTGGGTATCATACACGTTTTTATTGAAACATTTAATCGTTTTGAATTCGACATATCATGATAGACCATAGCACATGTACCACATCACATACTTTAATGTGCACACTACTTTTTGTATTTGAATAATGAATGACTGTTCCTCTGTCTTTAAGGTGTGTTTGGTGCTGGTACAGATGAAGTGAAGTCAGTGTCAGTGATGGAGGGAGATTCTGTCACTCTAAACACTGATGTTAATGAACTACAGAGAGATGATCTGATACTGTGGATGTTTAATGTTAACCATTCAGACACGTGTATTGCTGAAATCCACAAACTCATCATCTCTATATTTGATAATGATTATAAATTCAGAGGCAGACTCCAGATGGACAGTCAAACTGGATCTCTGACCATCAGAAACATCCGATCTGAACACACTGGACTTTATAAAGTACAGGTCAGAGTCAGAGGAGGGGTCACTTACAGGAGTTTCACTGTTAGTGTTCATGGTGAGTAAAAACTGAGTAAATCATGCCATTTTACTCAGTCATCAGTCTGTGATAGAAAATCTTCACAGACTGAGATATTTATCCAAAAATCATTCTTTTTTGGGGGGGTCTCTTTTCTCAGCTCATCTACCGATTCCTATCATCAATGGTGATTCTTCTGAATGTCCTTCATCATCATCATCATCATCATCATCATCATCATCATCATCATCAAGCCAGAATTGTTCACTGGTGTGTTCAGTGTTGAATGTGAGTGATGTGACTCTCTCCTGGTACGCAGGAATCAGTGTATTGTCCAGCATCAGTGTGTGTGATCTCAGCATCAGTCTCTCTCTACCTCTGGAGGTGGAATATCAGGATAACAACACTTACAGCTGTGTGATCAACAATCCTGTCAGAAACCAGACCACACATCTGGACATCACACAACTCTGTCACACATGTGAAGGTATGTGATATTAGAGTTATGCACTGATATTGACTGCTTTTCCCAAAAGAATCATAAACCTAATCTAACTTAATTAGATTGTAGATCATTAGAGCCAATGGTTTCTACAGTCTACTTTGGATCACAATGTGTAAGGCCTGTCCAATCGGTCCAACGACAGTTTCTGATAAGCGGGTGACGGTTTCCTGCATGTTCTGTCTTTTCAGTGTGGCAAAATAATTTAGTTCCGATTAATCTTTTATCTGACTCCATTTTATCAAGACCTCGATTTTAGGTTAGAATGCCAACTGATTATTGGTCATTTGTGATAGTTTAGCTGCGCATTTGATTATTCTATTTAACTCTTGATTGAAATTACACCCGTGCGTTAATCCGAAATCTTATAACACTTTGAGTCTCTGTCACGATCGCTAGCGGAGAATTGGGTGGATCCAAAAGCAGCAACATGATAGTCAGGGCAATCCAAATCATCGTCATCCATGCAAGAGTCGTAATCCAAATAGTCAGAATCATACTCATCCGTGCCAGTGTCGAAAACCATTTTTATCCGTCCGAATAACAAATAAACAAAACAAGCAAGAACAAACGAGAAACAGACTTGAAACAGACCTTGGCGTTGACGAGTGACATACAATACAATGACTCCGTGACATGAACTAACACAGACAGGGTATTTATGCACAGACACTAACAACATAAATGGGAACAGCTGGGTGCAATCACAAGTGATGGGAACAAACAAGGATTATGGGAAATGTGGTTCTAGAGTGAATGGATACAGGAAGGAAGGGACCTCTAGTGGACACCCAGTGAAAACACAACCAGACACTGTGACATAACCCCCCCTCTACGGAGCGGCTACCAGACGCTCCACGACAGAAAACAACACTCGAAAAAACAAGTCCATGAGGGAGGTGGAGCTGTGGGGAATCAGGGGGAAGGACGGAGGGCCAGGACCATGGGAGGGAATGGAACCAGGGGATGACAGTTCATCGGGCGGCCTGGGCGGAGACGACCCTTCAGGCGACCTGGGGGGGACAGGTAGTTCATCGGGCGGTGACGACCCTTCAGGTGGCCAGGGCGGAGCAGGAAGCAGGGTTCGTACAGACTCCTGAGGAAGTCCATCGGGCGGCCAGGGCGAAGCAGACGACCCATCGGGCGGCCAGGGCGGTGAAGACCCCTCGGGCGGCCAGGGCGGTGAAGACCCCTCGGGCGGCCAGGGCGGTGAAGACCCCTCGGGCGGCCAGGGCGGTGAAGACCCCTCGGGCGGCCAGGGCGGTGAAGACCCCTCGGGCGGCCAGGGCGGTGAAGACCCCTCGGGCGGCCAGGGAGGTGAAGACCCCTCGGGCGGCCATGGCGGTGAAGACCCCTCGGGCGGCCATGGCGGTGAAGACCCCTCGGGCGGCCATGGTGGTGAAGACCCTTCGGGCGGCCATGGCGGTGGAACAGGAACAGACCCTGGCTCAGGAACAGGCACAGACACCGGCTCAGGCTCAGGAACAGACACCGGCTCAGGCTCAGGAACAGACACCGGCTCAGGCTCAGGAACAGACACCGGCTCAGGCTCAGGAACAGACACCGGCTCAGGCTCAGGCTCAGGGACAGACACCGGCTCAGGCTCAGGAACAGACACCGGCTCAGGCTCAGGAACAGACACCGGCTCAGGCTCAGGAACAGACACCGGCTCAGGAATAGCCACAAGAACTGTAACAGTCACAAGAACAGACACAAACACAGAAACGAACACTGACTCTGGAACAGGCACTGGCTCTGGAACGGACATTGGCTCCAGCTCTGGAACATGCACTGGCTCTGCCTCTGGCTCTGGAACAGGCCTTGGCTCTGCCTCCGGCTCTGGAACAGCAGACACTGGCTCCGGCTCTGGAACAGACACTGGCTCCGGCCCTGGAACAGTCTCTGACTGGGCAGACGGAATGTGAATAGTCCTTGACTGGGCAGACGGGACGTGAACAGTCTCTGACTGGGCAGACGTGACGTGGACAATCTCTGACTGGGCAGACGCAGGTCTCCTTCTCCTCCTCCGTTTCGGGACCACCTTACTCGGGACCACCGGAACAGGGACCACCGGGACTGGGATCACCGGGACTGGGATCACCGGACTAGGGACCACCGGGACAGTCACGGAGGAGGTCTTTCTTCTCCTCCGTCGTCCCTTCTGGCGAGGTGCTGGTTCAGGACGGGACAGGCCCCGCGGCGAAGGGTGTTCTGGGCTGCGCGTCACCGGATCATGGTCGAAGGAAGACCGAAGTAGAGACTGAGTCCGGGACTCCCCTCTAGTACTTCCTCCTCTGCGAGCTCCACGGGTCCCCGAAAATCTGGCCAGACGCTCTCCTCTAAAGGACTCTCTGTCGTCGAACGAAAAGTCTTTAGGAAATCTGGGCGTCATGGCCTCCTCCCTTTGCCGAGCCACAAAAGCAAACGCCTGCAAAATGTTCATGCTGCTGGACCCATTTGAGGACGGAGTCATTCTGTCACGATCGCTAGCGGAGAATTGGGTGGATCCAAAAGCAGCAACATGATAGTCAGGGCAATCCAAATCATCGTCATCCATGCAAGAGTCGTAATCCAAATAGTCAGAATCATACTCATCCGTGCCAGTGTCGAAAACCATTTTAATCCGTCCGAATAACAAATAAACAAAACAAGCAAGAACAAACGAGAAACAGACTTGAAACAGACCTTGGCGTTGACGAGTGACATACAATACAATGACTCCGTGACATGAACTAACACAGACAGGGTATTTATGCACAGACACTAACAACATAAATGGGAACAGCTGGGTGCAATCACAAGTGATGGGAACAAACAAGGATTATGGGAAATGTGGTTCTAGAGTGAATGGATACAGGAAGGAAGGGACCTCTAGTGGACACCCAGTGAAAACACAACCAGACACTGTGACAGTCTCGCACTGCAGGTATACGATCTCATAAACACAAACTTCAGTCTTGCTCATTAGACTGAGGGAGTTGACTAATATTCTAGAATATATGATTTAGTCCACATAGATCTGAACACACTTATTAAAGGTAACATTATATCTAACCAGAGGTCATGGCCATTACCATAGAACCAAGTTGACCAACTTAACTTCATTTAATGGCAACTTTTTATAACCATGCCGTGGCTTTCCACGTACACTTAGTTAAGAATTACGATAATCAGAGGTTGAGGCTCACCCCTATTTAGATTGGTCTAAAAACAATAAACAGAAAACCAATTTTTAGCCTCTACAATCCAAGTATACATGAGTAATGGCAATGTGTTAGTCTGAGATCTTTAAACCTTAAAAAAATCTGGCAACAAGTCAACGGTCTGAAGATGATTCAGTGGAATTGGCGTTTGGTGCCGCTTTATAAAGACAGAGCACCAACCACTAATTCATGTACTTGAACGCCTTTCTCACACTTCATATCAGAATCACTGATATAAAGAGTAAGGTATAAGTAGTCTCACCTCAGATAACACATACGGGTTGCTTTTGAAATTCAGATCTCCCTGAAATCTTCCACAGTCAATTACAACCATGATTGTTTTCTGTCTTTTACAGAACCGCATCATTTATATATCATAATATCAGTTTTTGTTGCTGTGATTCTGGCTGGAGCTGTAGCTGTAGGTCTGAAATGCTGTTACAACAAGGTCATACAAGCTGGACACGAAGGCAAGTATCTAATATGAAATACCGCATTCAAGAGATATTTTATATATAACTCTTAGATTGAAGTTTTACTGCTTTGAACAATAAAGAAATAATTTTTTTAGCAGTTTGGACTGATAAGGAAGAGATTCATTATGCAGAAACAACATTTTGTGCACGAAGTGTTCACATGGTAAGACACTACTTCTGTGTACAGTATAAAAAAAAATCTGTCTGTGGAAACCTCAGGAGTTACCATAGGAGTCTGTTCGCTTACACATGATTGATCATGAGATTTGTCTCATGTTTTCTCCAGAAATCACGCAATGTTGCAATAAAGGCACTGTATTTCTTAGTTTCTGTTTTATGTTTGGCCACAAACAACAGGAAATGGAATTAGAACTCTCAAACTTAAAGACTTTGGGTCTTTAAAAATGGGGATATAAGAATTTCAGTTCATTTTGATCTTTGCTACACATTCACATACTTTACATTCACATTCGCATACATTGCTACTTTGATTCACATTCAATTCAAACGCAGGAATTGAACTCAAATTTAAAAGAGCATTCTTAATAAAGTTATGCATGCAGCATGTCTATCTATATTTACTAATTTATTACTAATATATTACTATATATACTATATTATTAAATCTTTTTCTCTTTTTACTTCATGTCTGTTTTCTTACAGATGCCTGATGGAGAAGATCACACTATGTCCTCAAGACTTGTTATGAGTTGATGTGTCCCTACAGCTCAAAAAAAATAAGAATGTACATATAATGCTGTACAATATGGTTTTGAAAATAAATATTTTTATTTTCCTAAGTGCTGTCTGATGCAAATTTGGAGTTTGGGGTTTTCCTGGACTTTACTAAAACTAGCCTATATGTTAACAATGCTCAGGTAGCTGTTAGTACTGTGTTCAGGTGCTTTAACACTTAACATATAATAGACTGCAATTTGATCCAGGATGATTTCACTGAACCTTACCAAGATGCTTTTATCTGTAAATGCATTTCCCGTTGGGGAGGACATGTTTCCACAAGTGATTCAAGGTTGATATCTTCCAGTCCGTAGCATATTATAATCATGAACAGTGCCGATCTTTCCATTATAAAGAAAAATACTTTGTAGTGGAGAATGGAGATCCTGTCAAAGTTTGATATCCAATTCTCTCTCACTGAACCTGATTGCATTCTGTCTCTATTATCGCAAACAACTTTTGTTTGTATCTTTGAAACTTTTAGGATTTATTCAACACGGTAGCAGTTAAATGGAATCTTTAACAGTCTAATTAGATTACTGTATTGCATTACTTATTACTTTCTTAATCTCATATAAAAAAGTTGAACAATACAAGGATGAAACTGATTCTTTCAAATAAATAATTTAAAATTACATTAATTATACTTGAACTAACCAGGAGATGAAAAGTATTCTGGAACTGACCAGAAACTTTGGATTTGTAAGTATAGGCTCTTTAAAGGGAGAAAGTTACATTAAAAACATACATTTTCACATTAGACATTGATGTTAAATTCTGTATTTTATATATAATTGTTCTATAGTCTTAGGTTATTCAATGCAAATGCAATTACATCATAAGTGACTGTAATTAAATGAAAGAAAAATTAAGAGTAATCCCTTACATACTTTACACCCAGCAATGAAGGAATTGCCAGACATTTCTGAGATTGCAGATAGAAAGTTCAAACGATTTTCACTGTTTCTCAAGCAAATTTAAGGAGACTTGAGAACTGAAATAATGAAATGTTACCTAATATTGTAGTGTATTGTTTCAAATAAATGAAATATCACAAGCACATAAGTAAATCATTTGTAATTTGAACTAGCGCAGTTTCTTTGCTATGATGCGGTCTGAATCCTGACTGAAATTTTTCATAGATATCATTTTCTTGCAAGAAAGAGCACAATTGAGCGGACACAACTTTTTCTAGTATTTTTAAATGGAAGATTTGAAATGGGTCTGTAATTTGCTAGGTTATTTTGATCTAAATGCGGTTTCTTAATAAGAGGTTTTATTACTGCCAGCTTGAATATTCCTGGAACATGACCTAAAAATAAAGACGAGTTAATAATATTGAGAAGAGGCTCTTCCACTACAGGTAACACTTCTTTCAGTAGTTTAGTGGGTATTGGATCTAGTAAACATGTTGTTGGTTTAGATGCAATGATACATTTATTTAGCTCTTCCTGTCCTATAGTTGTAAAGCGGTGTAGTTGTTTTTGTTCTTGTTTTTCATCATCATCATCATCATCATCATCATCATCTTCAGAGTCCAGATGTTCACTGGTGTGTTCAGTGTTGAATGTGAGTCATGTGACTCTCTCCTGGTACAAAGGAATCAGTGTGTGTGATCTCAGCATCAGTCTCTTACACTTACAGCTGTGTGATCAACAATCCCATTAGCAACCAGACCACACATCTGGACATCACGCAACTCTGTCACACATGTGCAGGTATTATTTATTTATACTGATTATATTAGAGATTATCTGTGGCATGCATTTACTTATCTATTTTTACTTTACTTATCTGGACAGTTTTCAGATATCTGTCATTTAAAAAGTATTTAAAAAATAAATGTATGCTTTAATTTTTGCTTTATGTTCTGTTGAGTCGCTCTTTATAAAGGTTATCAGCATAAAATATTCCTTTTTACTCTCCCAGATTCACTCTTTAGTGGCTTGTTTTATGTCACACCCAAAGAAGAGTTAAAGTACACTAATAATTAAATGTTCTTCTGTTTCTTCCTTCAGAATATGTCCACTGTTGTGGTTTTACTGAAGCTGTAATCCGATTGGTCATCTCAGCGCTGGTGGGCGTGGCTGCTGTTGCTACTGTGGTTTATGACATCAGATCCGGAGTGAAACAGAAGAGAAGGGAGCAAATACATGAGGACTCTAGCAGGCAATGTTTTTGAGAAAGGAAACAAAAAACCTCGGATGTCTAAGTTTATGTAGATTAATACAATATGGAAAATATATGAAACCATTACAGTGAAAATCTGACCTGATGATTAAAGGAATACAGTCAAGATGCAAAGTTTTAAGGAAGTGAAAGTTTATTATAAAAGATTGCTATTTGTTTTGAAAAGAAATACAGTTGACATACCAGGAGTATCTGATCTTTTCCAGCTTAAAAAAATACATAGTATCCACAAGCCATTGTCACTGGGTGGACTTCCAAATAAATAAAATCCGTCGTCTAGCCAATAAAGAAGTGAAGGCAAGTACATTTAACTGTTTGGATGTAAACCGAGACCAAACTTTGGGAACCCCAAAGATTGCAGTAGTAGGGCAGACATCAACCTTGATTTTAAATATTTTGGACATAGTCTCAAAATAGTTGTTGCAATAGTTATGAAGCATTGGACAGAAAAAAAAAAATGACTCAGATTACAGGGCATGTGGCATCTATCACAACTGTCATCAATGTTGGAATAGATTGCAGAAAGCTGAGCTTTGGAGCAATGAACCCTATGGAATATTTTAAACTGTATGAGTGCAAGCCAAGAACATATTGAGCTTGTGTAAATTCTATTAAGAGCATTTAATCGTCCGCAAACTCTTTTCCCCACCCGTGTTCCCAAGCATATTTAGTCTTAGCAATAGTACAATCCTCTACATCAATAATTTAATAATTATTCATCACAAGAAAATCTTCCCATACCAACTTGGGTGGTGAACAAGGAAAGTTTGGAAGTATGGAAACAGAGTCCCTATCCATACCCAATGGGGCTTCGAGAGTATTGGAAACAGCAGAATTAATTGTAGGGGTTTCTAGGTCCTGTAAGAAAGAAGTCATTATACGGGTATCAGACGGGAACTCAGACGAATATAG
The DNA here is from genome assembly GCF_029890125.1 of Rhinichthys klamathensis goyatoka. Taxonomy (NCBI): domain Eukaryota; kingdom Metazoa; phylum Chordata; class Actinopteri; order Cypriniformes; family Leuciscidae; genus Rhinichthys; species Rhinichthys klamathensis. The sequence goes on along the minus strand of NW_026607141.1, from coordinate 693,360 downwards.
TGCAGAATAGAAAGACTTAAAGGTAGCCTTAATGCCATCTAAATCAGAAATTAAGTCATCGGAATTGTCTTTATTATCTTTTCACCATGTTCGTGAACTGAGAGAATGCAACAACAAACGCTCTGCATTAATTGTTGTAAAAAGATCAAGCTCCACATGCTGAGAACAGATCTGGAAATGGACTAGCTGTTGATCAATATTAAAAATATCACTGCAATTTAGTGGAACAAATTCTATTCAGAGTATGAAATGATTTGACCACGTAAAAAAAAGCCTTGAGTGCTTCCCACAACAATGAAAAAGAGGTTTCACTGTTCTGATTATTAGCCATATAAATATCAATTGAAGAAGAGACAAACTCAATAAAATTTGTTATCATATTGTAAAGGAGTGTTAAATCTCCATGGTCGTAAACAGTGAGCTTGAATGTCCAGCTGAATGTCTACACCAAGAGGTGCATGATCAGAAATGACAATAGTGTGATATTTAACTGATGTAACTTTAGGAATAAAACTTCGACTAAACTAGTACGACTGATGTACTGGTGAGAAAAAGGAAAAGTCTGGGTATTATAAAATCTCCATGGATCCATACATCCATTGCAGGCCATAAACTCTGACCCCACTTTGGACATGGAAGATGGAGTCAACACACAAGGATTTGGATGATCCAAAGCAGGATTGATTACACTATTAAGATCAGAGGCAAAAATCAAAACTTTTCAAAGAAGGAAGAGTTTCAAACAATCTATTTATGAAATTGGGGTCAGCAAAGTTGGGTGCATAAACATTAGGAGAACAGGATTCTGAAATAGCATGCCAGCTATAATCAAATATTTTCCGTTGTTATCTGCTATGATCTTAGTCAGAGAAAACTGGAGTCTTTTATTAAACACTGCCAGCCCTCTGGATTTTGAATTGAAGTTTGAGTGAAAAGCCTCACCCACCCAAGAACACCTGAGCTTAATGTGTTCTTCATTTCTCAAATGGGTTTCTTGCAAAAAGACAATGTCACTATTAAGGAATTTCAGATGAGATAATATCTTCGATCTCTTGATCAGATTACAGACACCCTCAACGTTCCAAGTCAGAAATCTGATGAAAAAAAAAACCTGGTGTAATTTCTGGAGTGACCAATAGTGTCAGTCATTTATTATTTATATTACCCTAAACCTTATTGACAAAATGAAAGTAAATCTGCATCCCCTGCAAAAAAATAAAATAAATAAATAAATATTGCACAGAACATTCACGAACCCCGTAAACAAGTCCCACCCCCCCCCTGCACATTTAGTGTCCACATCCCCAAACGATGTAACCCACTGTGCAGACTCCAATGGAGCCACATCAGATGTCTAAGGCTCACGATTAGAGAACTACCATCAACCGATGGAGCTCTGCAGGCAGTAAATTAAAACTATTTACAAATACACAAAAAACAATACAAACTCTGAGCCACCTAGTCGCCAGAAAACAAACAATAAACATTTCAGACGGAAAGAGAGAGAAAAAAAGAATTGCTGATATTTGACACGTACACATATATACACACATAAAAAAAACATAAGATATACTAATATGCACAATGTACTGTATATTGAACCAAGTCTGAAGATCAAAAAGCCAATTGGCTTACCTAACTCAGTGTCAGTATAGAAGTGAACATTAGATACTGTATATAGGCTGCTGTCTTTTTCATGAGTCTGATCCTTTAACCTGCGACACTGGGTGCTTGACATATGCTTCTGCCTCATCTGGACGATTGAACTGCTTCTCCAAGCCATCGTATGTGACACGCAGGCGCGGGCTGGATGCAGAAGTCCAAATTTAATTCCAGGAAATCTCCTAAAGTAGTTACTTTAGAGGTGAGATCAGGGAAGAAGGATATCGACATGTCCCCTACTTTGAAATGCCTGGACTCCCTTGCTTGACACAGAATGTCAACACAGTCCGTATGATAATCAAGCTTAGCATGGCGCGTGGCCGCTCATCGGGTTTGTAGTCCAGTCATTTTATGAAAAAAGGTTGAACAAATTGCAACAGAAGCAAACTCAACGGATTTTGATCCTCAATATGTCCGAGTAAGGAAAAAAGCCCAGAAGAATCTCATTAGGGGAAAGTTTCGAAATATAGTCTATTAAAGGTCCCGTTCTTCGTGATTCCATTTTTCAAACTTTAGTTAGTGTGTAATGTAGCTGTTAGAGCATAAATAATACCTGTAAAATTATAAAGCTCAAAGTTCAATGCCTAGCGAGATATTTTTTTTAACAGAAGTCCACTTTCAAAGCCTACACCGAACGGCCGGTTTGGACTACATCCCTCTACTTCCGTTTTTAATGATGTCACTAAAACAGTCTTTTGACTAATCTCCGCCCACGGGAATACACAAAAAAGGGGGCGTTGTCTTGTTGCACTCCACGGAGAAGAGGAAGAGTTTCGTTTGTAGAGTGTGTTTGTCGCCATGTCGTCGAGACACTGTTATTTTCATGCGGGAGTCAATTCACCTGTGTCTGGCCTTTCCAGGGACGCTGTGCTTAGAGATCAATGGTTACAATTTATGTTTAACCCGGTTCCCGAACATTTGCGCTTGCATCTCCACGTTATGGTAAGAGGCGTGACCTTTCCGAGCAACGTGCGCTAAGCTGCTGTCGAATCACAACACAGGAACCGCTGGCACAATCAGAACTCGTTACGTGTTTCTGAAGGAGGGACTTCATAGAGCAAGGAAGTCATCAGCCCGTTTTTTGGATACGGATAAGTAAATTGTGTGAAAAATACTGTGTTTTTTTACACGCGAAACATGACCACATGTTATATTGCACACTTTAAACACAATCAAAGCTTAAAAAAACATGAAGAACGGGACCTTTAATATGCCTATACTTTATTTTTCTCACGTGAATATAGGGTAATTATTATAAAATTTAGATATCACCATGAAAATTACTGAGTTGATTACTTGCATCAAGACAAACAAAAAAATGTATTACAAGTTTTTTTTAAATTGTCTGTTAAAGGCACGCTATGCAGGAATTCCGTTTTTTGTCAAACAGCGACCCCTAGAATCGCTGTGGAGTACTTGTATTTAATGTAACTGTCGTAAATACCACTCACGCAGAGCATGGCGTGACGTGTTACATAGTATACAATAGTACATTGTGTTTAATTTGTCGTTTAATGAGATCTAATATATGTTGTTAGTGGTGGTCAGCAGCCATATCACCCTGTAGCCCAAGACTGGTTGCCCACTGAAGCTAAGCAGGGTTGAGTCTGGTTAGTACCTGGATGGGAGACCTTCTGAGAAAACCAGGTTGCTGCTGGAAGAGGTGTTAGTGAGGCCAGCAGGGGGTGCTATCCCTGTGGTCTGTGTGGGTCCTAATGCCCCAGTGTAGTGACGGGGACACTATACTGTCAAAATAGCACCGTCCTTCAGATGAGACGTTAAACCGAGGTCCTGACTCTCTGTGGTCACAAAAAATCCCAGGATGTCTTTCGAAAGAGTAGGGGTGTAACCCCGGCATCCTGGCCAAATTTGCCCAGTGGCCTCTGTCTATCATGGCCTCCTAATCATCCCCATATACTGATTGGCTTCATCACTGTCTCCTCTCCACCAGTAAGCTGGTGTGTGGTGGGCATTCTGGCGCAATATGGCTGCCGTCGCATCATCCAAGTGGATGCTGCACATTTGTGGTGGTTGAGGAGATCCCCCCTTCTATGTAAAGCGCTTTGAGTGCCTAGAAAAGCGCTATATAAATGTAATGAATTATTATTATATGAATTATGGTGAGAATTTTCACATGATTAAATACATAGATCCGACTATTACCTCCCATGTACTTTAATGGTCCAGTGGCAGAACTTTTGCCAAGCGTGCCAGAGGTTCTGGGTTCTAATCCGCACTAAGTAGGCACTATTGTTAGGCCTATTGTCTATCAAAACCGATTGTTTATTAGTGGTTGTATATCAAGCAGGGACACGTTTTTTTGTGCATTAGGTTTTGTGATTTCACCGTAACAAATATAGAGAGTCTCACCGCAACGGATTGAAGCGCGCGTCCTGTTAAGTCTGTGCACATCACAAGCGCGAGACGGCCACCATTCAACCCGAAAGAAGTTATATAACCATTTCAATAACTCCGAAGCTGTTCAGTTAAGCTAAAAAAAACTGCATAGTGTCCCTTTAACATGGACAAACGGTGCATAATCTAATTACGTATGTGCTAATTTGCATAAATACCTAAACAGATCTAAACATTGGGTATAGCCAGGCGAAAATGTCTTGTTGACATATAACAGTAAAAGACTTAATGTTAAGGTCTGAATGGAACCCATTTAGGCTACCCATGAAAATTAATACATAGAGGCAGGAAGAAGTAGGCCTACTTTAGAAACCAGCTCTTATTAATTATTATTGCAGAGACAGGGTCTGGGCATTGGGTGCATCGTGTACGTAATTAGATTTTTGGATCCAGACACTTTTTATTTTACCTACCTTTTGTTTTCTGCATTCTCCTTACCCATGTCTCCAGGGGCCTATACCATGAAGCCGGTTTAGGTGGCTAGCCAGCTATGTTTCAGCTTAGTTTCCGCCAACCCTGGGTTTTAGGTACTATGAAAGTAGCTCGGCTTTAATCGGTGTTCGTTGCCATGGTATCTTACGCTGCACGGCTAACCTGCTCCGGGGCAGGTTAAGTTCTGGATTCGAGATCTCAGACTGAAGTTTGACCAATCAGCTGTGAGCAAAGAAACATATAGGTGACGTAACTAATTCCCAGTGTTTGTTGCAATGGCTTTACATTTTCTTTCAAATCCTGTGGACATCTCAGCGCAAATTGTTAGACGAGCACATCGTAGAGAATGAGTTTTTAGCCGGACAAAATCCCCTTGCCTTTCCTAATAGTTACTTGTATGAAAGATACAGATTTTCTGCGGAAGGAATATCTTATCTTTGCGAACTTCTTGAGCCGCACATACCAGTAAATAATTTAACACGTCGAATTCATGCACTTAATGTACCACAAATGGTATTGCGTTGCGTTTTTTTTGCAAGTGGTAGCCTACATACTTGCACGATCAGTGATGCACAGAATCTAGGGGAAAACACGGTTTGTCGAACCATTCGCAAGGTGGTCCTCGCTCTGCAGGAGTACATTAATAGTTTAATAGTGTTCCCCAGACATTTATTGACCATGTCCATAAGAGAGGGTTTTTATAAAATTGCCGGTAAGATATATTGATAGGGTGACATCACGGTTTTTTTTCTTTCAAAAAGCAAATTTCACAAATGTACTATACAATACAGTACATGTTAAGCATTATTTTAAATCTTTTTTTTTTATTATTCTGTTAATCTTAGGATTCCCTATAGAGTCATTGGAGCAATAGCCTGCACACATGTTGCAATCTCCACTTCTCTAGGAGAACATGAGGCAGATTATGTTAATAGAAAGTCCTTTCACAGCCTTAATGTTCAGGTAGAGATTATGTGAACATGTGAAATTATTATTTTCTGTGAGATGAATCTTTAAATTAATAGTAAAATTAACAGATAACAATCTACTTTCCGTGAGTATGTTGTGTCAGCACTTTGAGGAAAGCTAGTTAAATTTGGTACAGTACAAAACACTGTTAATTTGAATTGGGAGAGCAAAACCTACACAATAACCCCCTATCATGATCCTCATGTGTCAGTAAAACCATAGTAAAAGTTAGAGATGATCTTTGGCATCCTAAAGGCACGTTTCAACTGTCTTCGGCGCTTAAGAGTCACCAGCGTGGGCATCACAGATAGTGTCTGCATGTGCCATTCTGCACAATATAGCCACCATAGAAAGGAGCCAGAACACCACAGAAAGCTTCTCCCCGATGAAACTGACCCGAACACACTTGACCACCCAGCTGGTGCAAATGTAGTTGCAATCACCATACAATATTACACTTAATAAAAGCACATTGAAACTGCAGACAGGTCTCAAACTGTTTTATTGGTTTTGTGGGATGGATGGGGGATGGGGGGGAGAGCAATAGAAAGTTGCATTAATAAATATTCATGCTAAAGTGTTACTTGGTTAAATAAGTTCACATACTGAGATCAGTTTAATCCAGCTGTTGCATTTATTTTTTAAATGTGGAGCCTCCTCAGCTCACAGTCAAGCTCCTTTAGTGTGCAGTCTAGCTCTATAGGCTCCTTTAGTGTGCAGTCTAGCTCTATAGGCTCCTTTAGTGTGCAGTCTAGCTCTATAGGCTCCTTTAGTGTGCAGTCTAGCTCTATAGGCTCCTTTAGTGTGCAGTCTAGCTCTATATTCTCCTTTAGTGTGCAGTCTAGCTCCATAGGCTCCTTTAGTGTGCAGTCTAGCTCCATAGGCTCCTTTAGTGTGCAGTCTAGCTCCATAGGCTCCTTTAGTGTGCAGTCTAGCTCCATAGGCTCCTTTTGTAAAGGGCCCTGACTGAGTCTGTTTCCACCTGAAACATAATTCCACCACAAACATGATCATTACAAGTTTCTGGGAGGCTAATCAACTCACAAAAAGTTTCTTGACAAACACCTGTAATATATGTCAAGGGTTTTAAATCCTTACCTTGTTCACATTTCTTTTGAAGCCTGTTGAGGTAGAGGCTTCAGTTTCTGGGACAGGTTGTGAAAAATCCTACAATAAAAGAGATGTGTAACTTGGGCCAGTCCCTGTTTTATGCCACACATTCAAATGTTTGCCTTAATAAAAAGCCCAGTGCATTCACCTCAGCAACTGTCCCAGAACACAGACAGAGTGTCTTCATCATTTCCTCCTCCCTGATAAATAAAAGTAGGCTAATACAAGTGTTAATAATAAAATAATAAAAGGTTGTGTGTAAATACTTACTACTTTGAATTATATTTTTATATTTTGTCTTTATCAGCTGCCAAGAACGTTTGGAGTTGCATCTAAAAATCAATGAATATTAATCTTTATTAGTATATGCAATTTTTTTTATATATATTATAAAAATATAGGCTATATTTCACACACACATACATTCATAGCCTATATACATAATTTTACATGAATATAGATCGTATTTATTTAGCTTACACATTAATGCAATCAGCAATCTTTCTCCAACAGTCTTCTCTGGCTTTGGCAGCAGAGACCGTATTGTTTCGAGCTTGTAATACATATTTAAATTCATCGTAATTATGAATGATTATCTAATTGCTCCTCCGCGGAAAGAAAATATCGCTCTCGCTCTATCCATATCGAACGCGATTGGTTGTTCGGTGCCAACGTCACTTTGGTATGTGCACGCGCTCGTGGAGTAATCATAGCTTAAGATCAAAGCCTGAGTTGACAGAGAAAATTGATGAGCTGCGTCATGGTACCAATAAAGCCTGATTGCATCGGTTTGGTTTTGTCAACTCAAAACTAATCCTGTAACTCCGAGTTAGTTCAGCTACCTTCATGGTACAGGCCCCTGCTCTTCCCTCAGACTCATCCCCCAGAAACAGTCGCACAGACCCAGCCCCAACCCCATCTCTGCCATATAATGTCAGGTCTGGGGTTTGAACCCAGAGCGTGTTGCTGGTAACCCAAGGTTCCAACCACTGTTCTATGGGGCAGTGTGGACCCAAATGGCAGATAATCACAAGAGGCAGGTTTTGAAGGAAAAACAGATAGTCTTTACTCAGTTTTCTTCCGGAGCAAACAAAGGATCCAGCATAAGTGCTGGGTTTAGCAAGGTACAAATCCACAATGGATGATGCAGGCAGAAGAGTCCAATAACAAAGCAAAGTTTACCAGATAAGCTGGTCAAAAGGTCTGAGCAAAAAGTCTTTCAGGTTAGCCCAAACAGGAAAACACACAAGGCTTAGGCTGCAAGAGACCTTCAAGACTGAGCAAAGATACAGGCAAAGACAAGTCTTTAAATATACACCCGTTAACACTCTAACTAGCTCGCACAGGTGATTTCATTGAACCAATGATAAGCAGTGAATTAGTAGGAAGATGTGGAAGGTCTTGTGCTCCCAGTCTCCCTCTGCTGGACAGACAATGGTATGACAAATAATTGATAAAGGCTGGTTTCTAAAGTACTTCTTCCTGGATTACAGTTTTTCTCGATTGCTTAAACACATTTCTTGAAACTATGCCTCGTATTCTCAAAACAGTAAACACAAATCCATAACATCTCACCCAATTCCCCAAACATCCTATTTTCAGGTCAAAATGAAGCTTTACACTCAAAACCATTCACTCTTGCTGAAAAACCAAACTTTGCCCTCAGACAGGACAAACAAACCCTAAAAAATACACACACTACAACATAGTCTTACACACTGGTGCTATAAATTCAAAACAACAATTCCAAAACTGGTAATTCATGTTGCTTG